>NC_138206.1:107166335-107473835 GCF_964194415.1 Vipera berus
AAGGGGAATTATTTATAAAACATAGCATTGGAGTCACCTGTCTTTACTGTGAATGGCTTTGGTGTACCATTAGAAAGAAGAAAAAGTCCCTAACTCTGGTTGACATCTAATGAACAAATGAGAATGATATCTGTTTATTTATTTATTTATTTAATAATATTTCTATACCGCCCTTCTCCCTGAGGACTCAGGGCGGTTCACAGGGCAAGAATAAAATACAAAGTTACAAATATTAAAAGGAAATTAAATAAATTGCCCAATTTTAAAACAATTGATATGTTACAATTATAAAACCCCAAAGATACAATATTAAGAATACAAGAATAAAAAACCCCACCAATCCCCCATCAGGCTAGGCCGGCTTGTACAAACAAAAACGTCTTCAGATCGCGACGAAAGGAGCGAAGATCGGGCGCCATCCGGAGCTCTACCGGTAACTGATTCCATAGCTCCGGAGCGCCCACAGAGAAGGATCTCCCCCTGGGGGCCACCAATCGACATTCTCTGATCGGTGGCACCCTGAGGAGACCCTCTCTGTGGGAACGCACAGGGCGCAGGGAGATTGATGCCGGCAGCAGGTGTTCCCTAAGGTACTCCGGACCCCTGTCATGTAGGGCCTTAAACACCATTACTAGTACCTTGAATCTCACCCGGAAGACAACTGGCAACCAATGCAGCTCAAGGAGCAGAGGTGTAACATGGGAGTATCAGGAGACTCCCAACACAACTCTCGCGGCTGCATTCTGTACCAGTTGGAGCCTCCGGGTGGTCTTCAAGGGCAGCCCCATGTAGAGAGCATTGCAGTAGTCCAGACGAGAGGTCACGAGCGCATGAGTGACCGTGCATAAATCATCCCGGCTTAGATAGGGCCGCAACTGGCGCACCCGGCGGACCTGGGCGAAAGCCCCCCTAGTCACAGCCACTATGTGGTCTTCCAAAGTAAGCCGTGAATCTAGGAGGACTCCCAAGTTGTGAGCCCTATCTACAGGGGGTAATAATTCACCCCCCATAGAAAGAGATGGAATATCCAAATAAACCCGGGATGAAGGTATGCAAAGCCACTCAGTCTTGTCAGGGTTGAGTTGAAGTCTGTTCCTCCCCATCCAGACCTGGACCGCCTCCAGGCAACGGGACATCACGTCGAGGGCATCACTGGGGTGGTTTGGGGTCGAAAGAAAAAGCTGGGTATCATCAGCATACTGATGATACCCAACTCCAAAGCCACGAATGATCTCACCCAGCGGTTTCATATAGATGTTGAACAGGAGAGGCGAGAGGACCGACCCCTGAGGAACTCCACAAACGAGAGACCTCGCGGTCGACCTCTGCCCTCCTGTCAACACCGACTGCGAGCGTCCCTGGAGATAGGAGGAGAACCACTGTAAAACCGTGCCTCCCACTCCCAATCCCCTGAGACGCCGCAGCAAGATACCATGGTCGATGGTATCGAAAGCCGCTGAGAGGTCTAATAGGACTAGAACAGAGGAATGTCCCCTGTCCCGAGCCCTCCAGAGATCATTCACCAGCGCGACCAATGCCGTCTCCGTGCTGTACCCGGGCCTGAAACCCAATTGGTACGGGTCTAGATAATCCGCTTCATCCAGGACCAGAGGGAGCTGATGTGCCACCACACTCTCAACAACCTGACTTTCTTTGGCAATAAAATATGCAGTAAGTGGTATTCACTGAATTCCTCTAAGCTAGTTGGTTGATTGTATTGTTTAACATAGTCATGGAATTGTTCTGTACCAGCCTGCTACCAGCCCTGCAGAAAAAGCAGGGACAACCCCTTTTACAAGAAGGCAAGAGGCTGGAACTAAGCCTGCCAAATTTATGGATACAAAAGCAAACAGAACAAGACACGAACCATGAAACAGGAGCTATTCAAGCGGTTGCCTTCAGCAAACCAGCCCTCCCACGCATTCCCCTTTTATACAGTTCAGGGCGTGGCTTCTCTCTGCCTCCTTCCGAGGTGCCCCATTGCCTTCCTCTGTTTACTCCTGATTGACTGCCTCCTGCGTCAGGCGTCTTTGAACAGGGCCAGCTGTGGGTCATCTTCATCCACGCTGTCAGGCTCACACAGCTGGGTCTGCGTCGTGACCAGGTGGGAGGGGCCTGGCTGAGGGCTCTCATCAGCAAGCTCTCCAACCCTCTCAGCAAACTCTCCATCACCCCCCTCCTCCTCTGAGTCGTCCAACCCAAATGCCGAACCCACAGGCTGACCCTGAATCACAACAGGAATCTCTGGTAGCATCCTAAGTAAACGCTAACCTTGTGTTACACTTATTAGCATGTATTAAAGAAAAAAAAATGAGTTATTACTTAGCATATTGCAATGATTTACTATATTCATATGTACAATTCATCCTCTGTCTAAATCCATCAAGAAAGTGAATTAATATAAAATCAGTATTATTGAACTATAAGTCAAGGGCAAATAGTATTCGTAACAGCATGTAGGTGAACGTCCATTTTTTAAAATATCCATTATAACTGATTTGTGCATTCGAAATAAGAATCAATTTGGCATAGTAGTTAAGTCACTGGGCAAGAAACTACTCTAGAGTCCATGAAGTCCAGTCCTGCCTTAGGCACAAAGCTTAAGGTGACATTGGACTGTACGCTTCTCGCTGAGCCCTAAATGTAAAAAAAATGGCAAACTGCTTCTGAAAATGTTGCCAAGGAAACTCTGTTAACTCAATCAGGCAGTTGTCAGGATCAAAAAGTGATTTGAAGTGAAAGAAAGAAAGAAAGAAAGAAAGAGAGAGAGAGAGAGAGAGAGAGAGAGAGAGAGAGAGAGAGAGAGAGAGAGAGAGAGAGAGAGAGAAAGAAAGAAAGAAAGAAAGAAAGAAAGAAAGAAAGAAAGATTGAAAGAAAAGGAAGGAAGGGGAGGAGGAGGAGAGGAGGAAGGAGGGAGAGAGGGAAGGAAGGAAGGAAGGAAGGAAGGAAGGAAGGAAGGAAGGAAGGAAGGAAGGAAGGAAGGAGGAAATAATAATAATAATAATTTAATTTTTATACTGCCCTTCTCTCGAAGGACTCAGGGCGGTGTACAGGGCAATACAATAAAATACAATATATAAAAATTAAAAGAAATATTAAATGCAATAGCCCAATTCAATAGATTAATACAAAACATTAAAATACCCCTAAACCCATCAGACCAGGCCGGCTTGTTCAAATAAATATGTTTTTAGGTCACGTCGGAAATACTATTACTATATCATGAAAGCTTCTTCCAATGATTGCCATATCTTGGAGTATTGATAAGGTTTGTTGTAATCTTCATGTAGCATTAAAAATTTACATGCATAACAGTCTAAGGGCAAACATGCAATATTTCAGAGTATTTTTGATGTTCTACCTAGATACTACTAAAATTCTCATGCTGTAACTCTTAATGAGCACAATGTGCCTCATAGGGTAAAACCTTTTGAATCAAGGTATCTCAAATAGGCTAACTAACAGAAATGGAAATCTTCAGAAGAGAAACAGGTAGGAGGAGAAATCAGTAGGTGGAACAGAAAGGAACATTCAATGCAGTTTTCATTATTCATGGCTTTCTGTTTCTGATGGATCAATAAAGACCCGCAGAACTATTTAATTAATGCATCTATTACTAAACATTAAGCATTCTGCCATGTAGTACTACAAGAAAATGCAAATGCCTTTTGCATTTCTTCCAAAAACATTTTCCTTCCTTAAATGCAGACCTTTCAAAAAGAGCATTTTGAGTAGTTTCCCATGAGTGTGAGGCAGGGCTTTTGAATTTTAAGTTGGTGGACTGGTGGGTCCTATCTCAATCTCTCTCCATGTTGTACAATATTACTGGCATCTCATACTTCACTTTATTCCCATTGGAACTGGTCACGGACACTCCTAATATGCAGACAAATGGAAACAGGTAATGGTAAATAGCATCTTGCAGTAAAAACAACAACAACACCCTCTTTTGCAGGATAATTTTCAAGCAATTAAAAGATGGCATTTAGCGTAGTATTATAGTGAAAGGTATGAGACAGTTGAGTAAATAGAAGGTAAATAGAAAGATTGTTCAACTTTAGGATATACAGTAGGTTGCTTCTGTATATGTGAAGATGGGGAAATCTACTCCAGTAATAAAGCCTAGTTCCTACATCAATGTTATATACATACACACACACACACACACACACACACACACATATATATACCACATGCTTCTCCCAGAAGAAGAAAGCTGAAGCCACCAGCCTGAGGATGACGGATGGGATTCCGTCGAAACGTTGCTCCTACACCTTCAATTCTACGCGGGAAAAAACCCGAATGACCAAAGATACACACACACACACACACACACACACACACACACACACACACACACACATATATATATATATATATATATATATATATATATATATATATATATATATATATATATATATATATATTTTACTGATTTTTTCATACATTCAATAGTACTTGTTCAACAAACATGTTGTCTGAGTTTTACATTCACTAATACAGATTTAATTCCTAATCCTTTATTCTTTTCTCTAGCCATTGAAAAAATAAGTCCCAAGTTTGATAATATTCTGTTTCTTTTTTTCTTTCAACATCAAAGTCAGTCTGTCCATCTCCACACATTCTAGTATACATCAATATTTTCAATATATCTTTACAATGATGATTGGATAGCCTGAGAAAATAGAGGCTTACATGGGAAGAACAAAAAAAAGTAGAACTTTAGTTTCACAAAGATATGCCATGCCTTTCCAACAGGAGCTAAACAAAAGCTATAACATAATATAATTTGAAATTAGTTGTGATTATAAAAAACCCAGACAGAACAAATTATAGATGTAAAGCAGGGGTCTTCAAACTTGGCCCTTTTGTGACTTGTGGACTTCAACTCCCAGAATTCCTCAGCCAGTCTGCCTGGCTGAGGAATTACGGGAGTTGAAGTCCACAAGTCATAAAAGGGCCAAGTTTGAAGACCCCTGATGTATAGAATCTCCATTAAATAAGGAAACAAACCATATTAATTGGCGTAAGGAGTTAAACTGGAAGTATTTATTGTACCTCTTCGTAAGAAAGGCCATGGTGAGTAAACAGGATAAACATGGTTACTCTGGCTTACAACTGTTGCACTATAAAGACAACATAAAATAAATAGAAATGCAAATGGTTTTAATGTGGAAAAATATATTGGGTTACATTATTTGTCTTTTATTAATGTTACTTTGGGAGGAAAAAGCATCAAAACCAACTGTCACAGAAGGAAGTACTTTGTGTTAATAAAACTACTAAACACTAATGTTGAAAAACCAACATTAAAAAGTTGCAATGCATCCACCTCAAGATGCTTCTTAAGCATTATTTTGTCTACAGCAGGGGTGTCAAACTGCCGACCCGTGGGCTGGATGCGTCATCTGGAAGCTGCACCCACCTTATTGCCGGCAATGGCAAAACCATCCTGATACGTTGTACAACATCATGTGACGTCGCGAGTTTAACATATCTGGTCTACAGCATTTAGCATAGTTATGAGATTTTATTCCTCTCTCTGGATTTCAGAATGAATGGTTTGTTCTATGACAGCCAAATCAAAAGAAGAGAGAAGAGAACTGGAACAATAACTATTCAAGCCAGCCAACCTTTAAGAAAAAAAAATAGAAGAAGACAGGCTGGCTGTATTATTGTGTTGCAGAAGTCATCATAATATTGGTATCATAAGATTTTCAACTTTTCTTATTTGTATTATTGGACTTGCATTGACAGAGATGCATAGAGAAAGTATACAAGTTCAAGAGGAAAAGAGAACAGAATAGCAGAGTTGGAAGGATCTTAGAGGTCTTTGAGTCCAACTGCTTGCTCATCCAGGAGATCCTATACCAGGGGTGTCAAACTTGCAATGTCACATGGCGTGCTATGACATATCATAACTTTTTTTTCATTGCCGGCAATGGGGTAGGTGCAGTTTTGCTATGATGCATCTGGCCCGCAGGCCAACAGTTTGACACCCCTGCCCTATACTATTCCAGGAAAGTAGCTGTTCAGTCTCTTCTTAAAAGTCTCCAGTGATGGAGCACTCACAACTTCTGAAGGCAAGCCATTCCATTGGTTAATTATTCTCACCGTTAGCAAATTTCTCCTTAGTTCTAGGTTGCTTCTCTCCTTGACTAATTTCCATCCATTGCTTCTTGTGTTGCCTTCTGGTGCTTTGGAAAAGAGTTTTATCCCTTTGTCTTTGTAGGAGCCCCTCAGATATTGGAACATTGCTATCATGTCACCCCTAGTTCTTCTTTTCACTAGACTAGACAAACACAATTCCTGCAACAGTTCATCAGCCTCCTAATCTTCTTTCTTGCTCTTTTCTGCACTCTTTCCAGAGTCTCTACATATTTTTTTATAATGGTGACCAAACAAGGATGCCGTATTCTAAGTCTGGTTTTAATAAGACTTTATAAAGTGGTACCAGTACTTCATTTGATCTTGATTCTATCCCTAGGATTGTGTTAGCTTTTTTTTTTTTTTTGGCTGTTGTTTGGTTCTACAGTAGGTACTATACCCTGATTTTGATGAACAGGAACAAAGATACCATTTTAAACAGTCAATATCTGAGATCAACACAGAGTTGGGAAAAAAACCTTTGAAATGAATAGATCTGTGTGATTCATCCTTTCATACACTTTTGGAAACAACAATTATTAGCTTTATGACCTGGAATTTTGTCAGAAAGATGATTGTTATGTCATACATAAAAGTGACAAATTTTGTGCTCACACGATCCAGAGTAGAAGGTTTAAAAAAAGCTATGTTTTTTTTTCTTTTTTAAAGTAATATACTTGAGGCTTAAATCTATATGCAGGTAGTCACTAGTCAAACGGGATTTCTTTTATTGCTATGAATGATCAATTTTACAGTTTCATTAATTTAATATATTACCAAAAGGTGGCAGTACTACATTCACTTTACATTGAATCCAAGTTTAACTAATTTGTTGGCATTCTCACATTTAAAAAAAAATATTTATTTTGTTTTAGAATCTGAAGGCTGTCTCTTTAAAAGGAAGAAAATTTTATTTATTTATTTAATTTAATTTCTATACCGTCCTTCTCCCGAAGGACTCAGGGCGGTGTACAGGGCAATGATATTTAAGGCCTCGAAATAAAGCACTTTTTAAAAAAAGTCAAGAGACAAAATTATTGGACAATAGGAACAATTATTATTAGTAGTCTCTTATTTATATTAGCTGTGTTTAATAACTAAAAGGGACAAATCATAAATGACATGCTTATTCCAGGGAAAATGGCTGTAACAAAATAACTTGGAATACTCTTTTAAATACCATAACATAGTAATTCATGTATTTTAGGACCAATATGTGATTTCATAAAAATTGTTTGAAAAGGCATAGACTGGAACAAAGTATATGAATTAGCCAAAATAGATCCAGGATACATTAATAATGCCTGGGGAAGTCATGTTAGATTGGTATATGATGGCAGCTTGTTACAGAAGCAGCTTGTTACAGGACATAAAACAGGGCGGTATAAAAATTAAATTAAATAAATAAAATAAATAAATAAATAAAAACACATTATCTTCTTACAACCTAGACTGAAATTTCAACTTTGAATTGAAGTGGGATATTCTACTCTATTCTACTTTCTACAGAAGGAGAAGGAGAAGGAGAAGGAGAAGAAGAAGAAGAAGAAGAAGAAGAAGAAGAAGAAGAAGAAGAAGAAGAAGAAGAAGAAGAAGAAGAAGAAGAAGAAGACAAAATTTCACAAGAATACCAAATATTAGTGTTTTATGGAAATTTTGATGCAAATATGACATTGCCAAAACTTGATCATCTAAAATATTTTAGCTTTTATAATATAAGAATATTGTATTGGATGAAGCTGTAAATCCATAAAATTTGCCAGCATTATAATATTTTATCTAGATATTTGATTCAATGAATAAATCATAACACATTTTAATAATTAATTCTATGTATCTATCTAGGGAAATTTTGGTCCCATTGGCATCCCTAGCCACATTTTCCATCATTGCTTTTTAATAGATAAAACAAGATTCAGTGGTTAACCAGACAGAGTGATTACTTTCAAATCCATAAAGTTTAGGAGAACTATGGTAATAGTGGAAAGAAGCAGAAGAAGTGTAATTATCCCAGACTCCAAAAGACCCTTTTAATTTCTATATTAAAAGTTATACAGTTTTGCATTCTTGAGTTGTAGTGATAAATCTCTTTACACTTGTATGTAACAAGACTTGTTTTTTATAATTGTCCTTGCTTCAAGATAATACCTCTGCCTTTCCCCAATTATAATTATGAAGTCTGCATTCCTGTGATAAACCTTTGCCCCTGCTTCATTTATAACAAGACTTGTCTTTTATAATTGTCTATGTTTCAAGTTATGTTTCAAGTTATGTTTCAAGTCATGCCTTTCAAGTCATACCTTTCAAGTTAAGATATGCCTTCTTGACTGATGACAACCCTTGTATTCTCTGTTAACATTTGTATAAGATAGCTATGCATTATTGTTTCCTGTAATGACCTTTGCCCTCTTCATTAGCAGTTCTCTGTTAGCATAAGCTATGTTTTATTGTTTCCTGTGATGACCTTTGCCCTCCTCATTAGCAGTTGTATGCTACGAATTATGTTCTCCTATGACCTCACATATGTTAATTCCTCATGTGTACTTTCCCCCTCCCAAATGAAACAGCCTAATAAAAGGAGGGTGTCCGGAGCTGTTCGGGGGCACACCATCCACCCCGGGCACTCCGTGCTCTCTCACCTTGAGCAAACTTGCATTGGTGCCTCAGTTTGTCCTAGGACTCTGCCTCTGAAACCATCGCAGTTCCCAAGTGTGACCGTTGGAACGTCCGGCACACTGGGTCGGTGGCAAAGGGCAAGATCCTTCCATATTCAAGGTGTTCACCCTTGCGAGGGTCCCTCTAAATTCTCACCCCTGTTACGGGGCTCTAAGAGTTGAGGCCAGAACCCTGACCGGTCGCTCATCGCAACAACTGGGGGCTCGTCCGTTGGATCGCGGCTTCAACTCCACAGTACGACTCCTGTCCAGGGGTGTACTGCCTGCATTCCTGTTCTCACGCACCTCGGAGAAGGCTTTACTCGTGAGTAACAGGCTCCTCACTTTTCAAAGTTTCGTCAGGTCATAGGGACGAACTTTTTAATATAATGCAGAAGGCTAATTTTGTTCAAAAACACAATGGCACCATGGTCCATCTTGTAGGAAAGAGACTTTTAACAAAACTTTTACAATATATTAACAAAAATTGTCTGGCTTATCCGGAATCAGGCACTTTGTCTGTTATAACCTGGGAAAAGCTAGGTAAATATCTTCACAGTCATCCCAGGGCGCCTGCTGACATTTTGTCTGCATGGCAAGCAGTGATGGCAGCATTAAAACTTTTGCCATCTCCTTTAGATCTGACATCTTCTACCTCTAAACCTCTTGATCACTCTTCTGATCTTCTGCCTTCATCCGTGCCGCCCCCACCCTATGAAAAATCAGAGAAACTTCCTCCTATTGCTGTGCATGTCCCCCCTCTGCTCTGCCTCCGGAGAATCTTCCTTCTGCCTTTTATTTTTGCCCTGCTGTGCCTGTCTCTCCCTCTGGCAAAGAGGAAAAAGCCTCTGAGCTTGTTGCCATTAAACCCCCCCTCCCCCCTTCCCTCCTCCTCCTTCTCCAAATCTCTCTCCTCACTCAAGGAGCACCTTTTGTTCACTCTATGCTTATAGCTCATGCCTCTGGGACATTTCTTTTCTTCTTAATGCTTCTAACTCCTCTGAACTTTTTCACTGAATCTTTTTCATTAAGACTTTTCAGTTTCTCCGCCTCCCCCTCCTTATGAGAATCTCAGCACAATTGAACATGGAAGATTTGTCATCTTGTTATCCTGTTAATTTTTTGCCGCCACCAGCAGCCGGAGGTTAACCAATCCACCCTTGCATCATGAATTGATCAACTATGTGCAAGGATTTTTAATAAGTATAGGTAAGCTAACATGGTTTTGACTCTGTCACAATATCTTGTTTGGGAATCTGAATATAAATAAAAACGAAATAGAGAAAAATTCTTGCTAGATTACCTCAAGGAGTAAATAGGGATCAATTATTTGGCACGGGACAATTCATTAATGACCAACAGGCTCAAAGCCCAAGGGAGGCTTTTAATTTGAAGGGGCTTTAGCAGCTTTCCACAGGATATCATCACGGAAAAGCTAAAATGTCTTTTGCAAAAGTTTATCAAGATCCCAATCAGGCTTATTCAGACTTTGTGGATAGATTGCAGGAAGAAAATACAAGGCAAATAGACAATGAATATGCCCGAAATGAACTCCTGTTAAAATTGGCTTATGTGGGGCTTGAAAGAGCCTCTTGGGGCGAGCTGTTCTCAGTAAAGTCCAGGGGCGCGCCTGTTGATTTCAACTGCCTGGACCTGTCTGAGATCTAGCTAGCTCTTTGGATTATTGTTTTGGCCTAAAACCCCAAATTGATATGTGTGTTTTGTTCTGTTTTAAATAAATGTTGTTTTATATGTGTGTTTTGTTCTGTTTTAAATAAATGTTGTTTTAATAGTATGTGTGTATATATGTCTGTCTGTGTTGTTCTGTGTTATTTCCAAGACTTGGAAGAGGGTCAAAATCCTCTCTGATAACACCAAACAAAAAGGCCTTATTTAACAATGTATGGTTTGTCTGGAGAAAGTATGAAATGAAATTTTTGTATGTGAAATTGTTTATGCAAGCAGTCAGAATGGAAGTGAATGAGTTAATTTGCTGATATGTAAATGTGAGTGTGTTACCCTCAAAACTGCAGATTTTATTGTTGTAACAGCCATGGATGATGTGTGAGAGTAAATGCATGTAAAGGAGAGCAAACTATTTTTATTTTTTATTTTTTTGGTGGTGAGATTTTTGTAAAGTTTCTTTTACTCCCCCCCCAACCCTGCTGTGTTACTTTAAGAGTGAGAAAGGGAGAGACAGCCAGAAGAGGGGGGGTGGCTGGTCCTTTTAACCATTTTTTTTTCTCTGCTTAGAATTCCAGTCTGAGAAAGGGGGGTGGATGTGAAACTTGATGCCCACTCTTGCAGTTTCAGCTTGCAATTTTTTTTTACTCGAAAGAGGAGAGATTCTTTGTTGGAGAAGTTTTTGGAATTCTTTGAGTTTTAGTTAAACATCACCCAAAAGAAGTTTTTGGAATTCTTTGAGTTTTAGTTAAACATCACCTAAAAGAAATTACTCTGATCTTTTTGTGGAGTTGTTTTTTGTTTTTGTTTTTTTTGTTTTTGATGTTTTTGTGTCTATGTGCAGGACACATTGATGGAAGGTGATATCTGGGAGAATTTCCCTCCCTTAATCAGCACTAACCTGTGGATTTTATGCCTTACAACAGGCTCTGAGATTGTTAATACAGGAAAGGAGGAACATATACACTGACTCCAAAAATCTTCAATACTTTTGGAGAAGAGAAATGTAGAGGATTGATTAATAGCTAAGAGAAACAGTTAGCTCATGCAAAAGTTGATAGAAGCTGCAGAAGTTAGGCCAGAATGGCAGAAGAGCAGTGAATGAATAGATAATAGAAGGGAGAAACAGAAAAGTGGTTTTTAAGTTGGTTTGCACAGATTTGTGAATTGCATGCATGAATTGTATGCCTTAACACAAGCCTTAGAATGCTGAAGGAACAAGAATGTACTATAGAAATATGGATAGGGAGAAAACATGGGAAGTAGATTATTTTAAACACGCCTGGACTATTTACTGCTGCTATTGTTCAATGTGCTAACCAATTGAAAATTTTGGAGTGGATTCATTTATCCCACACGCCCAAAGTTTCTATTTTAACCAGAGAACTCTTTTTGTGCCTATGTCTTTGCAAATTTGGGAATCATTTTTTCAAACCTCAAGTGAATTGCAATTTTCCTTAGCTGATTGGCATGGCAAGGTTTCTTGCCACCCACCACCCGATTATCGTTTGCAATGCAAATTGTTCGCACTAACCAAGCAAACAACACCCCAGCGGTCAGCTCAAAAGGCTGAACTGGCTGCTTCAATTTTGGCTTGTCAAACTTTTTTCATTTCAACCTTTGTATCTTATTGTGGATAGCTTTTATGTTTATCACACAATTCAAGTGATTTATGGATCTTATTTATCCCCCTCCATTCAACCAGATTTGTTACAACTTTTTTTTTAACCTTGCAAAATTTGCTTTTTGAACACCAACATCCTGTTTTTGTTGCTCACATTCGTAGTCATCAGCCTTTTCTAGGTTTTTTGCAAGAGGGAAACAATGTTGCAGATCAGGCTGCCTCCGGACCTTCAGCCTGTTCTTTGCAACCCCTCACCCCCTGGGAAAGTCATTCATATTTTCATCAAAATTCCAAAGCTTTGCAGAAGCAGTTTATTTGCATGTTTCAATTGATACCTTTTCAGGATTCATCATGGCTACCCCCCTAAGGGGTGAAGCCACTAAACATGTCATTAATCATTGTATTCGGACCTTTGCAGTGCTGGGATGTCCAAAAGAACTCAAACCAGATAATGGCCCTGCCTACAGCAGTCAAGCCATGGCAAAATTTTGTCATCATTGGCAAATAACACACAAATTCAGAATTCCATATAATAGCCAAGGCCAAGTCTTGGTGGAAAGGGCTAACCAAACCTTGAAACATGCTTTAGATCGTTATAAAAATGAGAACAGGGGAAAACGAAACCCCAACCTCCCAGCAATGCAAGAAAGTCTTAATCTTTGCCTCTACACTCTAAACTTTTCCAACTTGACTGGCTATCCTTTAACCACAGCTGCAGAGCAGCATTTTTTTTTCTTCTTCTTCTTCAGATCTCCCTAAGCCACAGGTTTGGTACCAACAACTTCCAGACCTAACTTGGAAAGGCCCTGCAGACCTTCTCACTTGGGGAAGAGGCTACACAACTACTCAACTGCCAGACAAAGTGCTGTGGATCCCAGGTCGCCATGTTCATCCGTATCATGCCTCCACAAACACAACTGCAGAACCCATTAAAGATGACAGCATGGTTTGTGACTTTTTTCAGCTTTAACACCACTGACTATTGCCACTAAAACACAATTCCATCTGAAAGCTTACCCCAGACGTCAACTCCACTTCACCAGCTATCCCATCCTGTTCTTTACACCTTTGACATTGGTTCCAGTCAAAAATGACTCTTTTCACACTGTTTTTGCCCATCGCATGGACCCAGAAGGAACACCTGTTGTTAACAACGAGTCTACCATCATCATCTATGTGAACTCTGTAGCTCATGTTCCTGTGCTCATGTTCCTGTCCAAACCTGAAATGGTTTCAACTTTCAGGAATTATTTGGCTCCTGGTTTCCCAAAGTACCTGGTTTACAAGCTATTGTAGCTTTTATTAGTATGATTGTATTAGGATGTATTATTTTACCTTGTGTTTTGCCTATTTTTATCAGAAGTATTACTAACAGTATTTCTTTGACTGTGCTTGACTCCATGGCAGAATTAAACAAACGATTGAAAGACAGAGAAGGGGAACGCTCCCAGCATTATACTTGGTATCAAGGAATGTTTAACTTTTCTCCCTGGCTGACCACCCTTTTCTCAGCTATAGCTGGTCCTTTAATTTTATTATTACTTGCATGTGCAATTGGCCCATGTGTTATGGGTAAACTTTTAGATTTTCTACAACGAAGGCTGAGCAGCATTAGCGATGACATTCTGTTGATGAAACACACTGTTGACAGTGAATACAAACATCCTCTTTTAGAATTCACTTCTGACCCAGAGACTGATGCACCCTCACACCAACACTCTTTGAAAGGAACACTGGCGCAGGCTCAGGAGGTATCGGAGGATTTCTCTTTTTCCAGCGTAAGTATCCTAGAAGAGAAAGTTCTGGATTTTGAGGGGCCTTCTCAGTAATTGGCTTTAAAAAACAGAAAAGGAGGAGTTGTAATTATCCCAGACTCCAAAAGACCCTTTTAATTTCTATATTAAAAGTTATACAGTTTTGCATTCTTGAGTTGTAGTGATAAATCTCTTTACACTTGTATGTAACAAGACTTGTTTTTTATAATTGTCCTTGCTTCAAGATAATACCTCTGCCTTTCCCCAATTATAATTATGAAGTCTGCATTCCTGTGATAAACCTTTGCCCCCTGCTTCATTTATAACAAGACTTGTCTTTTATAATTGTCTATGTTTCAAGTTATGTTTCAAGTTATGTTTCAAGTCATGCCTTTCAAGTCATGCCTTTCAAGTTAAGATATGCCTTCTTGACTGATGACAACCCTTGTATTCTCTGTTAACATTTGTATAAGATAGCTATGCATTATTGTTTCCTGTAATGACCTTTGCCCTCTTCATTAGCAGTTCTCTGTTAGCATAAGCTATGTTTTATTGTTTCCTGTGATGACCTTTGCCCTCCTCATTAGCAGTTGTATGCTACGAATTATGTTCTCCTATGACCTCACATATGTTAATTCCTCATGTGTACTTTCCCCCTCCCAAATGAAACAGCCTAATAAAAGGAGGGTGTCCGGAGCTGTTCGGGGGCACACCATCCACCCCGGGCGCTCCGTGCTCTCTCACCTTGAGCAAACTTGCATTGGTGCCTCAGTTTGTCCTAGGACTCTGCCTCTGAAACCATCGCAGTTCCCAAGTGTGACCGTTGGAACGTCCGGCACACTGGGTCGGTGGCAAAGGGCAAGATCCTTCCATATTCAAGGTGTTCACCCTTGCGAGGGTCCCTCTAAATTCTCACCCCTGTTATGGGGCTCTAAGAGTTGAGGCCAGAACCCTGACCGGTCGCTCATCGCAACAAAGAAGCAGATGGAAACTGTCATGAGTATAAAAGCATAATCTGGCACATGGCTGAAAATCAATTTACTGTGTAAATATTGCTCAATTTATACAGAAATGTCCCCACATGATCACCAAGGGATATTGCTCAATTTATACAGAAATGTCCCCACATGATCACCAAGGGTCTTTTGAAAAATATCAAATATCTAATATTTAAATATCTAATCAGGTCATTGTGTGCCATTCTATTTTCCTTATTATGTGCTTGATTTTGCTTTATACTTACATTTAGTTTCACCCTGAAAGACAATGCTTGAAGTATAAATACTACATTCTTGTTTCTTGTACCTATTCTAGTGAAAAGAAGGATCAGGAGTGACATGATAGCAGTCTTCCAATACCTGAACGGCTGCCATGAGGAAAATTTATTTACCAAAGCACCTGTAGGCAGGACAAGAAACAATGGATGGAAAATAATCAAAGACAGAAGCAACTCAGAACTAAGGAGAAAATTCCTAACAGTGAGAACAATTATCCAATGGAACAGCTTGCCTTCAGAAGCTATGGGCACTCCCTCACTGGAGACTTTTAAGAAGAGAGTGGATAGCTATTTGTCAGAAATAGTAGGTTTTCTGCATGAGAAAGTGGCTGGACTCAATGACCTCCAAGGCCCCTTCCAACTCTGTTACTGTTTTACAGTAGAACTCCAATTTAATTTACAGTAAAACAACAACAATTAAAGCACATTTCATATTACCCAATCCAAATTATTTCAGCAATTTCCCTGCATAAACTCTCAGAAACAAAAATGGATGGTAAGCATATGAATTGTTCAGTTTTTAGTTATTGAAACAAATTAGAATTGTAATTGAAGGAGGGAAATAATGCAGGCGTGATGTCAAGTTCATTTCTACAAAAGAAATGTGAAATAATATTTTGACAGAAACAGCCAGGGTTAAAAAAAAGGGAAAGGAAATAAAAAGGTGACCTTGTTGCTCTCTGTATTAAAAATGAAAAGAAAAAAAAAACAATCAGGAGTATTGGAACTATTTTGGAAAGTAATTATACATTGAATGTATGCACATTTCAACAAGGGAAATAAAAATCATTTATATCTTTAATGCAACAAAAGGGCAAGAAGAGCAGAATTATAACACTACTTCTATAAGAACTTGACTTTAGTTTGTACTGTTCCCACTTAAGCTCAGTTAAGTGATGGCAATAGATTGACCTTGCCTAATGTTACAGACCAAATCAAAGTTTAATTTCATTATTACGATTAATAAATTAATTTAAAAATTAATTAAGATAAAGAATTGGGGATGTCTAGTCTAGAGAGAGAAAAAAGGACTAAGGGAGCCATGATAGCAGTGTTCCAATATTTGAGCAGCTGCCACAAAGAAAGTTGGGATTAACCTATTTGCCAAAGCACCAGAAGGTGAGACAAGAAACAATGGATGGAAACTAATCAAGGAGAGAACTAAGGAGACACTTCCAAACAGTGAGAACAATCAACTGGTGAAATGGGTTCCTTCCAAAGTTGTGGGTGCTCCATCACTGGAGGTTTTTAAGAAGAGACTGGACAACTATTTGTCTGAAATGGTAGAGAGTCTCCTGCTCAAGCAGCTGATTGGACGAGAAGACCAACAAATCCCTTCCAACTCTGCTATTCTATGTTAATATTAAAGATACCAAGAAATATCAAGATGGTTGACTAGATCAGGAAATTAAAACCTATCATCACGATGATCATTCATAAAAGGCAGAATGTAACTCAGTATGTAATCAGGACTTTACTTCAAAGAAGACTTGGCTTTGATTTCCTGTGAAATTGGACATGGGATTTTCTTGTTCTTTCTTTTTCTGCTAAGCTATGTTAATTTACTCTACAATTTTTTCCCCCACAATTGGGTTGCTTAATGTTCAGCAGAAAATTAAGCTTAGTCCTGGAGAATATCCAAGGGTTATTTTTTTTTTTTGAAAATTCAATTGACCCCAATTTTCAGTTTATTTATTTCTACTGATGAACTGGATTTCCTTTTTGGATTATTGATACAGCAACTAATTTAGTCATTAAAAATATTTTCTGTTTTGTGGATCATATTAACAAAGAAGTAATTTGCGCCAGCAGTTTTTTTCTATTATTTACATGTAATGCAATTATTCTTTATGTAAGAACTGGATCCATTGTAGATATCTTCCTCTAGTTTATGTAACTTACTGATATTATCAAATTGCCTTTTTTGGGGAAAAAAATACAAAAGAGAAAACAATCTTCATTTTTTTCTTTACCATCCACAGAAAGTTTCCTTTTTAAATGGAGCTTCCACTGAGGTTAGTTGTTTGTCCAAAATATTCAGTAAAGAAGTGTGTTTGTTTTTCCCAAGACACTTTGAAAATGGATTTTTGGTCAGAGAAAGGCCAGATTCAATCTAACGTCACCCAATAAACCTTTAATGAACTCTAATATTTCATCTTTTAATCCTAATAGTATACTATTTTCAATTTCCTTCTTCCTCAGACATTTCTATTAAATTGTTAATGTTTAGTCCAAAGGGTCCAGATTATCAAGGAAATTATTACCATTGATTGCAGTCTATATTAAATCATCACTCATCACTTGAGGTTTTTAAGAAGAGACTGGACAGTCACTTGACTTAAATTGTATAGGGCAGGGATCTGCAACCTTGACAACTTTAAGATTTGTGGATTTCAGCTCCCAGAATTCCTCAGCCAGCTATACTGGCTGAGGGATTCTGGGAGTTGAAGTCCATACATCTTAGAGTTGTCAAGACCCCTGGTATAGGGGTCTCCTGATTGAACAAGGGGTGGGGGTGGAATAGAAGACTCCAAGGTCCCTTCCAACTCTGTTATTCTGCATTCTATTCCGTAAGTAAGTAAATAAATAAATATCCAAAATCAGCTAACACAATAAAAATACCTAAGTTGGTCCACCAGTTTGATAGTCACTTGTGAGAAATAATGAATGGTTAGTAGTTTTAATCTACTAGTTTACCTCACATCTATACATTTATGTCTCAAATCCCTTGACCATCTGAAGGATCAGATCCTATGGATGATATTAATGTATGCCGATATGACAATATATATTTCATAAATGTGATTTTCATGCTTAGTACATAATAAGATATCATGCAAATGTTTAGGAAGTTAAATTGATCAATTACATGTTTAACTGTCTGCACAAATGAAACAATTTGGATAGTAACAAGAGAAACTTACCTACTTTTATTTTTTTTAAAAAAAAAATCACACTTGCTCTTTTTGGATTATTGGAAGAGAATGTTACAGAAAATACTGTATAGCTGATAAATACTTGCCCATTTTTTAAACCAAATTTTATGAATATATATCTAGGTGAATTAACAAGGAGAACCATTAATTTATTCTGAAAGGTATCAAAATCAACAGATCAATAGTTCTCTGTTCTGGTCAAATCAAGCCACAGACAATTCATTTCCATGAGTTTTAGTATTTATCAAATATTTTACAACTCCCCTCCTGTTTGATATAAATTTATAAAGCTCCTGAGGAGTTACTACTACATATTGCTAATTAGGTACCTTAGTTGTTATGTAATTCCTACATTGTACAGGCCTTCCTTAATCTTAACAAAGCAACCTAGATGATTTTCTGCATGTATGCAAGGATCTAAATACTACACTGTATATGAAGATATAATCATGGGCATAATACAGTAGTGGCCAAAAATGTGGAAAACTTTTGGGAAAAGTGTATTTTTGAGGTTGGATGGCTAATAACACCACTTTTTTTGGAGTAGTACCATAAAATTATATATCAATGGAAAGATAATTTAATCAAGAATGTAATGAAACAAAGTTTGTTCAATTATCCCCACTATATTCTATGAAAGGTTACAGCCAAATAACCAGAAAAAGGAAGAACAACTTGCTTAGGGAAAAACAGTTAAAAATAATTAAATTTGATCCATGAAAAAATATAAAACCCCATTTAAAAACTCTCAGCCTGGGCCAGAAAGCTCAAAGAGCTAGGTCTTCAGGTCCCGGTAGAATGACCGAAGGTCGGGGGCAGTCCTAAGCTCCAAGGGCAGCTGGTTCCAAAGGGCAGGCACACCCACTGAGAAGGCCCTCCCCCTGGGTGTTATCCGCTGGCAGTCTTTTGCCGGCGGCACCCTGAGAAGGCCCTCCATGTGGGAGTGCACAGGACGAAGGGAACTTGATGCCGGCAGCAGGTGTTCCCTCAAGTATCCCAGACCCAAGCCATTTAGGGCTTTATAGGTCATCACCAGCACCTTGAATCTCACCCGGAGGGCAACCGGAAGCCAATGCAGCTCACGGAGTAGAGGTGTTACATGGGAGTATTGGGAAACCCCCATCACAACTCACACAGCAGCATTCTGCACCAGCTGAAGACTCCGAGTGGTCCTCGAGGGCAGCCCCATATAGAGAGCATTGCAGTAGTCTAACCGGGAGGTCACGAGCACATGGGTGACTGTCCATAGGGCATCTCGGTCCAGATAGGGTTGCAACTGGTGTACCAGGTGAACCTGGGAAAAAGCCCCTCTGGTCACAGATCCTATGTGATCTTCAAAATTGAGCCGTGAATCCAGGAGGATGCCCAAGTTGCGAGCCCTATCAACGGGGGGTAACACCTCACCCCCCATTGTTAAAGATGGAATAGTCTGGTTAACCCGAGATGCCGGTATGCACAGCCACTCAGTCTTGGCAGGATTGAGACGAAGCCTGTTTCTCCCCATCCAGACCTGGACCGCCTCCAGGCAATGGGACATCACGGCGAGGCCATCACTGGGTTGGTTCGGGGTGGAGAGAAAAAGTTGGGTATCATCAGCATACTGATGATACCCCACCCCAAAACCACGAATGATCTCGCCCAGCGGCTTCATATAGATGTTGAAAAGGAGGGGAGAGAGAACCGACCCCTGAGGAACTCCATAAACGAGTGGCCTCAGGGCGGATCTCTGCCCTCCCATCAACACCGACTGCGAGTGGCCCAGGAGATAGGAGGAGAACCACCGTAAAATGGTGCCTCCCACTCCCAACCCCCTGAGACGCCGCAGTAGGATACCATGGTCGATGGTATCAAAAGCCGCTGAGAGGTCTAATAGGACTAGGACAGAGAAACAACCCCTGTCCCGAGTCCGCCAGACATCATTCACCAGCACGACCAATGCTGTCTCCATGCTGTGACCGGGCCTGAAACCCGATTGGTACGGATTCAAATAATCAGTTTCCTCCAGGAACAGAGGAAGCTGATGCGCCACCACACTCTCAACAACCTTCGCCAGAAAGTGAAGGTTGGAGACCGGATGATAGTTATTTAAAACAGCCGGGTCCAGGGCAGGCTTCTTGAGGAGGGTTCTCACCACCGCCTCCTTGAAGGATATTAAGTGAACAAGGCTACAGTTATAAAGAAATTAGAAGAAAAATTGGTGGAAACTTAACCAAAGGTGACATTTCTACTGTACACTTTTCCCAAAATGTTTCCACAATTTTGGCCACTACTGTACACACATTTTCAAAATTGTGTCTTAATTTTTCTTTGCCTTAACAGTTACTCTTGAAAATTGAACAGCCTTCTCTCAACAGAGGGGGAGGATACGACTCCATCTATCTCCAGTCTACAACACAGTCCTTTCAGCAGGTCCAAGAAGGCTCCACAGCCATTTGCATCACTCAAGTGACCTTGAGGACACAGATAAACCTCCAAGTGGCCTCAATGACTCTCTAAAAGTAGACAAATGACCAGCTATCTGCAAGGAATATAAATCCTTCTATTCCCCATCATCCAGTCAGAGCTGAAGAAGCTTCTTGCTTGAAAAGCAAAATATCTTTAAAGAAAAAACAAGAAAGTCCAGTTGCCTCTTGAAAAAAAGCACTTTTGAGATAATTACGATCTGGATGATTGAGAATCTCCATAGACATTTTCCTTAACATCACTCTCTGGAAGGTTGTCCAGGCCCTTCTCTTCCTCATAATTTTTCTCTCCCTCAGACAAACACACACACACACACACACACAGAGAGAGAGAGAGAGAGAGAGAGAGAGAGAGAGAGAGAGAGAGAGAGAGAGAGAGAGAGAAAGAGAGAGAGAGAGAGAGAGAGAGAGAGAGAGAGAGAGAGAGAGAGAGAGAGAGAGAGAGAGAGAGAGAGAGAGAGAGAGAGAGAGAGAGAGAGAGAGAGAGAGAGAGAGAGAGAGAGAGAGAGAGAGAGAGAGAGAGAGAGAGAGAGAGAGAGAGAGAGGGAACAGAGTCAAGTAATGCTACTTTGCTATCCTCATCTACCATTCTGTGCAGAGTGATAACCATGAAACCACTATAAGGAATTAATCCCCCCTTTTCTTTAGATTAAAAAAAAATCATTCAAAAATTGAATAATAATGGAGATAAATACTGAATGTTTCTCTCCATTTTTATTTCAATGGAAGCAATTAATTTATCATATTTTTATTTATGTTTTAATCCTTTTAGGAAGTAAGTGTCCGAGTGCCACTTCAATATTATTAGGAAATAATCTGTTCTGGAAGAATGCCATAAGTGCAAATGCATTAAGATGGGCGTGTCTAAATGATTTTTTTTAATGGAAAAGCTGTTCTGTAGATGTACTAACTGGATGTCAAAAAAGTCATAACATAAAGTGTTTATAAACAAAGATGAAGATAGTTGTTTTTTTTTTAAAAAAATAACTAAAATAAAATTGTCTAGTGCACTGATGATGTTACCTTGCGGTGTAATGAAATACAGTATCTGCAAGCAAACAACCAATCTGAGACAGCACTAAATCTGCTAGTATCCAACTAGCAGACAGTATAAACTGTATTAAAAGCAAGAAATAAATTGTTTAATACAAGTTTAATAATTATGTTTGGCACCAAAAGTAGTGATTTCCTTTTGTTAATAAATATACATTATTCTGTGTAATGTATAATTCTTGGTGCACTGCTGTGACACTAAATGTAGCTTTAGTATCTCTCTCTCTCTCTCTCTCTCTCTCTCTCTCTCTCTCTCTCTCTCTCTCTCTCTCTCTCTCTCTCTCTCTCTCTCTCTCTCTCTCTCTCTCTCTCTCTCTCTCTCTCTCTCTCTTGCTGTTTCATATCTGACTTCAGTGTCTGTCTTGGGCTGTTTAGCATGACATTTAATTTTTGATAGACAGCCAGTACAAAACTAGCATGAAATATAGTAGATCTAGTTACATCCATTGCATTATCAGCACAATAGTATTTCCTTAGCATACTGTACTGTCAAAGGAAAGTATGCGAGGGAGGGAGGGAGGGAGGGAGGGAGGGAAGGAAGGAAGGAAGGAAGGAAGGAAGGAAGGATGGAAGGAAGGAAGGAAGGAAGTATAGATTTTGTTTAGGTATTTCTTATGATACTGACCAGAATTCTATAAATCCACAAAGTAAGTTTCTCTCTCCATGAAAAAAAAAGTTACCAACAGAAAAATTGTTACTGGACTTGTAATCAAGACATCTTTAATTCTATAAACAGTATAACAAAGCACTGTCAACACTGAAAGAAAAAAAAAGGTATTGAACTCCTCTGTCAAAAGTAGCCATACAAAAATTGAACCATCATTCGGTGGCTATTTCACCAAACAGAATATTATGAAACCAGCCCTCTGCAGTCTAATGCAGAGTTTTGATGTGCCCTGAGTTTAGGAGAATCATGAAAAACTATCCCCAACAATTTTAGTTTGTTTTTTTCTTCTATTGCCTGATTATTGAACTTCCAGGTTTTGGTTTATGTTTTTTTTTGTATGATTGTTTTCCTCTGAACAATTAGTGGCTAATTCAGAGCTCATTTTCATACAGTTGGTGCTTGCAACAGGAGCACTTTACCATCCACATACGAGTGATAAGTATGCTCCCTATTTTCAAAGCATGATCCTCTGAATTGCTTATTTTGGCCACAATAATGCCAATCTTCACATTAAATATGCAACGGAGCCATAGGTCTGTTTGAGTTGGAATGTCTTTACAATAGTGGCCTTACATATTACAGTGAACTGTTATTTTACAGTTCTTGTAGAATGTGTACCTTATTTTGGCCTTTTCTGAGTTAGTCCCAGAGCTTTGCTCCGGAGATAAGTTTAAATGAAGACCTGAAATCGGTAAGTGTACTGTATACTGAAGAATGTGCCTTATTTTTTCAGCCAGATGTTTCATTAACCAAACTAGGTAACATCATCAGAACACAAAGGACCCTAATGATTTGACACTTAGGCCACATAACTAACGTAAGTGACCAGATAAATTAATACTGGATATAATAATCCAGAATTGTTATATAGTAATCAGTGACTGAGACTTTACCAGGATTAACTTCTTGATAAGTCTTTGTATTTAAGGAAATAACAGGGAATTAAAAAGGAGCAATTTGAACTGAACTTTAGGTCCACCTTGAGTAAATCCTGAAATCTGTTCTAAAATAATCCTCCCATAGCACTGTTATAAAAGATTGAGGGATGAAAAGAATCTAATGATTGGGTGATAAGCTATCAAGTGCCAAAACAAGGATGGATTCTAGATTGTGACGCCACTATCATTGCCAGGAGTTTCTAGAACATGGGTCGGCAACCTGCAGCTCCTAGTCATCCTCCGTCATTTGCAGAGAGAGAGAGAGAGAGAGAGAGAGAGAGAGAGAGAGAAAGGCACTTGTGCTTCCCTTCTCTCTCTCTCTCTCTCTCTGTGTTTGTGTCTGTATCTGTGTGTGTGTGTGTGTGTGTGTAAAAAAGACAGTGGCCTCACGCTGTTCTCTGAGAAACTGATGCCTTTGCTGCGTCTCCACAGGAAGCAGCAGAAAGCAGGGCAGAAGAGACAACCCAATAAGAATGTGTGTCAGCTTGTCCGAGAACAGTATGAAGCCAGCTTGCCAGGTGAGCAGAAGATCGGAGAGAGGGAGAGAGAGGGGGTGGAAGAGAGAGAGGGAGAGAAAGAGAGATAACTCATGCACAGCAGCCTCTATTTCTTTTTAATTAAACTCTTCAATCAAGCTTCCCCCCTTGAGTGTGCACATACGCATGTGTGCGTGGGTTTTGTGGCTCCCCGTGTTTTTTCCCCCTCTGGGAAATGGGTCCAAGTGGCTCTTTGAGTGTTCAAGGTTGCCGACCCATGTCCTAGAAGAAACTCTGTATTAATTTGTAACAAAGGTTTGCACTGTGGGTTGCCCCTCTCCCAACAATAAAAGTTCTTGGGTGAAAGTTGGATCTCCCTCACATAATCAATTCATTCCTAAACATTTGGCCCTATGAGTCAAATCAGGGCTAGGAAGGATAAACGTAGCTCTCAAAAAGTCACTTTCTTACCTGACATTAGGGTAGATCATTCTAGTTGAATTCACTGAATATTTTGTTTTCGGTAACTCTGCAAGGTTCAGTGTCTGTGCCTACTTTTATTATTATGGAGATTTTTTTTAGAATTATATCAGAATGGAATAGTTAATTATTGTAGGTGTACATTTTTATGTTTAACTAACCCAGTTTCTGTAGAATCAGGAGACTTAAGTTTTGCAACTGCTGAAATCATTTCAGCTGTCTCTTCAGCACAAGAAATTTCAGTTGTTTCTTTAGCACAAGACATTTTGGTTGTCTTCCATTACTGAAGCTTCTTCCTGATCTCAAGCCTCGTCCGGAGAGCAGGAATAATCAAGCAACCGAGACGAGTGCTGAGTTCTCAGGAACAGTTTATTGACAAGAAGCAAACAAACTCCAAAGGAAGCAAAGCCAGCGTTGGCTGCTACCCGCAACCAACGCTGTTAAATACATGTTGCACGTACCCGCCCATGCCCCACCCGACCGCACCCATGTCCGCCCAACCCATATTTAACGACCACTCCTCCCAGTGACGGCCTTTCGTGTCCCATCCCGGCATCCGGCACCCATCACCCCCCAGGTAAGCGTCCTCGCACAATCCCGCTCCACCATTACCAGACCCCACCTCCGCGCCCCTTCCCTGGGTCGGCACCTCCCGCCCCCGTTCCCCAGACACCACCCCACCCAGCCCCGGGCCCCTGCAACACAATGCCACCGGCACTGCCGGAACACAGGCCGCGTCCCTCCGCCCAGCACCCAGGCGCTTGCAGGATCCAGGTGTCTCGGCGGCCGACCTTACAGCTGGCCTAGGGTCTGCTTCAGCAGCTGGCTTCTCGGCTGCCGACCGCCCAGCTGGCCCAGAGTCCGCTTTGGCAGCCCATCTCTTGGCTGCCCTAAGCCCAGGGCTCCATGAGGCCACCATCGCTGGAAAGGGGAGGGCAGGCTGTTGTGCGCGTGCGTGCGCCACCGAAGCTCCAGCCGCCCCAGTGTGCGCACGTGCGCGGCTCCCTGCCAGCCGCAGATCCCGATGTCGCCGCTGCTGTAGTGCCGCTGCAGGAGCGGCTTGCCTTCGGTCGGGGACGTCGGCGTGGGCGACGAAACGTGGAGCCGGTGAGGGACGAGCCTGGGGTGCCGCGGAGTGTCGAGCCTGCGGGGCGCGACACCTGAGCTGTAACTGCTTCCGAGGTTAACACAAGGTCCTCGATTATAGTATCACCATTAATAATCTTTCTCATTTGTGGCACAAGTTGAGAAACTGCTACTGTTTTTTCAACAATTCCAGTTCTAGATATCTGCTTGCACTGTTCCTCATCATCATTCATGTGTTCAGTGGACTTGGTCACAATCAACAATGGATTTGATTCATCAATGGATTTGATTCTAAAAAGAAATCCTCAAATAATTGTATTACTAGAATGACATAAAAATATTGCTTTCAAGGTGCTGGTGATGACCTATAAAGCCCTAAATGGCATGGGTCCAGATTATTTATTGGAGAACCTTCTGCCGGCGTCAACATCCCATTGTCAGGGTGCCATCGGCCAGGTAATGCCAACTGGCAGCCCCCAGGGGGAGAGCATTCTCTGTGGGCACGCCCGCCCTCTGGAATCAGCTTCCTGCTGAGCTCTGGATGGCTCCCGACCTTCGCTCTTTTTGCTGCGACCTGAAAACCTGGTTATTTGAGCTTGCCGGCCAGGACTGATGGATTGGGATTTTAAATTTTTAGAATGTGATTTACTTGTTGGGGCTAATTTAATTTAATTTATTTTTAACCTTGTATATTGTGCTTTAACTACCCTGTACACCGCCCGGAGTCCTTCAGGAGAAGGGTGGTATATAAATCCAATAAAATAAATAAATAAATCTACACACTTTGGGGGCTTGTAAGGGGATGAGACAGGTTCTTTGGGATTATAATATAGTGAAACAGGAAAGCTTCACACCAGCCCAATGTGAAAATTCAACAGGATAATCACTACTGAAGCAGTCAAGAGATGTAAATTCAGCCTATTGGCTGCTTGAAGCAAATCCATTTTTTGGGGGGGGAACACTTGAGAATCCATGATTCATTAGGTTTCTTTGTTATTTGTGAACTAGAAAAAGACAACACTGTAAAAATCACAGATTTTTTCTAGATTTCCAACCTTGGACATCGCGATCAAGTTTCAGTCATTTTCAGCATATTTATCAACGATCCCTTTCCAGGTTTGTAACTTTTTGTTTTGACACGCAAAAGCATTGAAAAAGTAACCACAGATACACTTGGGAGCAAAAATCTATAATGATTCTTTCCAGGAACATTATGTGAGGGGAAACTGAGGTAGCCATCTTTTCCCCAGTACCAATAAAATGTATTTAAAATTGGCAATCATTTATCACATGTTGTTATTCCATGTGAGATCTTGTCATAGTGAGTAGACTTAATTGCCATTTAGTTTTGTTTCTTTTTTTTCCTCTTCAAGGAAAAGAAAAAAGTATGTAGTATGCATAGATGTGTAAAAATCCCACATGGAGAAACGTGGAAAGAAAGGACCTGAAAAGGAAAATAATATATATGGAGGGATCAATAATGCCATTGATTGCAAGTCATAAAGACAATATATATTTTTAGTGTCTGTGGAAATGATCAGTTAACTAGGAATACGGGTCTCAGGATAACTGAAGTGGATGACCTATAATAACATTTGATGGTGACTTAAGTCTTCTCTTCACATTCCTCTGTAACTTTTATTTTTGTGAGGAAAAAGAGAGGGCTTTAATGTATTCAAGTTTAAAATTCATTTTTAAAAAGCTTATTTTCTACACAGCTCTGAACTGCCCATGTGGGATTATCCCTTTTAAGATTCTAGTTAGAAGAAAATGTCATATCTTGAATCAGAAAATGCCTTTCCCAAATCTGAACATTCATCATTATGAGGAGACTTTCCAAAGGGAATGCTTTTGAGGATCTATCAGAAATTTTATATTTATAATATAACTTTTTTATCACCTTATGGCAGGGTCTTACATTTATCTCAGGCTCCTATAAGGCAAGTATTACTGCTGCAATGTACCTTAAGGTTGCTTTGAATTTTATTTCCCAAAATTTAAAAGAAAAAGAAAGTTACGTATGCATGTTAGAAATAGTAAACTATGTTTACTTCAGTCCATATACCTTCAATTCTTTTTTTAAAAGGCAAGTAGAATTGTACTGCAAGTGAATTCTGAAGGAAAGTTAAATCTGACAATTTAACTTAAAAAAGTTTAGTTTGACAACTTTTAATTAACTCTGTGCTATGTCATTCTATGTATCCTACAACATACTATGTCAACGCTGCTAACATTGGATGTTCTTGCTTTGACAACAGATTGGAATGCAGCCATTTTTCCTCTTTTGCTTTTAGAGTTAGTTGATGCTGGGAGGGGGCATGTGGATGAGAGTCCAGCTAGTCATAACAATAATAACTCAGCCATGGGAATCCAAGGTTATTGCACCCAGAGTTTATCAAGATTTGGCAGGCTGGAGAGCTGGGGAGAAAGCCCACACTTCAAGCTAATTGGGGAATCTGATTTATGACTGTTAATTGGAGGAGGGAATTGTGCTTTGCTACTTTGTGCCCAGGGGAAAGGAATTCAATTTTTGGCTTTAACTATGTAGTGCCAATAGTTTGTTTCTCAAATAAAATATTCTTTAAAGTAAACAATGCCTCAAAGTTCTTTTGAAGAGTTTCATCTGTCAGAACCATGACATTATTTTTTTAAAAAAATCATGAAATAAACACACAAAGACTGTTTGTCAATCATTCAGTAACATATTGCAACAAGAAAAATAAATTTCCCAACTCAACAGACTCTTGTTCTATACTGACCTTAAAAAAGAATGGAAAAAAAGTATGGAGCTGACACATTGTAAATGAAAAGACAAGTGGCCAACATTTTATCTGTTTGCAAGAGATGGATTTACATGGATCCCATAGTTATTCCTTAAATGATGACAAGGGTGCATTTTTGTAGCTCGGTGGTTTATTGTTTATTTTACTTTATAAAAATAAACAATAATTTCATATTTCGCCTTGTATCCATTGGATTCAAAAATAAATGAATGCAACTATGCAGATAAATAAATACATAGATAGGAAAAAAACAGAGATAGACAAAAGTGAAGTAAGTAGGACAAGTAGACTTTTAAGTCAATATGACAAACTAGTTCTGACTTAAAATGGAATGGAGCAATTAATTGACTTTTATTTGAGTCTATATTTTCAATATCTTGCCACAGTGCAGTATGGAAATAATCCTGGCCTTGTTTCTTCCAAATAAATCTATTTCTATGGCAAAGTGATTGAAAAAAAAGTAGTGAATTGGCACATTATTCATGTGCGTTTCCTTTTGGCACTCTTATTTTTCTAAGCACTGCAAGAAGCTGTTGCCAGCATATTTCTTTGCCTGAAGTGCCAAGTTAATGTTATAACTGAAGATTTCTGGGTACTTTTAATAAATGAGCAAATGACTCAACAGTCTACACAGTCAACCAGTCCACCTCTCCTAATCTAGTTAGAGAATAGGAAATCCCTGATTATCTAGAATTATATTCTCTCAACGCTCCAGAAAACTTGAGAATCTTGAGTCTCTAAAATAAATAATGGTTTTATGGTATTGTTAAAATCAACAAGGAAACAAAAGGGCTATAACCAATAGAAACATAAAAGCAAAAGGTGCAAAATAGGTTTAATTTAATTTGATACTGGCAGTTATGTAGCTATTTTTAAAGTATGATTTTATTTAATGTGAATTGCTTGCATTCTTTTTAACTGCAAATCATAGTCTAATGAAACCAGACTTTCTTTTAAAACCAAGTAGGCAACCAAACTTATATGTATGACCACATTCTAAGAAAGTAATATGTTATAAAAACCACCTTTGGAACAACTCAAATTCTAAGACTACGAAAAGGTTCAATGTGTATGAAAATCATTTTCAATTGCCACTAATGATGATGTCACTTTATGAATAAGGTAATACATACTTTTGTTGTTATTGTTAGCTGTGAAGTCGTGTCTGACCCATCGCGACCCCATGGACAATGTTCCTCCAGGCCTTCCTGTCCTCTACCATCTTCTGGAGTCCATTTAAGCTCACGTCTACTGCTTCAGTTACTCCATCCAGCCACTTGATTCTCTGTTGTCACCTTCTTCTGTTGCCCTCAATCTTTCCTAGCATTAGGGTCTTCTCCAGTGAGTCCTTCCTTCTCATTAGGTGGCCAAAGTATTTGAGTTTCAACTTCAGGATCTGGCCTTCTAAAAAGCAGTCAGGGTTGATCTCCTCTAGGACTGACTGGTTTGATCACCTTGCAGTTCAAGGGACTCACAGGAGTCTTCTCCAGCACCATAGTTCAAATGCCTCAATTCTTGGCTACAGTCCCCATCTGCAGTGATCTTGGAGCCCAGGAAAATAAAATCTGTCACTACCTCCATTTCTTCCCCATCTATTTGCCAGGAATTGAGAGGGCCAGATGCCATGATCTTGGTTTTTTTAATGTTAAATTTCAACCCAACTTTTGCACTCTCCTTCTTCACCTGCAACAAGAGGCTCTTTGTTCTTCTTCACTTTCTGCCATTAGAGTGGTATCATCTGCATATCTTAGGTTGTTGATATTTCTCCTGGCAATCTTAATTCCAACTTTTGATTCATCTAGCCCTGCCTTTCTCATGATGTGCTCTGCATATAAGTTAAATAGGCAGGGCGACAGTATACAGCCTTGCCGGACTCCTTTCCCAATTTTGAACCAATCAGTGGTTCCGTGTCCAGTTCTCACTGTTGCTTCTAGACCCACATATAGGTTTCTCAAGAGACAAACAATATGGTCTGGTACTCCCATCTCTTTAAGAACTTGCCAAGTTTGTTGTGATCCACACAATCAAAGGCTTTAGCATAGTCAATGAAGCAGAAGTAGATGTTTTTCTGGAACTCCCTAGCTTTCTCCATGATCCAGCGTATGTTGGCAATTTGATCTCTAGTTCCACTGCCTTTTCGAAATCCTGCCTGTACTTCTGGTAGTTCTTGATCCACATACTGCTGGAGTCTAGCTTGTAGGATTTTAAGCATAACTTTACTAGCATGTGAAATGAGTGCAATGGTATGATAGTTTGAATATTCTTCGGCACTGCCTTTCTTTGGAACTGGAATGTTTATTTTTATTTTTTTTATTTATTTTTTTAATTTTAATTCCATTTATATCCCACCCTTCTCCGAAGACTCAGGGCGGCTTACAAGCTTAGCAGTAGCCTTCATTCTATGTATATGCCTGCTTATTAGAGCTTTCACGCACACACACACAGTGGCATTATTACAAAGTCAGCTTATTGCCCCCAACAATCTGGGTCCTCATTTTACCTACCTCGGAAGGATGGAAGGCTGAGTTAACCTTGAGCCTGGTGGGATGCGAACCTGCACTAATTGCAGGCAGCTGGTGTTACTTAAGGAGGCATTAGCCCACTGCTCCACCAAGGCTCTATTAAACTGATCTTTTCCAATCCTGTGGCCACTGTTGAGTTTTCCAAATTTGCTGGCAAATTGAGTGTAGCACTTTTACTGCATCATCTTTTAAGATTTTGAATAGCTCAGTTGGAATACTGTCACCTGCACTAGCTTTGTTGTTGCTCAGCTTTTCTAAGGCCCACTTCACTTCACATTCTAGGATGTCTGGCTCGAGGTCAGTGACCACCTCATCGTGGTTATCTGGGATGTTAAGCTCATTCTTGTATAGTTCTTCTGTGTAATCTTGCCACCTCTTCTTAATCTCTTCTGCCTCTGTTAGGTCCCTGCCATTTTGGTCCTTTAGCATGCCCATTTTTGCATGAAACGTTCCCTTCATCTCTCCAATTTTCTTGAATAGATCTCTGGTCCTCCCTATTCTATTGTTTTCTTCTATTTCTTTGCACTGTTCATTTAAGAAGGCATTTTTATCTCTTCTAGCTATTCTCTGGAATTCTGCATTCAATTGGGCATATCTTTCTTTTTGTCCCTTGCCTTTCACTTCCCTCCTTTCCTCAGCTATTTGCAAAGCTTCCTCAGACAGCCATTTTGCTTTCTTGCATTTCTTTTTCTTTGAGATGGTTTTAGTTGCTACCTGTTGTACAATGTTGTGAACCTCTGTCCATAGTTCTTCAGGCACTCTGTCTATCAGATCTAATTCCTTAAATCTATTTGTCACCTCTACTGTATATTCAACAGGGATATGATTTAATTCATACCTGAGTGGCCTAGTGCTTTTCCCTACTTTCTTCAGTTTAAGCCTAAATTTTGCAACAAGAAGCTCATGGTCTGAGCCACAGTCAGCTCCTGGTCTTGTTTTTACTGACTGTATAGAGCTTCTCCATCTTTGGCTGCAGAGCATATAGTGAATCTGATTTCTGTGTTGACCGTCTGGTGATGTCCATGTGTAGATCCGTCTCTTGGGTTGTTGGAAAAAAGTGTTTGCTATGACCATCGTATTCTTTTGACAAAATTCTATCAACTTGTGCCCTGCTTCATTTTGTACTCCAAGGCCAAACTTGTCTGTTATTCCGGTTATCTTTTGGCTTCCTACTTCAGCATTCCAATCCTCCATGATGATAAGGACATCATTTTTTGGTGTTAGTTCTATAAGGTGCTGTAGGGCTTCATAGAACCGGTAAATTTCATCCTCTTCAGTACCAGTGGTTGGGGCATAGACTTGGACTACTGTGATATTGAATGGTTTGCCTTGGATTCGAATTGAGATCATTCTGTCCTTTTGAGGATTGTATCCCAGTATTGCTTTTCCTACTCTTTTATTGACTATGAAGGCTACTCCATTTCTTCTGAGGGATTCTTGTCTGCAGTAGTATACATGATGATCATATGAATTAAATTCACCCATTCCTCTCTATTTTAGTTCCCTGATTCCTAAGATGTTGATGTTCAGTCTTGTTATCTCTTGTTTGACCATGTCTAGCTTTCCTTGATTCATGGATCTTACATTCCAGGCTCCTATGGAGAAAAAATGTTTACAGCATTGGACTTTCCTTTCACCACCAGACACATCCACAGCTCAGTGTCCTTTCGGCTTTGGCCCAGTCACTTCATTCTTTCTGGCGCTACTAGTACTAGCCCTCTGCTCTTCCCCAGTAGCATATTGGATGCCTTCCGAGCTGAGGGGCTCATCTTCCAGCGTCATATCGTTTTGCCCTTTGGTACTGTCCATAGTGTTTTTATTGCAAAGACACTGGAGTGGGTTGCCATTTCCTTCTCCAGTGGATCACGTTTTGTCAGAACTCTCTGCTATGACCTGTCCGTCTTGGGTGGCCCTGCATGGCATAGCTCATAGCTTCATTGAATTACACAAGCCCCTTCGCCACAACAAGGCAGTAATCCATGAAGAGGGGAGAACATACTATAATGAATCAAATATGTACACAAATATGTATATGTAACAATAGTCCCTGGGTCAACTTTATATTCCACAGATGAGCCAAGGCTTTGTCAGCATCACTGATAGACAACGCAGAAAATTTTCCAAGGGAATAATAATAACAATAACAATAACAATAACAATAACAATAATAATAATAATAATAATAATAATAATAATAATAACAACAACAACAACAACAATAACAGATGGTGAAAAAGACTCATTACCAGTCTAACTTGTCTTCCCTAAAATATCCAGCTTACAGCTTTTCACTATATTTTATTTGTCCAGCATTATTTCAGCAGCGATTAGCAAAAGCAGCAAAAAGAAGCATTTTTAATCTATTATTTAATGCATATTTTTTATTTAAATACAGGGAAAAGACTAGCAAAATAAATTAACAATTTCAGGTGTTAAGTCATAGAGTTGTTTGTTCTTTTTCTACTTGCAGAAAATAAATTCCCGTAACCATTCTCTTGAGTTATAGGAAGTTATATGAAACTTTTTATATGCCTTTTAACTGAAGCCAGATGAAGTTTTAAAACCTTTGCAGTCCCGAAGCCGGTTGGGAATGGAGGAAAAATAATCACAAAATTATCTCTAAAAGACACACAGTGGCGGGGGAGGGGGGAATCTACACTAGAGTTCCTTCAGTACAGCTTACTTGAAACAGCCTGTTTGACTTGTTTATTCTTCTTAAGTCAAGAACAATTTGTTGATTGGGGCAAATCTAAAATGACAGTATGAAACAGTATCTCTGAGACATGTGAACTCACTCAGATATGGGATCTACTCTGTGATCTGAGGGTACTGTCAGTGATGTATTAAGAATAAGCAAGGCAAACTTAATTTTTCATGTTTATTCTATTTTTCCCACATAATGGATTTAAATGATGCCTTTTTGTTGTAGCCTTAATATTATCTTCTCTAAGCATTCCTGTATAATCAGAAAAGTCCCAGGAGATAAAAAGTTCAGTCATAACTCAAAGATTAGGGAATTCAAAAATCAGGAGATTGAATTTTCTGCTGGACTGCAATTAAGGACTTTGGTGTGTGAATTTATTTCACAAACTAATTGCTTCCCTTCAAAACCAACCAGCCAACCAAACTTATATGTACGACCACATTCTAAGAAAGTAGTATGTTATAAAAACTGCCTTTGGAACAATTCCAATTCTAAGACTAGCTTCGATGTGTATAAGTATAATTTTCAATTGCCAGTAATGATGACGTCACTTTTACCTTATCAATAAGATAGAACTTAACATAATGGGTCAAATACATACATCAATATAAACACTGAAGTCAGAATGATTTTTTTTAGGAGGAAGAGGAATAGAGATTAGTAAATAATTAATTGAGGGTATTTATGGTAAATAACAACTGGAAAACTGTACTTCCCTTTTTTATAATTTTGCTTTTTGTAGTTGTAGCTCATCTGTAGCCCTTCAGTTTTGGGGAAAAAATATATATACTCTCTTAAATAAACAAGTTCTACTAAGTCAGATATAGATGGCAAAATGGTGTTAAGAAGTGTAGAGGAAAGCAGCATAAATTATAGGCAATAAGTGGAGCAGTAAGTGTTTAGATAATATATTGAGTGAACTAGGAAAGGCTAAGAACCCAGCCAATGATTTACACAAGCCTGGATAAACTGTAGTGAAATGAGCAAGGATCATTGAGGAGGAATAAATACTCCCTAGGGCCTACTGACTGAGAGTAAGTAAAGCCAAGTGGAATAATTCATAATGAAGGAGATTTCACATCATCCCGGGAGAGCAGGGTCTGCGATGGTCCACCACTTCTAATTACACAAGACATACCTGCATATTACTTTAATCTATGAATGTGCCCTTCACCACTCCCTATTTCTCCTTTCTTTTCTGGCTGTCTAAGAAATTTGTTTTTCCATCCTTCCGAGGTTGGGAAAATGAGGACCCAGATTGTTGGGGGCAATGTGCTGACTCTGTAAACTGCTTAGAGAGGGCTGTAAAGCACTGTGATGTGGTATATAAGTTTAAGTGCTATTGCTAAATGGGTTGATTCAATTTCACCCAGAATGATGCAAGGTCTATCTAAATGCTCTTCTTTACATCTGTAATTGATCTTGTTCCTTTTCCTATTGTTCTGGCATTGGAAACTTTCTTATGGCAAAACACTGATTTATCATTTTGTAGCCCCAATCTGGTTTTCAGCATAGTCTTTAAAGAAGTAAGAAACAAAAAGCTGCAACTCCTTAGGAAGTATGCAGCACTCTGCACTATATAATAAGGAATTAGGTGATGTTCTCCAGTAACATTCATGCTACTGACCATTTGTAGTCATATAATTAAGTTCAGTTCTTAGCTATAGTTTTGATGTAGGCACAATTGATAAAAAAATATTCCAATACACTAATGCTGTGTTCCTTTGTTTCTTCTTCAGCATAGAAATGAATTGGGTTGTTGTTGTTGTTGTTGTTGTTGTTGTTGTTGTTATTATTATTATTATTATTATTATTATTATTATTATTATTATTATTATTATTATTATTATTATTATTATTATTATTACAGTGCTTAAATATCACAACTATCAATATTGTAATATTCTTGTCGCTGCAACTACAAAGTCCCTCTGCTCAGAATTGAATGGTACTGATTTGTGGCGGTAGAAATTTCTGAGAGAAAAGTAGTCCACAGAGGCAGTGAATTGATTAGAGAGGGGTAATGTTAGCATGATAAAATGATTTCCCCACTGCATACTTAATCTGAATATAAAGGACTAATCTTTTTAAAATAGCAATATCTCTGAAGAGGATATCATCACACTGCTGGAAAACAAGATGAAGCTTTATAATAGCATTTGAAAGGGGAATGCTAGGTTTTGCTTCTGACTAGCATATAATAGAAACTTCAAAGTCAAATGCAGTGTCTTTATAATGATCAATTATGCTATATAATTTCTATGGTGATAATTTCTTGCTAGACTCAAATGGCATTTATTTATTGCCACCACCACCACCATGGAGAATGATGTGGAATATTTCAAAGTGTCTTATGCAATTGACCAATTAATTTAAAAAAGTCAAACACAAATAGAGAAATGTATCCCATAATCTAGTACAGTAGGGTCATGATAAAAAGTTAACATAATCAATAGGGCTATGCAAATCTTCCAAAAGAGGCATTTCACAACATATGAGGGCATAACTGAAATACTTCTCTTTGAATCCCTAGCACCATGGTGGCGAACCTATGGCACATATGCCACAAGTGGCACACAGAGTCCTCTCTGTGGGCACACACGCCGTTGCCCCAATCCTAGGCCTTCAGCTGGGTTTTATAAACCCTTTTCACTTTAGGCCTCCACTGCTGTGTGCAAAAAAAAAGGTTCAATCAATCAATCAATTTCAACTTTTCGCGAAAAAAAAGATCTTGCAAAGTTGGAATTGATTGATTGAACTTTTTATTCCCACCCAGTCTGCTGTTACCACCACAGCCACGCCCACCCAATGGGCCACACCCACCCAATGGGCCACACCCACCCAATGGGCCATGCCCAGCCTGCACACAATGATACATAAGTGGATTTTGGGTTGCAGTTTGGGCACTCGGTCTCTAAAATATTCACCATCACTGCCCTAGCATATCCAAGATATTTTTAAATGCCCCTGTAGCTGTAACTGTTTCCAGATGTACCCATATGAAATGCAGCCACAGTTGTTTCATTTAACTAGGAAATATAGGGAAAACACAGCTGTAATATTCAGTGTTCAGTAATGATCAGATATTGAACCAGAATCCAGTTCTTCTGATCTCAGTGGAATGTTCCCATGTCAGTCATAGTCAGAAGAGAAGGAAGCTATATCCATAGTTTTTAGCTTCATATTATGTTATTTATTTAAAGTTTTGGGGATGTTTATACAAAATAAGGTGGATAGGGTAGGATAGGGTAAGGTAAGGGGGAATGGAATGGAATGGAAGAGGAGCGGAGGGGAAGGGGAAGGGGAAGGGGAAGGAGAAGAGAAGAGAAGAGAAGAGAAGAGAAGAGAAGAGAAGAGAAGAGAAGAGAAGAGAAGAGAAGAGAAGAGAAGAGAAGAGAAGAGAAGAGAACACACTTGCTGTGCAATGACTAAATTCAGCATTACATTTGTATGATTTTATAATAGATATTTTATTAAGTTTCTATAATTACAAATCTTTAGTGCTTAATAAACAACGTATTGTCTAGGTTCACATATTTAACATTAACAGTTATACAACTTTCATTTCTACTCTCTATTCTGCTTTTCTAGCCATTTATAAAAAATATCCCATGTTTGAAAATATTCTGTATCTTCTTTTCCTTTCATTTTCAATTTAAGCCTATCCATTTCTGCACAATCCAAAATTTTCCTAATTATATCTTCTTCCAATGGTGTTTCTTCATTTTTCCAGTACTGTGCAAATGTAATTCTCACTGCTGTTAATACATATACCGTATATACTTGAGTATAAGCCGAATTTTTCAGCCCACTTTTTGGGCTGAAAAATTCCACTTCGGCTTATACTCCAGTCAACAAAAAAACTTACCGAGGACTTGTGCGCGGCCGAGGCTTTGGTGCTTCCGGGATCGCGCGCACCTCTCCCAAGCCACCGCAGTCCGAGACCTGCAGGTCTCCGTTCCTCCGCGCCCTGCCTGCCTGCTTCTTTCAGCTGTCTGCCCATCAGCTGTCCATAGGGATGCTGCAAAGCTCTCCTTCTCTAGGCCTTGGACTCCCTCCTGGCTGAAGAGTAGATGAACCAAGCCAGCAAGGAGACAAAATGTTTCTGCAGCTGTTTTTCCTCTGAAGGTTTTTTTTGTTTGTTTTTTTTAAAGTAATCTCCGAAGGTTATGCCAGAAAATGGAGGACGCTGGGTCTTTGCAAGCTTTAGCTGTCCGCCTGGCTGCCTGAAGGCCGCCCTTTTCAGGCAGTCTGACAGACAGCTAAAACTTGCAAAGACCCAGCGTCCTCCATTTTCTGGCACAACTTTTAGGGATTTATTATTATTATTCCTACTACTACTATTACTACTACTACTACTTCAGGAGTAAAAAGTTGCAGAAAAAAATTCTCTCCTTACTAGCTTAGTTCCTCTACTCTTCCATCTGGAGCCAAGGTAAGATTTTAAAAAGGGATATTGGTTGGAAGGCAGAGGGAGAGTTTAGTTTTAGCATCTAAAAAAAGGGGGGGGGGAAATCAGCGAGTACATCCCAACCAGCTTTTTATGTTTTTGTTATTGAAGAAATATGGGGGAGGGGGAGGGGTTCTGGGGTGGGTTGGGGAGGGGATAATATTGTAACTTCAATAAAAATTTTCAATAAAAAAAAAAGAAATATGGCTTTCTGGGGGAAGGTGGGGAGGGCGTTAAGGAAGGAAAGGGTTTTTGGAAGCTCGTCCTGAAGCTGCCTTTTGTGCAAGGGGCCTTTTCTCAAAGCCTAGAGAGGCAGCTTTGTTGCCTCCCCGTAGACAGCTGATGGGCGAACACCAAAAGCTCCAAAAGGCTAGGGAACTAGTCCCAGAACACCTTGGTAGGAGGAAGGGCAGAGGCAGAATTGGGAAAGAGGTAAGACAGGGTTTTCCTTCCCAGATGTTTCTCTTTGGCAAGACAGCCAGCTGTGCTGAAGCCCAGTATCTGGGGGTGGGGGAGACCTGAGGCAGGCGGGCTGGTGCTTGCATTAGGCCTCCCAGGATCCCAGAGGCTTGCAGAGCGCGGATCCAGCCTCCGAGGCATGCAGAACGGCGGATCGGCTTATACTCGAGTCAACAACTTTTCCCAGTTTTTGGGGGTGAAATTGGGGGTCTCGGCTTATACTCGAGTCGGCTTATACTCAAGTATATACGGTAATAATAAATATATACATTTTTTCATAATTCTCTGTAATTATACCTAGAAGAAATAGTTCTGGCTTAAAATTTACATGTTTTCTTAACATTTTCTATAACCACACATGTATTTTTGACCTTTTTTTTTTGCTTTAGGGCATGTCCACCAAAGGTGGTACCACTTGCCTGGCTTTTGCCTACCATTCCCAACAGTTTCTAGACATGTTTTTAAACATTTTTGCTAATCGTGCAGGTGGTAAATGCCATCTATAAAACATTTTGTATAGATTTTCTTTATAAGTATCTGCCCTTATTTTATAGTTTCTTTCCCACAAATTTTGCCATTTTTCTAATTCTACCTTGTGTCCAATTTTTTTTTTTACCTGAGTTATTGTTTCTTCCGTCTTCGGGTTTAACAAAAAATTATAGAGGTTTTTTAATCAATTTTTTCATCTGATGACAATAGTATCTGGTCAAAGACTGTTTGATCTTTCTGAAAAAAACATATGTTTTGGCATCTTTTTTGTATCTCATTTGCATTTGCAAGTGTGGCCCCCATGATAGCTCATTGGCCTATATTTCCAATTCTTGTTTAGTTTCTAATTTCTCATCAGTATTCAAAATGTCTCTGTATGTCACAAGTTTCTCATAGTTCCTGCCTGAGCAGGGGGTTGGACTAGATGACCTCCAATGTCCCTTCCAACATCATCATTATTATTATTATTATTATTATTATTATTATTATTATTATTATTATTATTATTATTGTTGTTGTTGTTGTTGTTGTTGTTGTTGTTGTTGTTGTTATTCATCACACAGTCAGCCAGATGTTCAGACTAGACTTGGCATTTTGTCTACCTATCGAGTCCTTACCAAGGACCTGGGTTAGGCAGATATGGATATTTGATATTTACAGTTCCTAGTAAAGCCATCTTTTGCAATTGACTAATGGTGAATTTGTCAATGCCAATGGTGTTCAAGTGGTGCTCCAGTTGTTTTGGGATTGCACCCAAGGCGCCTATCTATTTCTATTTGTAGGTCTTTGTATTTTGTTATCTTATCCAGTTCTTTCTCGTCTATTCTGCTGTCTCCAGGCACTGCCACGTCCACTATCCAGACTTTTTTGTCTTTCTTATTGAAAATTGTTAAATCAGGGGTGTTATGTTGCAGGTGCTTGTCTGTTTGAATTCTGAAATCCCAGAGCAGTTTAACTTTATCATTTTCTATGACTTTCTCTATTTTATGATCCCACAAGTTCTTGCTTACAGGCAAATGATATTTATTGCATATCTTCTGTAATATATTCAGACACAAAACAACCCCTCACACTCATAAGGGATCCCCGGCAGCCGTTGACAGCCGTCAAAAGGCTGCCGTGGCATTCCCCCCGACACACACGCGGCGAGCGGCCGATTTTGACAGCTGTCAAACTGCCGCGCATGCGCAGTACACTGACAGCTGTCAAACCGGCCGGCTCTGACAGCTGTCAAAATGCCGCGCATGTGCAGTGCACTGACAGCTGTCAAACGCCGGAGAGCCGCGCATGCGCAGCTCGGCCGGAGCTGTCAAAAGCTGCCAGCTGGCCCTCGGCAACAGCCGTTCTGCCGCGCCTACCTTTTGCCGGTCTCCTTCTCATTGGGCGTCCTAGTCTGGCGGGAGATTCTTGCTTGCTTATTGGTTCTTGGTTGTTATTGTTGTTGTCCTTGTTGACTATAAATACAAGAGATTCCTGGCATTGTCTCGCCCGGGACCTCTGCCCAAATAAACGCTGTTTGTTTGAACCTGCCTGCTGTCTCGCTGTCGTCCCTTAAGACTTAACACCTGGCAACGAGGATGGGATACGGGTCTGCTTGTTAGCTGAAGGTCACTAGCTGAAGCCACAAGTGAAGGAGGGAAGCCGTCCCACCAGCTGACACCGCTGAAGTCACTTGCTGGTCGGGAGAGCCCTCCACGCACACCATCCAAAAGCAGACCCGTGGTCCTGACAGCATGGCAAACCTTGGGCACGTCCGAGAATTCGATGTCTCCCAACCCGAGGGCTGGGAATCGCATCTCGGGCAAGTGGAGGGGTACCTCCTCGTCAACAACATTGTCGAGGATCGCCCCAAAGCCGCAGCGCTCCTGTGCCTCAGCGGCCCGGCGGTCCACGATGTCGCCGTGGGACTCTGCGACCCTGCTCCGGTGGCTTCTGTGCCCTATGCCGAGCTGGTAGATCGCCTCAATCGGCATTTCGCCCCGAGACGGTCCGAGCTGTACTGGCGTTTGAACTTTGCCCGCCAGTACGAACGACCAGGCGAGTCAGCCAAGGCATTCATAGCCACGGTCCGACAAGCGGCCCGTCGCTGCCGTTTCCCGGACCTCGAGGACCGCATAAGGGACCAGGTCATCGTCGGTCTGAAGAACCTGAAGCTCCAGAAAAAGTTAGTCACTAAACCGACGATGGACCTGGCCGAATTAACTTTAGAAATCATGGCTTATGAAGACAGCCATCGGGAAGACGCGCTGCCACCGGGTAATCCCTTCACGGGGTCAGTCCATCATGACTGCCCTAGAAGTACAGACCCAGAAACAACCGAGCAGAAGACTGATGTGGACGCCATCCGTCCGAGACCCTCCAACCTACAAACTCGCCGGGAGGGAGAAAAAGGGCCAGATCGTCCGGCCGGAGGCCAAAGGCAGACCACCAACCGCTCAAAGTGTGCCAGCTGCGGCGGCAATCATGCCAGGGCATCTTGCAAGTTTCGAAACGCCAAGTGCCATGGCTGCGGAAAAACTGGCCACATTCGCTCCGCCTGCCGCAGCACCGGCCGCGAGACCCTTCACGACCTGGAGGCGGCCCAGGAAGGTAATATGACCTCCCCCAAATTGCCAGGGAAGGCCCTCCGGTCATCCATCATGACCACCAATACGACCCAGGGGACCCTGACTACCAGCTTCATCCGCCCGAAAATCAAAATCCAGGTCCGGATCCAAGGGATCCCCTGCGAAATGGAGGTGGACTCTGGCTCCTCAGTCTCCATTTTGTCCTGGGACACCCTCCAAGGGATCGCACGCCAATGCAGGCACCGTTTCCCTATTACCCCCTCAAAAATTCTCTTAGCTGATTTCCAGGGCGCCCCTATCAAACTAAAAGGGGAAACGAGGCTCTCTATTAGTTATCAGCATTTCCAGGGGGAATTAACAGCCCAAATTGCAACAGGGAAACGAGCCAGTCTCATTGGTCTCGACTGGTTCGAGCCCCTAGGGATAAAAATTTCGGGCATAAACCACTTCCAACCTCGCCATTTACAGGCCGTCTGCCAACAATTCGCAGACGTGTTTGACGGGTCGCTGGGGAAATTCAATGGCCCCCCCATTGATTTAAAATTAAATCCAGAAGTCCTGCCCATTAGGATTAAGGCTAGGAAAGTCCCCTTCGCCCTCAAACCCAAGATTGACGCAGAACTAGACAGACTAATCGGGCTAGGGGTCTTAGAACCAACAGACGGGGGCACTTGGGAAACCCCCATAGTCACCCCCGTCAAGCCTAATGGGGAGGTCCGCCTCTGCGCGGACTATAAAGCCACCCTGAACCGGGCTTTAAACCCCCACGGATACCCAGTCCCAGCTGTCAGGGACGTGCTTTCTTCCATCCAGGCAGGCACCATATTTGCAAAACTAGACTTGGCCCATGCATTCTTGCAGCTGCCAGTCTCAGATCAAACCGCCATTGCACAAACTATAGTCACCCACCGCGGAGCGTTCAGAGTGAACCGCCTGCAGTTCGGAATAGCTGTGGCACCTGGAATATTCCAGGAAACCATGGAGCGGACTCTTAGGGGAGTCCCTGGGGTTTGCCCCTATTTTGATGACGTGCTCATCGCAGGGGAATCGGAAGACATACTAGCTGACAGGCTGTGAGAGGTGCTTCAAAGATTTCGCACCGCCGGCCTCAAATTAAAAAAAGAAAAGTGCTCCATCGGAGTTCCTTCTACGGAATTCCTGGGGTACAAAATTGACGCTAATGGAATCCACCCCACGGATTCCAAGGTCAAAGCCATCAGAGCAGCACCACCCCCCAAAAATAAGGCTGAATTACAAGCCTTTTTGGGGTTAATAAATTTCTATCATGCTTTCCTCCCCCATAAAGCCTCCATAGCAGAGCCGCTCCACAGGCTCTTAGACAAAGGAGCCCAGTGGCTCTGGACTCAAGCCCACGAAGATAGTTTCAATAAATTAAAACAACTTCTGTCTAGCAAGTCCACCATCACACACTACAAAGACAAAATGCCCCTCTGTGTCGCCTGCGACGCTTCCCCCTATGGCATAGGCGCTGTCCTCAGCCACCTCCACAGCGATGGGACTCAGTCGCCCATCGCATATTATTCCAGGACCTTGTCCAAAGCCGAGCGCAATTACGCGCAAATTGACAAGGAAGCCCTAGCACTGGTGGCGAGCGTGAAGAAATTTCACGATTACTTATACGGCCGCCACTTTACAATCTTCACTGACCACAAACCCCTGCTAGGGCTCTTCACCTGGGACAAATTGACCCCACAAATTCTATCCCCCAGAATGCTCCGCTGGACAACATTCCTAGCAGCATACTCCTTCAAAATTGAGCATAAGCCAGGCAAGGAAATGGGCCACGCAGATGGCCTTAGCAGGCTGCCCCTGCCCAACTTCGACCCAGACCCTGCACCCACCGGCCAAATCATGGCCATCCAAGAATTGCCTGACCATCCTATTTCAGCCAAAGAAATAGCTGCAGCAACCTCCAAGGACAAAATCCTAGGCAGGGTTCTGACCTGGGTCCAAAGCGGCTGGCAATCCACATCCCCGGGGCCAGAATTTCAGCCTTTTTTCCAAAGGCGCCTGGAACTGTCAGCCCACCTCGGCTGCATCCTTTGGGGCAGCAGGGTCATCGTACCCACCCCACACAGGGAACAAGTTCTAGCCTCCCTTCACGAAGGCCACCCAGGGGTGGTCAAGATGAAATCCCTCGCCCGCAGCTACTTGTGGTGGCCAGGGCTCGATGCAGACATCAAACACTTTGTTGCAACCTGCAACATGTGTCAACAGACCAGGCCACCACTCCCTCACGCCCCTGTCCATAAGTGGGAGGTCACAAAAAACCCCTGGTCCCGAATACATGTCGATTACGCCGGCCCCTTCCAGGGACAAAATTTTCTAATAATTGGAGACAGTTTTTCCAAATGGCTCGAGGTCATCCCAGTCACCAGCACGACCTCAGCAGCCACAATTAGAGGGTTGAGGAAGGTGTTTGCCACCCACGGGCTGCCTGATGTCATCGTATCTGACAACGGCCCCCAATTCACTTCCACTGACTTCCAGGTTTTCATCAAGGCCAACTTGATTAGGCACGCCACCTCCGCGCCTTTTCACCCCTCCTCAAACGGTCTCGCAGAGGCCATGGTAAAGGCGACCAAAGATGCCTTAAGAAAAATCATCTCCGGCGACTGGCACTGCAGACTGGCAAAATACTTCCTGGCCCAGCACTCCACACCATGCACCACCACCGGCAGGTCTCCGGCAGAACTCTGTTGGGGGCGCCGCCTAGTCACAAAATTGGACCGATTACATCCTGACAGGGCAGCCGCCAAACAAACCATTGCACCGCCCACAAAAGTCTTCCCTCGCGGCCAGCCCATTTGGGCAAAGAACTTCGGGGTCGGCGACAAATGGCTGCAAGGCGTGATCTCTGACCAGACTGGCCCAGTCTCCTACCGCGTCGACCTAGGAGACGGAAGGCTCATCCGGAGACACGCTGACCAACTGAGGAAGCGCACACCGCAGAACCACAGTTCCCGAGCCCAACCGGGCAATCTATTTTCCCCACCAGCACCGTCAACGCCACCCAGCCCATTGTTGCTTATTCCTGACACCGCCGACGACCCCCAACCTACTGACTCCGAAATTCCCCCCACCAGGGAAAGGGAAGACCAGCCCTGTACAAGTCAGCCCAGCCCTAACCTCCGTCGCTCCACCAGAACGCGAAAGGCTCCTTTGTACTTGGCGGACTATGAATGGGCCGGCAGCAGGACTATAGGAACTGACCCCACCTAAACTTCCAGGGGCAAGGGGGGAAGGGGTGTAATATATTCAGACACAAAACAACCCCTCACACTCATAAGGGATCCCCGGCAGCCGTTGACAGCCGTCAAAAGGCTGCCGCGGCATTCCCCCCAGCACACACGCGGCGAGTGGCCGATTTTGACAGCTGTCAAACTGCCGCGCATGCGCAGTACACTGACAGCTGTCAAACCGGCCGGCTCTGACAGCTGTCAAACTGCCGCGCATGCGCAGTGCACTGACAGCTGTCAAACGCCGGAGAGCCGCGCATGCGCAGCTCAGCCGGAGCTGTCAAAAGCTGCCAGCTGGCCCCCGGCAACAGCCGTTCTGCCGCGCCTACCTTTTGCCGGTCTCCTTCTCATTGGGCGTCCTAGTCTGGCGGGAGATTCTTGCTTGCTTATTGGTTCTTGGTTGTTATTGTTGTTGTCCTTGTTGACTATAAATACAAGAGATTCCTGGCATTGTCTCGCCCGGGACCTCTGCCCAAATAAACGCTGTTTGTTTGAACCTGCCTGCTGTCTCGCTGTCGTCCCTTAAGACTTAACATCTTCCAATGCACCATTGTTGCTACTTTGTCATGCCGCTGCTTGTAATCAGTCTGTGTGATCTTCTTCCAGCATCTTACCAGGTGGTCCACTGTTTCTTCAGCTTCTTTGCATAGGCGGCACTTAATGTCTGTTGCTGTCTTCTCAATTTTAACTTTGTATGCATTTGTCTTTAAGGCTTGGTCTTGTGCAGCCAGAATTACTCCCTCGGACTCTTTCTTTAACTTTCCTGCTCTTAGCCTTTGCCAGGTCTTGTTATTATCTGCTTTCCCAGCTATTTTTTTTTAATGTACTGGCCATGTAGTGCTTTGTCTTCCCATGCCTCTATTCTGTTCTTCATTTGGTCTTTCTTGTAGGCCATTTTGGTTTCTCCAGTAGTCAGTAAGCCTTCCTGATATATTAATTTCAGTGCATCTTTATTATTATTATTATTATTATTATTATTATTATTATTATTATTATTATTATTATTATTATTATTATTATTATTATTATTATTATTATTATTATTATTATTATTATTATTATTATTATTATTATTATTATTATTATTATTATTATTATTATTATTATTATTATTATTATTATTATTATTATTATTATTATTATTATTATTCCTAAACTTTATATTGGATATTAAATATGTCGGCTAAATGCACCTTCAGCCCTTCTTGCTTATTAAATGCCCAGTATTAGTGCCTAATTCTTGCATATGGCTATTACACGACATTGTTTTCCTTATGCTAGATGGATATGGAGAATTACACTCCATATTATAGAATTAGCACTCCATGGGGAGTTTTATTTTCCTTGTTATCACTTTCCCCATCACACCATTACTCATGTCACTTATCAAAAGTCCGCAGAGCAGACAACTGAGCAGAGAAAGATTAACCTAATTCAGTTACTAAAATGTTCTTCTTGCGTGAGAGAGTCATGTGAAATTCACCGCAGGGATGTCGGTGCTGGTGTTGTGTCTCAAGACGACTAGAATTTTACTTAAGACCTCTTTTATGTTCAGTAAAGTGAAATCGAAAACTTTGCCCTGGGTTGAATATATCAGACCAAAGGGAAGTATATTAAAATAATCTCCTAAATAGAAATTGTCTGCACATAGCAATGGCAGCAAATATATCCCATCTTTTTAGAAAAAAACAATATTTACATATGCCAAGCAAATAAATTACATTCCCTCCTCCAGCAAAAAAAAAAAAAAAAAAAACAACCAGCAGAAGCATGTAAGTACTTGATTGTGCTGAACTGCCCATGCTTCAATCGGTTGAGTGGCAGAAAACAACAGAATGAATAAAATAAATCTTTAATTATCAGCTTTCCAACTGCCGATTTTAGTGCCAGGTGACTGACTACTGAGGAAGCTTCACAGAACAAAATAATTTTTTGAAAAAATCCATCAATACATGGACAAATACGTTTTCTACAATTCAAACTTGTTTTTCATTCTGTGAAAAAAGAAAAGAAAAACCTAGTCGGCCTTGAATGATTTTTTTTAAAGAAACATAATAATAATAATAATAAGCAAGTTAAAATTGATCAGATGGATTGATCTGATGGCAAAATTCATCTTACAGTCAGCACTGACAGGAGTAATAAACAGAAATGAATTAGGATTGTCAATCATATTATAGAGGGATAACAAGGTATATTGCAACAACTGTAAAGCTTGTCCACAGCTGTTACTTTGTGAATTTTTCACAAGGTACATATTCTCTCCAGCATTTATAATAAAAGATATTGAATAAAATTGCATTGGTGAAAAAAAAATTAGATGTGTGATCAACCTGCATTTTATAACATTAATAGAAGGTTAATTTTGAAAGAAAGAAAAATCAGCATAGGGCCATTTATTATTATTATTATTATTATTATTATTATTATTATTATTATTATTATTATTATTATTATTATTATTATTATTATTATTATTATTATTAATTTGAAATCTAAATTTAAGAAATAATGACTAAAAAGACAGAACAAAAGATTTTTTTTCCCCAATCAAAAACCTGGCCAATATGTTGGGAGCCTCATTTTCAGAATTTCCATGTACTGATTCACTAAGCGGAAAACAACAACAACAAAAACAAAAACTAGAACAGATGTATGATTTAAGAACCACTCTAAACAGAAAGGAGGGGTAAAATTATAAATGTTAAATCTTTTTTTATGCTTCAGTAATGTGGAAACTGAGCTTAATGCATGGTGATTGTTTGTACTTTTGGCCTCCATTTAAAAACTTTCTGTGACTTTTATCATAGAATTTAAGGTGCTACATTTAACTTCTGTCAAAATCTTTTTTTCCTCCCCTGTATGAGTGTGTATGCAAGAGGGAGGGAGGGAGGAAGGGAGGGAGAGAGAGAGAGAGAGAGAGAGAGAGAGAGAGAGAGAGAGAGAGAGAGAGAGAGAGAGAGAGAGAGGAGGGAGGGAGGGAGGGAGGGAGGGAGGGAGGGAGAGAGAGAGAGAGAGAGAGAGAGAGAGAGAGAGAGAGAGAGAGAGAGAGAGAGAGAGAGAGAGAGAGAGAGAGAGAGACCGCTTGCATATGTATTTAAAGAAGTCAATCAAGAAATACATTGCTTAAGGCCAAAAGCAAAATAAATCAACTCCTGCTTAATTCTGATTTTTCTTGGCAGACTCCCATCAAGATAGGTGATGTAGTTTTCAAAAATCCAACATGCTTTCTTTCTTTTTAATGTAGACATCCTGCTGTTGCTGTTGAGTCCTTTTTAAAAAAATCTAACAAAAACACCAAGACAAAATAAAAGAATTAAAAGGTACATGGAAGTACATGATAGAGAAAAAAGGGAAATGAAAAGGAAAAAAAAAGTTTGTGAATATATGTATGTACATGTGTATGTGTGTATAAAATATAGACATAGATAGGAGCTATGAACATAACGAGAAATGCAGATATTTTATAGTTGTGAATCCTGTATTTTTTATTAAATGCTCTTTTGTCCAAATTACAGTAATTAATTGGAGAACTAATAGATAGTGAATGGATCTGAATACATGTAATGGTAATTGTAGATTTTTATTAAAAAACAAGTTATTTACAATTTTTACAACTATTTTAAATAACAGTGATACAACAAAACTTGACAACAACAATTACAGGTGTGGAACAGCTGGTCAGTACCAAATCTACATTGCCCACTGTGAATTAGAGAACGAAGTATCTGTTTCAATAGGCTGAGAACAGCATCCTCCATCTTCAGATTGTATAGCAACTACTACGATGCCATGTATCTGACATTTTTAACACTTTTTCTTATAGATCTAGTAAAGTGAGTTTTATTATTTTTTCCAGAGACATAAGAAAATGTTGACATTATTCTGTGTAGACTAAAAGAATGAAAATAGCTGGTGGTCTATTTTACATTACACAATCATTTCAGACATGTAATTTACATTATTTCTGGCTTTCATGGGTTTCCATACGAGAGTTTGTGCTTGTGGAAGAAGAGGCAAGTGGTGACACCTCTATGATAATACAGTTACACAAATTCAAGAACTTATGTGCTTGCCTCAGATGTCCTGATGCAGATGCATAAACATGGGTTTTGCATGATTACGTCTTTATGGACCTTGTCATTGTGGTTAACATCCAACGTTTTAATTAAACTCTAAGTAAGTTGGGAAATAAGATACTGCAGAAGAAATTAGTGAGCAAGGCATTGTCCATGTTGTGCATCCTAAAATTGTCTCATGTAAATGTTAAGATTTTTTTTTATTAAAGAGTTTTACAATATTTTACAATATATCCCCAAATCCCTCCCACCCCAATCCCCCACTTCCCAGAGCTAAATACAGGATTATAGTTACAACAATCATATTCTAAATAAAAATTTACACAATATACAATCAACCAAATTCGTACTGCGCTTTAACTCTCTCTTAGCATAACTACTAACAATAACAATATCCCACTAAATTCTACTCATAAGCTAAATGGAACTTTTTGGTCCCATATTTGTTTTCAATATAATTTATCCATCTCCTCCAAACTGAAATATATCTCTCCTGTGAGTGATCCTTTAAATAAGCAGAAATCTTGGACATTTCTGCAAGATTAGAAACTTTAAACACCCATTCTTCTACCGTGGGCAGATTGTCCTTCTTCCAATATTGTCCCACCAGTAACCGTGCAGCCGTTATCATATTCAACATCAGATTAGTCTCTTTGACATCACAATTTACAACAATACCCAGTAAGAACAATTGCGGGGAAAACTTTATCTTCCTCTTAAAAATCTTTTGAATGTTCCACCAAATTTTAATCCAGAAGGCTTTTATGTTTCTACAAGTCCACCACATGTGGAAGTAGCTGCCAGTTGGCTGAACATCATGTGGAAAGAGAGGAGATCCAACTTGTCCTTTGTCTCACAACGTATTAGACCAGCCAAGCCCAGAATCGTTCAGGTGGAGAGATCGGTATGTCAGGATAAACATTATTTCCAGTCACCAAAGAATTGAGAAGAGCTTGGGCAGCCATCCAAGCAAAGCCTGTCACAGCCATGAGAACTCTCATATTATCATATACAAGGAGAGAAGACATTTTCGGAGAAGCAGACCAGCCAGTCTCTCCCTCCCTCCCTCCCTCCCTCTCTCTCTCTCTCTCTCTCTCTCTCTCTCTCTCTCTTCTCTCCCTCTTCCCATATTTGGACTAAATATTTTATGCAAGCTGTTGAAGAGGTTGGGAAAGACAGCCGTTCATGGAGAATAGTTTCTGCAGTGCCATTACCCCAAGAGCAGAGGTGAATATTATAACAAACCTTCTTAAAATAGGCTTCAAATAGAACTCCTATCAGTGAAGGAAGAATATGTTTCAAACATTGGTTGAACTCGGTCATGTGTTACATAGCTTTCATACAGTTACATTTTAAAATTGTTCCTTCCAAATGAAAGTACAATATAATTATGGGGGGGAAAAACACACAGTCTAGCCCTTTATTCAAATATAAAAACACACTTTTAGCACGTTATTCACATATAAACATATTTCTCTTATGGGAAAAGTAAGAAGGATAATCAAGCTTTGTAGGAGAGGTCTCTCAAAGCTGAAAAGAGGAAATGTCTGAAGATCTCCATTGGGTTCTAGTTGGTAAGTGACTGAAAAGTGCAAAAACTACTTGTACCCAAATACAATATTTTGGAGATCTCTGAACCACCTTGTTCTTCCTCTGGACTATTCTGGGGCAAGAAGTTGCAGCTTAGAGAATCTATTCCCTACTGAAACCGGTATGACTCACATAATAAGGAATCCGAGACATTTACTAAAGGATAAATTTATCAAAATAACAGCATGAGTGTTGCAATGTGGCAACCCCTGTCACCCCTTACATTTGTGTACAATTGATAGCCCAATGCTGATTTCATAATTACTTTAAAAGGAATAATTAGTACTTGAAAGTGAGTTTGGATTGCAGTGACTTCAAGGGCTTCATTCTAATCTGACTGAATTGTCCCATCAGAAATCTTCCTAACACATTTTGTACCACTTGTAGCTTCCGAGACATCTCCAAAGGCAATCCTATGTGGACCATGTTACAATAGCCTAAATGAATGGTGAACAGGGCACAAATAACAGTACCATGGCATCTGATCCAAATAAGACTGCAGTTGGCACACAAAGCGGAAATAGGCAACAGCTTGTCTGACAATGGTTTACACTGTCTGTTTAAAGAGGATCAGAAAGTCCTCTTTGATTCTGCAGAAAAGTTCTCCAAAACATAAGGCAGTTATTCAGTCATCAAGTTGTGTCCAACTCTTCATGACCCATGCACCATAGCATACCAAACTTCCTTGCTGTCAAGAATGAAACTTTGGCAGCTATGTGCCTCTGCATTTCAACTTGCTTTATATTAAGGAGGTGCGGAGGTGTTACTTTCAAGTGGGTTAAATGGAAAAAAAATGAAACTTCTTAGATTCAGCTGAAGACCGTGAGAGCTTGAAGTCTTGTCAAGAACACCAGAACAGGTGTGGATTTGAAACAGATGCTTCCCATAACAAAATGAACTTGTTGATATGGATTGCATAAGATGTTGAGAGTTTGGCTGGGAAAATTATTGTTTAAGTCTAAGAATTGGTGTTGGAATCTCAGAGTTAGTTTTACTTCAACAAAACCATGCAGTGTATGCAATAAACAGTAAACTTTTCATAAATGGAATGAACCTGGGGTTTTATTTGGATCCTCTAGCTGGATGTTGACACACATCCTCCCCTGTCTCCCAGAATTTGCCCAAATTCATGTTCATTGTGTCAATGACACTATCTAACTGTTTCACCCTCTACCATCCCCTTCTCCTTTTGCCTTCAATCTTTTCCAACATCAGAGCCTTTTCCAATGAGTCTATTCTGCTCACTGGGTGGCCAAAATAATTGGGTTGATTTCCCTTAGTCCCGGGACTAAACTTGATCTCCTTGGAGTCCCAGGGATTCTTCAGCACTGCCTGAGGTAGTGCAGAAAAATATAATGGTTAAGTGTACTGAACATATTAATAAGTCTAATGAGAGATGTATTCCCTTCACTCAAGATCCAGTGAAGGTCTACTGCTCTTTCTTGGTCATAATGGGTACTGAATCCTGACTGGAAAAAGAAAAAAAATCCAGGTAATTATTTCCATCTAGAATATTCTTTCAGGATATAAATCAGCTCATTTTTCAGTGATGAAATATAAGCATCTATTCAGTGAGATCCATTTCCTCCAACCCTAAAGACACTGTTCATCTTAGCTCTTGAACCTAGAAGGTGTAGATATATGTTCAAGCTAGCAAGCTGTTTGGCAAGAAAACCACATTGGTGACAATATCCCCATACCTATATACTCAGCTGTATCAAAATGAATAAGAGAAACTTCAAGGGAGTAAGCTTTAATGGAGAATCAGAGGTTTCCCCTTTTTTTACTTCCTTTCCTATTCAGGGTTTTTATGTCGGTTTAATATCAGACCTGAGCCCAGTTCAAAGCAGAACAATTAAGCAGAACAGCATCAAGAATGTAAGCATTAAACGTATGCAAATCTGGAAGCAGCACACGAATCAACTAAGAAACCACAGTGGCTTCAATGATTAAAAAGAGAAGTGCTTTGTATAGGTTTCCATATGTCCCCAAACTCTTTGATTAGCCCCAATAAGTAATAAGAAGGGAAGATTTAATGCTATTAGTCTACTGGACTTTCCTCTATTTTTGACATAATAGAGACAGTAGAGACAAAATATTAAATAATTGTTTAATATCTGACCCACATCAGTATTACATATATTTGGTGAGTTTGTTTATTGTGTCAATGTTCCATATCATTTCATGAAGTTTATGTAGGTCCCTTCCAAATTTACATACTTTTTATGCAAGTTTCCCAAGCATTTGTAATTCTGTACATAGCTTCTCCAGGTTCATAACAGCTAGTGGACTTGAATTACATACAGTATCCTTCAAGTAAAAAAAAAAAACATGTACTGTTGTGGAACACATCTGATAGCCATTAAAAATCCATAAAAATAAGTACTTAATGAAACAAAGGAAAATAGTCATCAGGATGTATGTAAGTATGTATATTACAATAAATGTACCTCCAACTAAGAAAAAAAATATCATCAATGCATATGGAGACCTCCATTTTCTTTATTCCTTCTCTCTCTCTCTCTCTCTCTCTCTTTCACACACAGAAAGAGACAGAGAGAAAGAGAAAGAGGAAGAGGAAGAGATAGAGAAAGAGAAAGAGAAAGAGAAAGAGAAAGAGAAAGAGAAAGAGAAAGAGAAAGAGAAAGAGAAAGAGAAAGAGAAAGAGAAAGAGCTATGCTTTCTTTCACAGATATACACAACTTGGTCTCTTTTCCTTGCACATATATATGTACATATATTGATGGATGGATGGATGGATGGATTTGTTGTTGTTAGCTGCGAAGTTATGTCCGACCCATCATGAGCCCATGGACAACGTTCCTCCAGGCCTTCCTGTCCTCTACCATCTTCTGGAGTCCATTTAAGCTCACGCCTACTGCTTCAGTGACTCCATCCAGCCACCTCATTCTCTGTCGTCCCCTTCTTCTCTTGCCCTCAATCTTTCCCAGCATTAGGCTCTTCTCTAGTGACTCCTTCCTTCTCATTAGGTGGCCAAAGTATTTGAGTTTTAGCTTCAGGATCTGGCCTTCTAAAGAGCACTCAGGGTTGATCTCCTTTAGGACTGAACGGTTTGATCGCCTTGCAGTCCAAGGGACTCGCAGGAGTCTTCTCCAGCACCATAGTTCAAAGGCCTCAATTCTTTGGCGCTCAGCCTTTTTTATGGTCCAACTTTCACTGCCATACATTGCACCTGGGAAGACCATAGTCTTGACTATACACACTTTTGTTGACAGGGTGATGTCTCTGCTTTTAAGTGTGCTGTTTAGATTTGCCATGGCTTTCCTCCCGAGGGGCAAGCGTCTTTTAATTTCTTGGCTACAGTCCCCATCTGCAGTGATCTTGGAGCCCAGGAAAATAAAATCTGTCACTACCTCCATTTCTTCCCCATGGATGGATTATCTGCCACCGTTTGCAACTCCTAGCAACCACATAGATAAGAGTTTCTCCATGAACACACAAGTTTTGGCTGTTTTCCATAGCATCTGTTCTCTTAGTAGTAACCTTTTTAAAAATTTGCAGTAGGAGTTGCCAAGATAAAGGCTTGTAAGCTTGCTTCAGGACTTAGTCATTTATTTTTCTTGTTCAGTCTCCTTCCTACTCAGACAATTCAACCCCTAAGGCAGTTTCATGCTTGTTATATCCTGTCTCCAAGGCTTATTTCACAGGGCATCAGGAGAATATGTTGGCGATATTTGGGCTACAAAAATCCTTAACAACCATTAGTTGGCAACCAGGAGATACAAAACTCCTAATATTTCTCCAGTATGATACTGCCATCTAGTGGTCATCTGGATTTTTGCAACCCACATATGCTAGTGTTACAGAAGATATAGAAATTCAACAGACAAAACGAAATTAGACCTATTTTACAGCTTTTGCTTCTATGTTTTTTTTTTCATTCATCATAGCCAGCTTCCTCATCAGCCAGAGGGTTGATGAAGAATATTTAAATCTTCTTTCTGTTCAAAATAATCTGAGACTTTATACACCATTGGAACATTCTATTTGATTTGAAAAGAAATATATATGAGAGAATATTCCAACAAGCTTATCTTGACTCTGAAATAGTATGGAAAATTAATCAAGGCTACACTTCACAAATGAAGCTTTTAAAAGTTTTTCTGCTTTTAATTTTTAATTATTCCTTTTCTAGTTTCTAGTCCAATGTTCTGAGATTTCGTTTCTAAATCAAATTAGTCTGACAAATAATCCTGTTCTGAAGTGAACATTCGTTTCTTCTTCTGTTTTCCATTCCGTGAAAAAGAGAGATATTTTTTTTTAAAACAGTGGTGAAATCTACAAAATAAATCAAGGTTCCACTGCAAATTACAAAGTGAAAAAAATGAGAATTTGTTTCTTCCATCACATTACATACTATTGTTCCAGAAGGCTGTAGCTGCAGGGAACACTTTGACTGTTGGCTGTCTTTTTAGGATTTTGTTGTTTTTTTTTCCCCCTGTCCCTGCTGCTGCTAAATTTATATAATGAAAATAATTTCATTCATTAGAAAACTTGATGCTGCCTACATATCCTGGAATTCTTCATTTTTACCATCTATTGCTTGGCAAATGAATTGTGCTTTCCCAGTCTTGTGGGTGGCTTTGGCAAAACCATCCATAACCCAGATGATTAGCCATTTGGAGAAGAGCAAATTTCATTTCTGATACATTTTTGTCTTTAACAGTGATAAAAAAAGAAGTACAGTGGTTCAGTGGCTTAATGGTACTAGAGAATGCCAGTACTCTAGTGGTTTGAGTCCTTGCACCGCATGATGGAGTGAACTCCTGTCACTTGCCTCAAATTCTGCCAACATAGCAGTTTGAAAACATGTTACATGCAGTTAGATAAATAGGTACCACTTTGATATGAAAAAAAGCACTTCAAGGCAGCAATATGAATTCAACCAGTGCTAGACCTGCCCAAATGCAAGGGGACAGTGAGGATGACAGAAGCTCAGATGATATTGCAGAATGCTGTCAAGTCTTATAAGTGTGGAGGTAGTTTATCCCCTGTGGTGCACTTCAAATAGTACATTTATTTATTTATTTATTTATTTATTTATTTATTTATTTATTTATTTATTTATTTATTATTTATTATATTTATATACCGCCCTTTCCCGAAGGACTCAGGGCGGTTTACAGGGTGATTAAAACAAAAAATACAAAAGTTAAAAAACAGATTAAAAAAATTATATCCGTCCCTGAACAAATAAAACCCCAGTTAAAATTAAAATTAAAATTAAAATTAAAATTCTCAGCCTGGGCCAGAGAGCTCGAAGAGCCAGGTCTTCAGGTCCCGGCGGAACGAACGGAGGTTGGGGGCGGTCCTAAGCTCCACTGGCAGCTGGTTCCAAAGGGCAGGTGCACCCACTGAGAAGGCCCTATCCCTGGGTGTTGTCCGCCGGCAGTCTCTTACCGGCGGTACCCTGAGAAGACCCTCCCTGTGGGAGCGCACTGGATGAAGGGAGCTTGATGCCGGCAGCAGGTGTTCCCTCAGATAACTCGGACCCAAGCCATTTAGGGCTTTATAGGTCATCACCAGCACCTTGAATCTCACCCGGAGGGCAACTGGGAGCCAATGCAGCTCGCGGAGTAGAGGTGTTACATGGGAGTATTGGGAAACCCCCATCACAACTCGTGCGGCCGCATTCTGCACCAGCTGAAGCCTCCGAGTGGTCCTCAAGGGCAGCCCCATGTAGAGAGCGTTGCAGTAGTCTAAACGGGAGGTCACGAGCGCATGAGTGACTGTGCGTAGGGCATCTCGGTCCAGATAGGGTCGCAACTGGCGCACCAGGCGAACCTGGGCAAAAGCCCCCCTGGTCACGGCTCCTATATGAGCATGAACAGAACAGTCTGGCAATCGTTGGCAGCCAAACAACTGTTTTGTAATAGCACTGTGGTCCCTGACTAATGTAACATCATAATATGTTAAATAAACAAATAAATACTTGTAGAAAACCTCTAAAGGGTCAAAAGTGTCTGAGCCATTGCCATGAGTTAGTTATAATGTAATATATTTTCTACACTGTTTCTTCAGAATATTTCTCCCAATGAACTGTGTATAGAGTTGCAGCCTTCAAGTCACATTCTAAAAAGGTATCTTAGAATTGTACAAATGGGCCAGACAAAAATAATATTTTATTATTATTATGAAAATATTTGTTGGAAAGGAGGATGGATGATCACAGAATTTAAACTATGCAAAAAAGAATTAAGGAGAGAGTCCTTTTTATTACTGAATTTCAGCTTCTTTTTAAGGAATGCTTCATGACCATTTCCTCCTAATGCAAAGGTTATATTTTACTTTATTTTATTTTTGTGCCAAGATAACATGGAACTATTAGACATCGACACACATTCATATGTGTAGATTTAGCCCTGAATTTTAATTAAGACATACGATGAACTCCGGGATATAAGAGAAAATTCTTCTTTATTGCTGAGCTTTCGTCAACAAGCTGTTGACATTATCAATGATGTCAGCAGCTTGTTGACAAAAGCTCAGCAATAAAGAAGAATTTTCAGTTATATCTCCATAAGGACAAAGATTTCAAGTATAGTATAGTATAGTATAGATGGTCGGCAGTTTTGCGGGTCAAATCCCGAGTGCCGTGTAACAGAGTGAGCGCCTGTTACTTGTCCCAGCTTCTGCCAACCTAGCAGTTTGAAAGCACATAAAAATGCAAGTAGAAAAATAGGGACCACTCCGGTGGGAAGGTAACAGCGTTCCATGCGCCTTTGGCGTCTAGTCATGCCGGCCACATGACCACAGAGATATCCTCGGACAAGCGCTGGCTCTTCGGCTTTGAAACAGAGATGAGCACCAGCCCCTAGAGTCGGAAACGACTAGCACGCATGTGCGGGGGAACCTTTACCTTTTTTTATAGTATAGTAATAATAAAAGGCCATAGTTGAACTCATCAAAAATCAAAAGCACATAGGAGGGAGAGATGTCCCATCTTCAAGAAGATAAATATGTACTCTCAATAACCCAGCTTCTTTGTTCCAAATGAGGTGGAATGGCAGAGTATTCTCCATCTTCTACAGCTTCCTTACATATAGACATATGGTCAAAGGGTAATTACATTTCGTCATTCACTTAACTGTGTTCTATCTTTGTGGTACTGAGAATTGGGTGCAACCAGTCAAATCTTCTGTACTAGACAAATGAAAACAGAGAGATGAAAGACACAAATGTGACTAGTCATTCAACTAATAGATGTCCACTTTTTATTTAATTCTTCATTCAAGGAACTCAGCCTAGTATACATGTCTCCAACATCATCTTGCATTCTTTCTAAACACACAATCCTTCCTTAAAAATCTAATTCACTAACATCTAATTCATCTAATTCATGAGGACCCAGATTGTTGGAGGCAATAAGCTGACTTTGTAATAATGCCGCTTGGGGGGGGGGAAAGCCCTAATAAGCAGGCATATACATAGAATGAAGGCTATTGCTAAGCACATTGATTTGTGCTTTAAATTGTAAGCCGCCCTGAGTCTTCGGAGAAGGGCGGGATATAAATGGGATTAAAATAAAATAAATAAATAAATCTAATTCATTTTATGTGTTTTGTAATGCTGTGTAGCATGCTTCTCTACAAACCAATGAATGCAAGAAGCTGATGTCTTCTTTCAAAATCCTAATGGCAGAAGAAAATTGAGGCTTTTGAACTATAGCTCTAATCACAACCAGAAACTGTCATCTAATATTAGGGAAAAAAATCTAATACAAGTATAAAAAGTTTATGAAATCATATCACAAGGTCTTTATTGAACTTGGACTCATTTATCCCTGGTCCTAGCTTCATTCTCTTTTCTTTCAACAATCTTTACTCTGAAATCTGTAAATAGGCATACAAAAAAATTCATTTTACAATTCACACTGACATGACTGGAACAGAAAAAAAGGAAAAACAGATTCATCATTTAGATTATTTAAGAATCATTTGTTATTTTTTGAAGACCTAAATCCTATCTGATGATGAAAAAAAAATAATAACTTTTTCCTATAATTACTGCACTATGTACAAATATTTAATTAAAATCAATAGAACCTTTTAAATTTAAATTGTTAATTTTTCTTGGCTGCTAGAAATCAATAAGCAAGTTGGCTATATTAACTTTGGGATATACAAATTAGAATTTTTCTCCCTGTAATGGAATTTATAGATGAATTATACATGTTGTACAATGAATAGGTTATAATCGTCAAAATGAATGATGACATGTTATACAAGCTACCTTTGAAACTGATACACTTTTATTTAATGTGATTGGAATTTCAGCTCATTATTCATTCCACTATTATTATACATGTCCAATGAGACTTTCCATGAAATAATTGTAGATGCAGTGATGAGTTTCAAATGCAGCATATCATGTCTCTTTTAAAAATAAGTTGCCAGATTTTATAATGAGCTAATACATAAGAATCTTTTATTTGAGTAGACCCCTCTGAAAGGCCACATGGTTTAAACCACTCTTACTTAATTGAGTTCATGGATGCTGATAAGATAGAGGCTATCTTAAAGTGGCCAGCAAAAAAATCCATTTAAACTCCTTGACATCTGGTAATTTCCAGAGTGTTCTCCCATGATTCTTATCAGCACATATTCAAATCAATCAAATGTGTGTCTCTAGATGCAGAGTATAAATAATGTTTATATATGTTTTCTGATGTTTTTGCGGGTGTTTGTATGTAGATCTTTGGTCATTCGGGTTTTTTCCCACCTAGAATTGTTTATATATATATATATATATATATATATATATATATATATATATATATATATATATATATATATATATATATATATATATATATATATATATATATATATATATATATATATATATATATATATATATATATATATATATATATATATATCCCAGGGACGCGGTGGCTCAGTGGGTTAGGACGCTGAGCTTGTCGATCGGAAGGTTGGCAGTTTGGCGGGTCGAATCCCGAGTGCCGCGTAACAGAGTGAGCGCCTGTTACTCGTCCCAGCTTCTGCCAACCTAGCAGTTCGAAAGCACGTAAAAATGCAAGTAGAAAAATAGGGACCACTACGGTGGGAAGGTAACAGCGTTCCGTGCGCCTTTGGCGTCTAGTCATGCCGGCCACATGACCACGGAGATGTCCTCGGACAAGCGCTGGCTCTTCGGCTTTGAAACGGAGATGAGCACCGGCCCCTAGAGTCGGAAACGACTAGCACGCATGTGCGGGGGAACCTTTACCTTTATATATATATATATATATATATATATATATATATATATATATGTATGTAATTTTTTGCTTGCTAACAAAGAATAAAGGGAGTGTGTGTGTGTCTGTGTGTGTGTCTGTGTCTGTGTGTGTGTGTGTGTGTCTGTGTGTGTATTGGCAAATTCTAGCTGGACATTGTGAAGAGTGGGAGAATAGTAGAACCAAATACCAAGAACTAAGGTAGGACGTAAACTGAGCTTCCATTCAACAAATACAATCCTTGCAGTGGCAGCCACCCATCTGTTAGAGGAGCTTTAATTTTGATTTCTTCACTGAGGTTGACTTTAATGACCTAAATAGATCCTTGCAAATCTGTGATTTCTTCCTATTGCTGTTATCTGAAAGTCAAGCCTATATAAAACAGAAAAGTGTTGTCATTGCATGTTAATATTTTGTGCAGAATACATCTTTCCCAAAACTTGAACTCTTATTTTTGGGTTCAACTGTTTTCTCTTTCTTTCTTTCTTTCTTTCTTTCTTTCTTTCTTTCTTTCTTTCTTTCTTTCTTTCTTTCTTTCTTTCTTTCTTTCTTTCTTTCTTTCTTTCTTCCTTTTTCTCTTTTTCCCCTTGAGAATCAAAAGCCATTATTCAAGCTGCCTTCGGGGCATTTGTTCTAAATGTCTCATAATGGTTCAGATGCATTATTTCTTTCTTATCAAATGAGGCACATCTGGTCCTAACACAATCAGATATTATGATTTTACATAGAAGAAGCAAACACAGCAAGCACAATTACATTGCTGCCACTTATTTACTCCCCACCTTAGGTCCTGGAATGTGGAATTGTACTACTGTATGTCAGTGCCCAAATTAATTTTGCTTACTTATTTGGTTGTCATCATCAAACCTTATAATCTATCATCTGCTTACCCTGTTTTCACCACTCTCCCACAGAACAATGATTAAATATAACATTTTTTTCTGCCTTGGATGTGGTCTGAATATATTATTTATTCTGTTTAGGGGCTAATAGGAAGAATGCAGGATACAATCTGGGTTGGTGACCAGAAGCAGAGGCTTAGTCTTGTGAGTTTCCGCACTCATATTGGAGACGATCCCCAATGAATTTCTCTCTCAACACATTCTTGTGAGAGAGAGGTTCCCTGTGGATGGGCTCCCACACAAGTCCAAAAGCTTGGAAGATTAAATCTCTGGTCCTGGTGACTGATCCAGTTTGGATCTGCAACATTATCCCAGGACATGTATATTTGCCTTCATGGTACTTTCCTACATTGAAAAAAAAATTACCTTGTAAGCTGCCCAGAGTCACTTGTGGTCAGATGGGCAGTAAATAAGTAAGTAGGCAGGTAAATAAGTAAGTAGGTAGGTAAGTAAGTAAGTAGGTAGGTAAGTAAGTAAGTAGGTAGGTAAGTAAGTAGGTAGGTAAGTAGGTAGGTAGGTAAGTAGGTAAGTAAGTAAATGTGACATGAATAGAGTTGGTCATTGTGACAGTAATAGCAACCATGAAATTAAGGAAACTTAGATGCCCATCTCTTTCACCAGCATAAAATACTGGAAGCTCTACTCTAGGATGGCAACAGAAAGTTCCAGGAAGGAAGAAGTGTGCAAAGACCTGCTAATACTGACATGAATAGCTTATTCCTTCTCTTGAATACAGAAGAAGAAGCCAATTAGCCTGACAGGTGTCTATATCTGCATCTTTACCTCTACCTGTGTCTCTGCCTCTACCTCTAACTGCAGCTATACCTGTACTTGTACCTGCATCTGCATCACTACCTCTACCTGCATCAGTACTTGTCCTACATCTGCATCTGTACCTCTACGTCCCACTGTGTTGTGATTCCTTGCCAGCTAGTGGATCTGGCAGCTGAGTCTGAGGAATCAGATGAGGAGGAGGGGCCTGGAGCTACATTAGAGTCAGAGGAAGGCTCTGAGTAGCTCCAAGACTTACAGTCGGAGGAGCCTGGCCCCTCTACTTGCACTCAGGCTGAGACACAGCTGTGCTGGGAGTGAGCTGGACAGTGATGAAGCACAGCTGGCAGATATTTGCAGGCACAAAAAATGTGTGTGTGTGTGTGTGTGTGTGTATACAGAGCTTTTTTTGTCATAGAACACTCAGAACCGAATTCCAGCACCTTTTTTGGATGGAGTTGGACAGTGATGAAGCACAGCTGGCAGATATTTGCGGGCACAAAAAATGTGTGTGTGTGTGTGTGTGTGTGTGTATACAGAGCTTTTTTTGTCATAGAACGCTCAGAACCGAATTCCAGCACCTTTTTTGGATGGAGTTTTACAGTGATGAAGCACAGCTGGCAGATATTTGCGGGCATAAAGAAATGTGTGTGTGTGTGTGTGTGTATATATGTATATGTATATGTATATGTATATGTATATGTATATGTATATGTATATGTATATATATATATATATATATATATATATATATATATATATATATATATATATGTGTGTGTGTGTGTGTGTGTGTGTGTGTGTGTGTGTGTGTGTGTGTGTGTGTAACTAAGATATGATTCAGTTAAGATTTTTTTTATTATTATCTTCCACATTCATAATTGTTCCATTAAAATTCAGTTTCCTGTTTTCTTAACTTGGCAAACATTGTAAAGTTCAGGTTTTTTCCTCCGAAAACATCTGTTATTCATTATATTCATATGACAATTTTGAATAATGAATTAACTGCTCTTCTGTGAGGAAATGAAAAGTAGCACACATTTAATTTGTGTCTTGAGTTACTAAAAGGATATATTAATGGAAACTGCTCTGTGGTAATGTTATTCTACTGAGTTTGCCAACTGAGTTTTATAGAAAGAAAGAAAAAAAATCAAACCGTTCTAAAAATCTGCCTATTTTAAAATATGTAAATTGACTTGGATGAAATAAAAACAGGGAGAATAACCCATGAGAACAACCAAATTTAAATGTATAGGAACATACAGAAATCCTGAGACATGTTGAAGTTCAAGTAAGGCTTAACTGAAGAGTAGAATCCAATTCATTGCTTATATATAAGCTTATCTTGGATGATCCAACAAACGCCTTGGGTGAGCAAAAAAAAAAATCTTGTAGCTGAAAAGCTTAAGATGGATGGATGTATTGCAACTTGCACTACACACAATAGGAGAGTTCTCTTTCAAAATGTAGTAAGAAGAAATTACAGATAACTGACATGGGGGTAGATACTTTTGCTGAATCACTAATATAGTTAAAACATTAATAGCACTAAAGGCAAAGTATTTTTTATAGTTATTATCAGTTTAATTAGACAGATCATAATACATATTATATACTTAGGGGGCTTCCAAAACTTAGCCTGAGAATGGAAAGCAACTTCTATTCTATAGGTAGTTCTCAACTTACCACAGTTCATTTAGTAACCATTCGAAGTTACAATGCACTGAAAAAAGTGACTTATGGCCATTTTTTCACACTTGCAACTGTTCCAGTATATCCCTGGTCACGTGATCATTATTCAGAAGCTTGGCAACTGACTCACATTTATGACCATTGCAGTATCGCAAGGTCATGTGATCCCCTTTTGCAACCTCCTGTTGAGCAAAGTCAATGGAGATGCCAGATTCACTTAACAATTGTGGTAAGAGAGGTTGTAAAGTGAGGCAAAACTCATTTAAAATGTCCCACTTAGCCATAGAAATGTTGGGTTGAATTGGGGTCCTAAGGATCACCTGTACAGTGTTTTAGGTTATACTAGATCTCCATGATTTGTAGCTACCTTTTAAATACTTGGAAAGGAAAAACCACAGGATTTTCATATTTCAATATCATTTGGGAACAATCACCAACAAACTACCTGTGCAATTAACCCTGCATATAGTCAAACTTGTTCAACAGAATAATGGCTCTTAACCTGTGAGTTACAGTCAAAAAATGGAACACCATATCTTTCAGAACTGCATTGCTGTCTGCTTTGGAAGCATCCCTGCTTCAGACAGCAAGGCAGGGCAGAGTGGGGTGAGGATGGCAAAAAAGATTATTGGTAGTTCAGTTCCTTCTATCCAGGACATGGCATGAAAGCGATGTTGAGCAAGGTCTGCAGGATTGTCTGGGACTCTGCGACCTGTTTTCCTTGTTACCTTCTGGGTGGAGGAGGCTTCGTGGTATCCAAAGCAGAGCATCTGGATTCAGTCATAGTTTTGTTCCAAATAGCATCAACTTTGTGAACTCTCTAGTTTTCTCTTTCTACTATTTATTCAAAATGGACAGTGATTAATATGTATGTGTATGTGTATGTATATATGCAGTGCTTTTGTTGTAAATGAAAAAGGTGCCGGAACTCACACATGTCATACAACCCACCTTGCCTACCCTACAAGGTTCCATCCCAAAAAGGTGCCGGAACTCCATTCTGAGCATTCTATGAGGAAAAAAAGCCCTGTATATATGTATATAGCATATGTATATGTGTTATGCATGTGTATGGGTAGATATATACTTTCTTTGGAGAGCAGGCAAAAGAATTTCATTTTTAATGTGGGCCAGTGTGCAAATAATGACAATAAAGGTTTATCTTATCTTATTTAGAATGGGTTATCATGGCCTTGTTGATAAATTGAGCTTCCTTTTTGCATCAGTGTGTTAATGCCTAGAAATATGAATTGAGGTGAGCTGATCTGACAGTATTCAATGAACAGCAAGAAGAGTTTGACTGATTAAATAAGTGAATTTTCTAGTAGAAATTAGACCCCCCCTTCTCTTGTTCACTTTGTCTCAATCCTTTCATTTCAGAGAGACTTGCCTCTCTTCATGCTCACTTTAATATTAGGCATTGTGCTCTTCCCTTCAATATATTTGTATAAAGCAGATTTTTTTCCTGCACTTGAAATTTCAAAATCCAAACATCAAAGCCACTTCTAAGTTTAACATAGTTTAAGATGCAGTTTTTCAATTGTACAACCAAGATTTCAAAGCTTGTATAAACTCAAGGACTGTACTGATATACAGAGGATAGTAAAAAGACAAGAAGCACATTAATATATTGATAGTTGTTTTAATTTTGTATTCCTTTTCAAATATGGCTTTTGTAAAACTACTGTTAACTTCCAAAAAATGAAGCAATTATTAATTGAATATTCTTATTATATTTTACAAATATCTAGGTTTATATTTTTTAACAAAAAAAGAATAGTAAGAGAAATTAAAAAGAAATATTTTCATTAATTTAAACCTGAACTACAGGTTATAAAGCTAGCTCCCAATTGCATTTTGGTTCCCTTCTGATAAAGGATAAGAATCCCAGGTAATAGAGTTATTATAGCAATTTATAGACCCTACATTTGAGATTATTTCTTAATACTTTTAGGAAGATAGTCCCAAAGGTGCTTTTCAAAAAGAGCTTTTTCAGTTCTGAAGAAGCTTCTTGGATGAAAAGCAAAACATTTGTAAGGAAAAAGACAGTTTACGATTGCCTTTTGGAAAAGCACCTTTAGGACAACCGTGACCTAGATGACTGAGAATCTTCATAGATTTTTAGGAAGACATGTCACACATCAGGGAGTTGGACTAGAAGACCTCCAAGGTCCTTCCAACTTCATCATCATCATCATCATCATCATCATCATCATCACCACCACCACCACCACCATTATTATCATTATCATTACCAGTAGGGATTGAGACATTTTCATCTATTTTGATTAAAAGAAATGACCTTTAACTAGAGAATTGATTCTAATTCTAATAAAATGTAAGCTAAAGTAAACAGATCTGAATTATACAGAATAACAGAGTTGGAAGGGACCTTGGAGGTCTTCTGGTCCAACCCCCTTTTTGATACCCTATACCATTTTAGAAAATGGCTGCCAGTGCGTTCTTTAAAAGCCTCCAATGTTGGAGCACCCACAACTACTGAAAGCAAGCTGTTCCACTGGTTGATTGTTCTTAGAGTCAGGAAAATTCTCCTTAGTTCTAGGTCGCTTCACTCTTTGTTCAGTTTGTGTTCATTGCTTCTTGTCTTCCTTTCCAGTGCTTTGGAAAATAGGTTGACCCCCCATCTCCTTTGTGGCAGCATCTGAAATATTGGAACACTGCTATCATGTCACCCTTAGTTCTTTTATTTCTCTAGACTAGACATGCTCAATTCCTGCAACCATTCTTCATATGTTTCAGCCTTCAACTACCAAATCATCTTTGTCACTCTTGTCTGTACTCTTTTCAGAGTTTCAACATCTTTTTTTTTAATATATATTGTGGTGACCAAAATTGGATGCAATATTCTAAGTGGATCTTACCAGGGCATTATAAAATGGTAGTATCAGTTCTCATGATCTTGATTCTATCCATCCGTTAATGCATTATGTTGTGATTCAGGGTCAGCCTGTGGGTTCGGCAGTTGGGTCGGATGACTCAGAGGAGGAGGAGGGGGGTGTTGAAGAGCTTGCTGATGATGGCCTTGAGGCTCCACAGAGCCCTCAGCCGGGCCCCTCCCACTTGGTCACGATGGAGACCCAGCTGTGTGAGCCTGACAGCGTGGATGAAGATGACCCACAGCTGGCCCTGTTCAAGGACGCCCGACGCAGGAGGCAGTCAATCAGGAGTAAACAGAGGAAGGCAATGGGGCACCTCGGAAGGAGGCAGAGAGAGGCCACACCCTGAACTGTATTTAAGGGGAATGTGTGGGAGGGCTGGTTTGCTGAAGGCAACCGGTTGGATAGTTCTTGTTTCTTAGCTCCTGTTTCATAGTTGGTGTCTTGTCTTGCTATGTTTTATGTGAATAAATTTGGCAGGCTTTATTCCAGCCTCTTGCCGTTTGTAAAGGGGTTGTCCCTGCTTTTGCTGCAGGGCCGGTAGCAGGCTGGTACAGAACACATTATGAAATGTGTTGCACAAATATGGAACTGAAGATTGACTGTTAAATATTATAAGGGCAAAGTATGATGAGTGTATCTACTCAGATTTAACTGTGTTGTTTCATTGTGGCAGTGATGGGGATGAACAAAGAATTCTGGAAGTTTATGTCAAAAACATGTACCCACATCCAAGATATGAAGGGCATCCCAGCTGGCCAGCCAAAGCAAGTAGGTACTTATATCAACCAGCAATGGACGGAAACTAAAGGAGAAAACCAACCTAGAATTAAGGAGAAATTTTCTGACAGCTAGAACAATTAATCAGTAGAACACTGATAAGAAGTTGTAGGTGCTCCATTACTGGAGGCTTTTAAGAAGATATGGACACCTATGTGTCTGAAATGATATAGGGTTTTCTACTTGAGCAGGGGGTTGGATTAGAAGATCTCCAAGGTCCCTTCAAACTGTGTAACTTTGTTATCTCATAGCAGTGATATAAGAAGATGCTAGAGAGGCATTGTGACAATGGCAAAGGCATCATTTCATACTACACAGAAGAAAGCAACAGTGAACCATTCCAGTGTTTTACCAAGAAAACCACAGAAATAGAGAAGCTACAGTGATTGATGATGTAGTGCTGAATGATGAAACCCTCAGGTTGGATGGCATTAGACATGCTACTGAGAAAGAGCTAAGGGCTTCATGAAGTGCTATCAGGATTTATGATGTGGCTATAGTAAAGCCTTCAGGAGGTCTAGTTGCTGATGTTGTCATGCAGGAAAAGAAAATCAGAAGCTGTACAGACAGACTTAGAACGCAGAGTGCAAGAAGCATAGACATGGAAAAACTTATCACAGTGAAAAACTAATGGACTATTTTGGGAACCATTGAGTTGAAATGGTCTGGAATTGGACACTTGAAATCAGATCATACTGCTTATAACTCAGTGAATGAAAATGAAAGAAGTAGCAGTAAGAATATAGCAAAGATAATACTTGGGTACAATGCAGCTGATGATGAGTAATTTCAATTAGAAATTGAACTTAATTTAAATTATGATACTGTAGTTATTCAATATTATGCTCCAAAGTTGTAATGCAAAAGAGGAGGTTTACCCTTTTAATGGGTAAATTCAATTTGAAATTAACAGAACATGCATGTTAAACTTGTTGCTTGTGGTTGGAAACAAGATGTCAAAGTTGGAAATAGTAAGAAGGAAAATGGACTCAGATTTTGTAGCCTAAGAAACAAAAATGAACTAGAATGACTACTTTACGGTTTCTGCCAAATCTTAAAAGTAATCAAAACAACACCTGTGTAAATGGACATCTCTAGATGAAACACTCAGACATCCATTAGACTAGGTTATTGGTGCAAGGAGATGGAAGAATTCTGTTATAAGAGCAAAGGCCTAATCTAGGGATGATTGCAGGACAGATAACAAACTGCTCTCATACAAGTCCCCACAGAAGCTAAAGAAAAGGAAGGAACACAGCCCAACAGTTTCCACAACATGACCTTGAGTACATAATCACCATTTTCAAGAAGAAAATCAGCAATTGATAGAGAATCAGAGGCACTGTGGGATAAAACAAAATAGGCTATCAGGGTGGATATAAAAAGAGATTGCCCAAAGCCAGAAGCAAAAGAAAGCCAACTGAACATCAAATTAGAAGAAATGTGTAACAAGAAAATGTGAAGCCAAAAAAGGAAAAGAAAAAGAACTCTGGTAGAATACAGAATAATAGAGTTGGAAGGGACTCTAGTCCAACACCCTGCTTGAGCAGTAGACCCTACCCCATTTCAGACAAATGGTTGTCTAGTCTCTTTTTGAAAGCCTCCAGTGATGGAGCACCCACAACTTCTGAAGGCAAGCCACTCAACTAGTTAATTGTTTTCACTGTCAGGAAATTATCCCTTAGTTCTAGATTGCTTCTCTCCTTGGTTAATTTCCATCCATTGTTTCTTGTCTTGCTTTTTCTGTGCTTTGGAAAATAGCTTGATCGCCTCATCTTTGTAGGAGTCACTCAAATATTGGAACACTGCTATCATGTTTCCCCTCCTCCTTCTTTTCATTAGACTAGACATATTCAATTCCTGTAACCATTCTTTGTATGTTCTAGCCTCCAGCCCCCTAATCATTCTTGTTGTTGTTTGTGGGTTTTTTTTTGTCATTTGGCTTTGCAAAACCTTTCTAAAACAATGACTTCTTTGCAACTTTTATGGGTCCAATCCTGGCAGCACCTAATCAACATTCAAGAGCTGAAATCAAGAATGGCCTTCTCCTGGATTCAGAAGGGCAGCAAGAAAAAAAAACCTGTCCCAAATCTTCATAAAATACATCCCAGAATCGGGAATCCACCACTGAAAGATTCTGACTTGTCTCAGATTGTGCCGTGTATGTTTTGCACTGTACATCCATGCTTTTAAATATGCATGAACAGTAGCAAAAAGAATTTTGTTTGCTGGTTGCAACCAGCAATTTAAAGACTTTAGTCTGATGTTGCAATTGTGCTTGTGTAGGAAGTGATGAATAGAGAGCTGCTATGGAAACCATTCTACAAATTGTTTAAGGACTACTTTCTCTCCCCCATACTTTCTCTAGGGTCTTTTTTATTTTTACTTTTATGTCACTGCTCTTACTGTGTTTCCCAGCAGACTTCTGCCTTCAAAGAAAAAGAAACAAAAATCCATACTGTTCAGAAGGTTATGTTGTGTGCCCTCATGTTTCCTATTTCTATCATTTGATTTCCTTTAATTACAACTTGTTGTACAATAAAATATGCCATCTCCATACTCCATTTATTTTCATAATGAATATTGCAGAGACAGTATTTATACAATTATTTTAGCTTCCCTTGTCTTCACCATATTTTCTTCTTTGATGATGATGATGATTTTAAGAAACATTCTATAACAGTAATATATTCTTGTAAATTAACTTTTGTTGGATAAAAATAAATTGAATTCACAATCAAGCCAAAAGGGAAAAATATGTACCATTTTATTTGTCTATGGAGATTCTCAGTCATCCAGGTCATGGTTGTCCCAAAGGTGCTTTTTCAAGAGGCAACTGGACTTTCTTGTTTTTCTTTGAAGACGTTTCACTTCTCATCCAAGAAGAGATCTGAAGTAGCTTCTTGGATGAAAAGTGAAAGGTCCTTGAAGAAAAGCAAGAAAGTCCAGTTGCCTCTTGAAAAAGCACCTTTGGCACTACCACTTTATTTGTAGAATAAAGTTAGCAAAGAAATTGCTAACATGATTACATCATTTTGGACTAGGGATAGACCCCAAAGTTCTTTTTCTCAACTGGTGTACTGTATAGTATGACTTCCTTTTTTAAAGAAGGTGGAGTGATATATTACTGCCCTTTTTTTGCAGTAGGAGACTATCAGCAGTCTACAGCTGTTTCCCACTATAGATGCCACCTTGCTTTAGTTGAGTAGCGTGTGTGTGTGTGTGTGTCTGTGTGTGTGATTTTCACATCTTGGCCAACCCTCTGTCTTGATATATAATTCCCAGCATGGTTATTAGTTGCTCATCCCTTCCAGGAACACCCCCTACCTCGATGAAACAATATAACAGCCCTTTGTAGCATGTCTAGGCTATCTGAGGAGCTGTCATGCCCCAGTGGGATTGGCCCAGTCCATTCATGCTGGAAGAAGAGGCCTACTGTTGACCCATCAGTCAAGGAATTGCATCTGGTGGAATCCAGCAGAAGACCTTTTTGGCCATAACCCCTGCTATTTTTTGAGCATCCAGGAGGTGGGGTCTGCCCCCTCTCCTTTAGCCTTCAGAAAGCCTTAAAACTTGGCTATACCCTGAAGGAGAAGCTGTTGACTGGTGGAGGCTAGTGAGGTAACTGAGAAGTTACCCACTGTGTTTTAGTTTGTTTTCAATCTTTTGTAATTAAATAATAAAAATTTAAAAAAAAATATGACTTGGGGTAGGGAGTAGATTGCCCAATTTATATTCTGGGATATTGTATTGTGTTGTGTTGCATTGTATTGCTATGCTCACCACCTAATTTATGTATTTATTTATGTATTTATGTATTTATGTATTTATTTATTTATTTATTTATTTATTTATTTATTTATTTATTTATTTATTTATTTATTTATTTATTTTATTATGCCCATCAATGGGAGTGGGTGGTTTAAGAAATACTTGAAGCAGATGGCTTCCAGCTAAACAGATATTATCCACTTCATTAGAGTAGTCCATCCAGAAACCACCTTCATGGATCATTATCTTCTTCTGCATCCCAATGAAGCTGAGATGTTTTTTCTATACTAGATATAGTGAAATGACAGACAAAGGATTCAGCAAAACATGATTCCCCAAAGAGGCAGCACCTCTAATATTTCACAGAGAAACCCAAATGGAGATTGACAGCCAGGAGAATGTCAATGTGAGTTTTATCCTCAGATCAATAAAGTGTTCTTTAAGGTACTGGGGAAGAGCAGAGGAAAGTACAAGTAGAGTTAATGCTAATGGACTGAAGCAGAAAAGATACTCAGATGTAGGTCTAGCAGAAGGTAGAAGAATGGTCTGATGTTGAAAAGGTATGCATGGAATTGCTATGTGGTATATCAGAACCATAAACCAAATATAACATTTCTTAAACATTGCATTGCAGTTATCCTCTGCATACTAGGCAAATGATATTTTTCCACCAAATTTTATTACTGGAATTCTTTTTTTTCTGTAAATGAGCAGAATAACAAGCAACTATAAGAAATGGTGTCCAGGATGATGGTGATGATGTCAAAGCAAGCAACATCATGGCCCTGTAATTAAAACAGGTTTATCAACCCTGGTTATTTTTTTTTATTAAAGATTTATTTTTATTTACAATATGGAGGAAAAATTGAAAACAAATATTTTGCTTGATTGCAATCTTTTAAAATATTTGATATTTTAATCTTTTTAAAAATGACCTTCTGTTGCTTGGGTGGAGATAGTCATCAATTGTACTCATTTTTAATGGTCTTTGAAAAGTAGCAGATAATGAGAAATGGTGAAACAACTGCTCTCTAGTAATACATCCAATATAAAAGAGTGATTGTTTTTTTTTCCCCGGTCTCTTGGAAGAATAAGGTGAAAGAAGGAACCGTGCAGCAAATGAGTGATGCAAAAGTAACCATAGAAACTGATAAGGCAATGTTATATATAATACAGAGCAATATAATCATCAAATTACTTCTCTCAATCAGAAGTTTTTTTTTTCTTTTTTCCAAAAAAAAAAAAAATGTACAAATTGAAGGATGTCCTTGAAAAAAAAAGTGGATTTCACTGACTAAACCTTTTGGGAAATATTTTGGTCTTTGGATGCACTTTTTCATAGCTTGGGTTTACAACTAGACACTCTACCTTTAATGGTTGCTATAGGAACCTGACTTTTTTTCCCTTCCCTTGATACTGCTGGAACAAGATGGAATATAAGAAAGGAAAAGGTGAAAGACTGGACAAGAGATGACTTTAGAGAATGCTTAGTTCAGGCAGCAGTTCAGATGACCTTGTTAAATTTAGCTTCCCAAGAGAAGGGCTTGTGAGAATATTGGTGAAGGATGAATGCTGATAAGAAGCAATTAATTTTACTAAAGTCTTGACTGGAAGCAGAGTTAGGATGATAACTGTTGGTTTTCATATTTTTCCCCATTTGCTTTACTCATTTATTGTGATAGTTCAAGGAACACAGAAGAGAAATCAAAAAAGGAAAAGAGAAACACAAGTTTCCATGCGTTTTTAGGAACATTGGCTTCTTCTTGATTCCATTGCTTGATTTAATACAGACTGTAAGATTGTCATGAACAAGTCTGTTGTTCCACATTTTATTTGCCATGGATTAAACAGCATCCCTGACAGCTGATAATAACATTTTGAGTTCAAGCCAAGGCTGTAGACAGCAGAGCAGTTCAGGCCAACTTAATCTCCATGATCTCCATGGCAACCATGGGACTATCCAGGTGATCATCTTAAATTCGTTTAGTATTTGCCTCATTAGAAGGGATGGGTAAGATCTGGCTGTAGAAAAGGTGATAATAACCCCAGTGTGTGGTGCTCAAAGCTTCTGTTTTTGTGATTGGATTTTTGAATCCCAGATCTGGTAATTCCAGTTTTATGGTATTTACTTCAACTGAAGTTAGCACATTTTGTCTCTTCAGGGATTTCATGAAGAAAACAGAGGTGATACGATTATATGAGACTGAATGTGCATGCTTATTAGGAAGATGGTAACCATTATGTGAACCTGGATCTGGACCTCTGTTCAGTAAAGAATGTGTCCAATCTAACCTAGATTTTGTAAACCACTTGAATCACCAAACACAATTCACTCTGCATTAACAGAGGGATAGAATCAAAATCAAGTGAAGTGTTAGTACCACTTTAGAATGCCTTCATAAGGTCACCCTTGGAATATTGCATCCAAGGACTGGAGGCTAAAATATATGAAGAACACTTGCAAGAATTGGGTATTTATAGTCTAATGGAAAGAAGGATTGGGGTGACCTGATAGCATTCTTCCAATATATCAGGGGTTGCCACAAAAAAAGAGGGGTGTCAAGCTATACTTCAAAGCAGCTGAAGGCAAAACAAGAAACAATGGATGAAAACTAATCAAAAGAGAACCAATCTAGAAATAAGGAAAAAAATCCTGACAGTTAGAACAATTAATCGGTGGAATGGCTTGCCTTCAAAGGTTGTGGGTGTTCCATTAGCTGGAGGTTTCTAAAAGATTATGACATTGGACAACCATTTGTCTGAAGTGATATACAGCTATGCTGGCTGAGGAATTCTGGGAGTTGAAGTCCATGAGTCATAAAAGAGCGGAGGTTGCCTACCCGGGACTAGAAGATCTCCTTCCAACTCTGTTATTCACATGAATAACTGTTCATATAAGATCTTCTGCAGTGAACAGCAGTATGTAAGAGTCTCTTGGGATAGGAGAAACTGTTACAGCATATAGGATAAATTGAGGAAAATTGATGCAAGCTCAAAAAAGTAGTTCTCCTTTTTTTGCTGTGTGTATGCAAATCACTTAGTTAAAAATTCACTTCCCAGACAAACTTTGGTTATAGGGACCTTGATTTCGTATGGGATATGGGTTAGTTTAGTTTTCTATATAATCATCTAGCTCCCTAAATGACTATTGAACTTCCTTTCTTTTGAGTGGGCATGGGTTGCTGTTTTGGAAACCCTCAGATTTATTTCAATTAAACAAACTAGCAAAACAGCCAAAGTTGATTTGATCCTTGTAGAACTTCTAATATCAAATGCAAAATGGCTTTCATCTACATTGACTTATTTATTTATGCATATGATCAGCTTTTGGGGTTTTTCCTTTTTCCCTCTATTTTTCATTAACCTATGGATACAGATACTACACTGTGATAGGAACATTTGTGTTACCTTCCCTGTCTTATAAGAGTCTCTTGATACGATCCCATGTGAATGAATCAGCTGCTTCATTTATTGATAATTATTTACTATGACTAATTATAATGCTTCATAAAGTATCTCAGAGCAAGTTAAATGCCAATAGTGCCCTTTCTGGCCCCAATTCCTGGGGAAAAGCATGTTAAAGAAGAATTTATCCTTCATCAACTTTTATCCAACTTTTTGATCGACTTTTATCTTAATGGAATTGTGCAATCTGTATCACAATGTGAATTTCACCCTCACTTTTAAATTATAGCTTGATCTTTTTGCTCTATGCTGATGCCACTAGTATTCTAACTATAATCCAAGTTATCTCTTGTTCCATTGTATGGCCATTAACTGAATACTGCCATGCTGAGGAACTAACAGTTAAAAATGGAAGAGACACTCTCAATATAAGTGGGGAAAAATGACCTTCCATTTGAACAAGAAAAGGGATTGAAACGTTTACTTTCAGTCCTCTACTTACACAAATTTATAGCTCACATTCCAAATATCACCAGCATAACCACTAGGTCTACCAGCTGCAATAGGAACACTTTGGCTCCTGCTGTAATTGCTCTATAATACTAAAGTGCTAAGACTTCTGTTGTTTGGCACTCAGCTTTATGCCCACTCGGATGCATTGCACTTTGAAAACATTCCATCAAAATTTATGAAAATCTCACTACAAGTTCCCTGTACTACCTCCCATGTCCTACTTTATTTGTCTATTTGTAGCAGCTTGCATGAACAACTGTCACCAGGCATTCTGGCTGATATGCAACCTTTGGGGTTAATCACTAGCTCCTCTTACTTTTCATGGATAAATTAATTTCTTCTGGATGGGGGTGGTCCTAAGACCCCTTGCTTTGTGATTTCTCTGTTCTGCATCTAATCTCATTTGGCTCTAAGACAGCTGTGCAAGAAATTAAACCAAGTATCCCAGTTTCATGGAAAAATAGTGATTCTATAATCTAAACCAGACATGTCAAACACAAGGCCCGGGGGCCAGATGCGGCCCGCGAAGTGGTTTCATGTGGCCCGCGAAGCCATCCTGGAAACAGTGAGGGAACGGCCCCCCACTGCCTTGGCCCTGGCCCAGAGACCCTCCTTCTGCCAGAGACCCTCAGATCTGTCCCACTCCTGCCCAGGCCCCCATAGGCACCCTTGATGTGAACGATGCAGAGCTGGCCACGCCCACCCAGCAGGCCATTCACACTCTAGCCACGCCCACGCAATAGGCCACACCCACCCTGGCCACACCCACCGGGCCCCCTGAGGGCAACTGCAATGCTGATGCGGCCCTCAGTGAAATTGAGTTTGACACCCCTGATCTAAACCAAAACAAAGGATATCTGAAACAAAGTTATTTTATTTAAATACCCTAGACCAGCTATCATGAGGCACCCAGACAAACTGACTGAGACCACCAACAGTAAATGATAAGAGTTCGAATAAGAAACAAAAAGGGTGCATCAACATTAGAAATAATTACCTTATGTAGACAAAAAAGCCCTTAACTCTTTATCAGCAATAAGGTGTCAGCTGGATCGTGGTCTTGGCATCAACCCTAACCAAGGGATACACATTTAAGATCAAGAAATAGACATTTAAAATATATATTATTCTAAGATTACCTTTTTTATATATACTTGTCAAAATGCAATTCCAGATCTTGTTATCTGCCTTCCATTTCATTCCTTACGATCACTTTAAACTAATTAGAGGCATGATGGCTCAGGGCATTAAAGATGCTAGAGCACGGGTGTCAAACTCACTGCGTCATGTGATGTGTCACAACGTAGCACAACTTTTTTTGCATTGCAGAGCTGGGGAGGATGTGGTCTCCATATGATACAACTGGCCCGCGGCCCGGCAGTTTGACACTCCCATGCTAAAGAATACCACTAATCTGGTGATTTGAATCTTCACATCACATAACAGAGTGAGCTCCCATCATTTGCCTCAGGTTTTGCCCACCTAGCAGTTCAAAAGCATGCTACATGTGAGTAGATAAATAGGTACTACAATGGCAGCATCTCATGTGGTCAGTCAGACCCCTCTCTATGGAGATTCTCAGTCATCCAGGTCATGGCTGTCCCCAAGGTGCTTTTTCAAGAAGCAACTGGACTTCCTTGTTTCTCTTTGAAGACATTTTGCTTCTCATCCAAGAAGCTTCTTCAGCTCTAACTGGATGATGGGGAAGGAAAGGATTTATATTCCTTGCAGCCAGCTGGTCATTTGCATTCTTTTAGAGAATTGCTGACAATACGAATCATCTATCTCCAGTCTACAACACAGTCCTTTCAGCAGTTCCAAGAAGATTCCACACCCATTTGCACCACTCAGGTGACCTTGATAAACAGGTAAACCTCCAAGTGGCCTCAACGACTCTCTAAAAGAAGGAAAATGACCAGCTCTCTGCAAAGAGTATAAATCCTTCCATTCCCCACCAGCCAGTCAGAGCTGAAGAAGCTTCCTGGATGAAAAGCAAAACATCTTCAAAGAAAAACAAGAAAGTCCAGTTGCCTCTTGAAAAAGCATCTTCAAGAGAGTCAGACTCCTCCTGGTACTGGACATGCTCGGATGTGACAGCCAACTGTGTGGTGACATTGATGATGAGAAAAAGCCACGGATGACACCAAAAGATGCCACTTGTTTCTTATGAGGGTGGAGCTAGTCCACCCCCTGTGGTGCACTCTGAATAGTGCGTGAGCATGAACAGTGTGGATCGGCAATCATTGGCCACCAAACAACTACTTTGTTCTAGCACTGTAGTCTCCTGGCTAAATGTAACATCGCCACATGTCACATAAATAAACTTTAAACTGAATTATAGTATCAAAAGGCATCCTGAATATCAACAGCTTTCTTAGTCTCTGTGCAATTTCCCGCTAAACCAGGAAACATGATTTAAACGCTGCAAAAACTCAGCTAAGAAAACCTACTTTTCAAGAATTTTAACTTTGAAATCTGCACTGGGTGCACAGAACAATAGATCCAAAATACCCCCTCCCATTTCAAGGATCTCTTTTAAAGCTTTTGGAGACCCCTTAAGGATTTTATTTCTAATAATATCATCTGTGCCACAGCAAGAAGAGCACTCACAGCAGTGAAGCTTAATGCCTTATCCTTGGGTGGGGATGGAAAGAAAATTTAATAATGTGGAGCATTTCGGTGTTTGTTCAGATGCTGTTATTGAGTCAGTAGCACATATTTTATTTTTGCTGCCCCCTTTATTGTGCTCGGGATATTATCTCTGTTTCTCATCCAGTTGCATAATTTGATCAGAAATGGAAGCTCTTCACCTTCCTACTCCCATATTTTTTGGCAAACAATTTGACAATTACTATTACCATTAGGGAGAATTGGGTGAGAAATATCTAATTACTTTTTAATAAAAAGTTTTTATAGCTTTTCACATAAATTGACCTTGTTCTCCTCCTCCTCCTCTAACCAGGAATCAGGAATCAGGAGAGGAAGAGGAGAGAAGATGAACCAGAGTTTGTATCTTAGTAGTTGCTAGCCACCTTGAAGAGTGATGTGCAGAGACAACAGCCAGTAAATCCCTAACTATAGCCTAGCACCACCGTGTAGTCAGCAAGTCATCAGGTGCTAAAATGCTAGTGCTATTGGATTGGAACCTTGAACAAGCATAATAAAAAGACTGAAATATCAAGCAGTAGAAATAAATAAACAGACTAACAAAGCAAAACTGTAGCCAAAAGAACACATGTAAATTCAAAGCATAACAGAAATCATGGCTGAAGAAAAAAAACAAAAACAAACAAATTTTGAAGACATCCAGGCAATTAGCTTGAAGCAAAGGTCAAAACTGAGGGGGTGGGGGGAACAGAAATTAATTGAGGTAAAAATAGTAGCCAGAAATTTCCTGCATCACAAAAATACCTTTACAGGGAAGGAAAGCAGGAATGAAAGAAGAGGCTTTTTTTATACAGACTGATCAACCTGAATAGATAGAGTCTACCTAAGATCAGAAAATCCTTTATTTAGAAATTTCAACTTTCAACTTTAGAAATTTCAAATTTCAACTCCTGGTACAGGAAACTTCTTCACACTGGTAAAAGCAAAAAAAAAAAAAAAGAAAAGCTTCAGGAACAGGCAATTAAAAAAAATATGTTTCAACCTCAGCAAATGTAGTAAAGTACACAATTAGGAAGGGGAAAAAATATCTGATGGAATGACAAGGAAAAAAAAGGAAGAGTTTGCTTTGAAATTGTTTTTATTGTTACCACAAAAATAACAGCACTTCCCTTCCTCTCTTACTCTCATTACTGTCGTCAGTTCTATTGTCACAAAGAAGTCCTTCCATCCCACAAGTAAATGCTAAGTTTCTTCAGAAAAAGCTCACCATTTGACTCAAGGCAGGGATGACGTGGAAAGAGAGAAGACAGCTTCTCCCATTTTAACAGGATAACAGAGTTGGGAGGGACCTTGGAGGTCTTCTAGTTCAAACCTTTGCTCAGGCAGGAGACCCTATACCATTCCAATTTCATAGCTGTCCAGTCTCTTCTTAAAAACTTCCAGGAATGGAACACCTATAACTTCTGAAGGCAAACCATTTCACTGGTTAATTGTTCTCACTGTTAGGAAATTTCTCCTTAGTTCTAGGTTGCAACTCTCCTTGGTTAGTTTCCATCCATTGTTTCTTGCCTTCTGGTACTTTGGAAATTAGGTTGACACCCACCCACCCCCTTCTTTGTGGCAGCCCCTCAGATATTGGAACACTGCTTTCATGTCAGTCCTTGTACGTCTTTTCACTAGAAATGTTTTACAGAATTTTTATCTCCTATAATAAAGTCTACGCAATCTAAAAGAGGGATAAATACATTTGGACTCCACCATGAAGCTTATTACTTTTAAGATTGTGTCCCTGAAATTGGGTGGGAAAATCATTAATTTCAATTGTCTCCCCACCCAGCAAATTTAAATAGATATATTAAACTTCTGATAGCCTTAATATATTTGTCTGAAGGGAAGGGAGAAGAAAAAAAATCCTTTTGGGTTTTTTAATATATACAACTGTTTGAAACGTAAAATACTGAATTTCTGGCAAAGAGTCTTTGACTGCTGGTTTCAAAGGAAAGGTACAATGGTAAAATGAACCAAATGGTAAAGTTCTTTTTTATCCCAAGGGGAAAAAAAGATCTTGAGAAAAGAGATGGGGGGGAGGAGAATAATACTTTTACATGAGAAAATAAGACTGAAGTTTTTTTAAAAAAATCATAGCCAGTTATTTTATTTGCAATGTGCAGTGTCGTGACACAATAGATAGCAGCCAGAAATGCTTCTGAAACAGTGTGCATTTTATCTAAAATGAAGGAAAAATGAGTCACAGCTTCAGACAACAGATGTGTTTCATTTGCAGAAAGAGTTCCTAGGAAATGCCATGGCAACAACACCATGTGCGTTTTGCCTTTTTTGCCACTTGTTGGTCCCTCTTATTATCTTTTTTTTATGATTTCCTGCTATCCCCCACCCACAAAAAAATATTAAGGAGCTCTGCTCTCCTTATATAAAAGTTTGACTTGGAAACTCAGAAAGTACTTTGGGCGAAGTATTAAAGTGCTTTGATGAGCAGCGTACTGGATTTAAATCAAAGAAAATAGCTTCAGTTCCCTATAGAGCTGTGATACTTTCAGAGAGACCTCGGGTCAATTACCGCCTCTTGATCTTCTGTACTTCACATAGCCGTTTTTCAGATATTGTAAAATTCATTCATATGTAATGCATCAAAACTGTTGTCTTGCGAACTGCAGAATTTTGCCAGTCAGATTACTATGCATAATGGTTAATCCTTACACCAATGAAGTGGGCAAGCTCATTTTGAGAATATTAAAGCACTCTGTCCCCTAAAAACATTTCAGTAAAATTCATTGCCACAATATTTATTTTTGGTAGAATACTATTTTTGGTTCCTCCTCCTCCTCCTCCTCCTCCTCCTCCTCCTCCTCCTCCTCCTCCTCCTCCTCCTCCTCCTCCTCCTCCTCCTCCTCCTCCTCCTCTTCTTCTTCTTCTTCTTCTTCTTCTTCTTCTTCTTCTTCTTCTTCTTCTTCTTCTTCTTCTTCTTCTTCTTCTTCTTCTTCTTCTTCTTCTTCTTCTTCTTCTTCTTCAGAAATCAGAATATATATCTAGCTACTAATAACACATCGTTTTGACATGAGTGAGAAGCTTCCTAAATTGGAAGACTTCGGGAAAAAAAAATAGGAATTTTGATCCTGTATATGTTGACAGCAGCAAGATTATTGTATGCACAAAAATGGAAGGACATTTAGATTCCCGCTATGGGTGAATGGCTACAGAAGTTGATAGAGCTGGCAGAGATGGTTAAGTTGACTGTTTTGATTAAATAAAAGAATACAAATACTTTTTCTTTCTACATGGAGACTGATTCTGGATTTTTTGCTTGAAGAGGGGGAAAAAACTTTGATTTTAGGTTTCACTGATTAGATTGATTTGTTGTTACAGAAATGGCCAGTTTATACTATTGTGAAAAAGTAAAAAGTTGTGGCTCAGCATTAATACTTTATTCTACTGCAACAGAGGAGGTCAGATGTCAGTGTCTATTTTTTTTTCTTTTCCCTCTCTTTCTCTCACTTTCTTTTCCCTTTCTCCTCCCCATTGTGTCCTACTATTTGCTTTGTATTTTGTATTTTATTCTATAATTCAATAAAACGTTAAAAAAGAAGAAGCTTCCTAAATCCCTGCAAAAGAGCCAAGATAAACATAAACCTTCTGTAGGAAATGATCAGATTGAGCCCCTTCATGTTAACATGTCCAGCCCACCTTGAATTCCATTGACTTTTATCAATTTGCTTGGACCATTAGTAGTTTCAGATTTTTGTAGAGAGCTTAAGCTTGCAATAAATCTTTATACCCATTTCAACTGCCTGGATCTTCTGATTTCACTGGAGCTCCTCCTCCTCCTCCTCCTCCTCCTCCTCCTCCTCCTCCTCCTCCTCCTCCTCTTTTACCACTTTGAATGTCGAGGGAACAGCGTAAAACTTAATTGCCTTAAATGGATTTTTTCACATAATCATTGGATTTCTTTGGCCCTCTGAAGCTGCAATTTATTTATTTATTTATTTTTAAATGCAGCTTCTGGTTGCGAAAAGATTGCCCACCCATGTAATAAATGACCAGCTACATATTTTATGCTGGGAATAACTTGGGAAAAGTTGTAAGAGAAGTATAAGGGCCCCTCATTTAGTAAATCTGCTTCTTGACTTGTTTGGTGTGAAATAATACTAAGGCTAATATTAATTATAATTTCCATGCCACCAAATATTTTCACCAGAATCTTTAAAAAAAATTGTATTATTGTATTATAATAACTCATTTAACCAGATATAGTTACATCCAGTTTCATCTCTCTCTCTCTCTCTCTTATATTTGTATTTTTGTATTGTGTCTATTTAATATTATCTCTTGATTTCAAAGATTTCTGTGAGATACTTCAAAAGAGGGGAAAACCACATTTCAACAGCATTAATTCCATATATTGCCCTCTGCTAGGCTGTTCTTTTTTCTTTCTTTTCTCTCTTGATTCCTGCTGGGGTTTTTTTTTTCCTCCTTTTGAGAAATGCAATAATGAATGACTAGCTTTTAAAAGTCTAAAGGGACCTGAACCTGGAAGAAACTCAATATTTTGGAGAGAGTGCAAACATTTCCAACAGTTCTGTGAAATATTTTCCCTATTATTTATTTATAGTGGTACTGGAAAACTTTATGTATGATCAATAGTTACATGTTGCCTGCTTGCTTGCTTTTCTACTTATGACCAGAGATTTAAAATAATAATAATAATAAAAATCTTCCCAGCATTTTCCTGCAAGTGCAAGCAAGGTCTGCTGGTTTTTTGTTTTTGTTTTTTTTAGCTCAACCAAGCATTTATTCATTTGTTGTGACAAAAATTGACCAAATGTCTTGCCCCCAAACCTGACATTTTGGGCTGAGAGAGAGTGACTGTCCCCAAATCATCCACCAGCTTTCAAGGCTAAGGCAGGACTAGAAATGAAAGTCTTCTGATTTCTAACCTGGTGCCTTAATCAGGAGATCAAACTGGCTCTCCACTGATGACCAGAGAACTCATTCTTAATATTTATTTATTTATTTATTTATTGATGGGATTTATATCCCGCTCTATCTCCCGAAGGACTCAGGGCGGCTAACAACAAAACATATAATAAGTACAAAAATTAAGATAAAAATAAAATTAAAATCATCTGTGCAATAAATTAAAATTAAAAACTAAGAATAAATTAAAAATTGTAAATATAATTAATTAAAATGCCTGTCAGTCCAGGTCAGCCTGGTGGAATAGGAGTGTTTTGAGGCCGCGGCGAAAGGATTGGAGATTTTGGGCCATCCGTAGCTCAGGGGGGAGCTGATTCCATAGGGCTGGTGCTCCCACAGAGAAGGCCCTCCCCCTGGGGGTCGCCAGCCGACATTGCCTAGCTGACGGTACCCTGAGGAGGCCCTCTCTGTGTGAGCGTACTGGGCGATGGGAATTTGTTCCCGGCAGCAGATGGTCCTGCAAGTATCCCGGGCCTAAGCCATGTAGGGCTTTAAAGGTAAGTACCAGCACCTTAAATCTCACCCGGAGGGCAACCGGTAGCCAATGCAGCTCACGCAGGAGGGGTGTAATATGGGAGTATCGGGGTGCTCCCATCACAACCCGTGCAGCTGCACTCTGCACCAGCTGAAGCCTCCGGGTGGTCTTCAAGGGCAGCCCCATGTAGAGAGCATTACAGTAGTCTATACGGGAGGTAACGAGTGCGTGGGTGACTGTACGTAGGGCATCTCGGTCCAGAAAAGGGCGCAATTGGTATATTAGGCGAATCTGGGCAAATGCCCCCCTAGCCACGACTCCAATATGATCTTCAAAACTGAGTCGTGAATCTAGGAGGACGCCCAGATTGCGTGCTCTATCAATGGGAGGTAACATCTCTCCTCCTATAGTCAAAGATGGAACCTCTTGGACTAAACGAGATGACAGTATGTAGAGCCACTCAGTCTTGGCCGGGTTGAGTCGAAGCCTGTTTTTTCCCATCCAGATCTGTACCGCTTCCAGGCAACGGGACATCACATCGAGGGCATCACTGGGTTGGTTCGGGGTGGAGATGAATAGCTGCGTATCATCAGCATATTGATGATATTTCACCCCGAAGCCACGGATAATTATCACATTTTTATCCCATTCAAATATAAGCAAATTCATAAATTAAGGTAATTGCATTGCCTCAGTTTCTGACTTCACGTGCCAAGTATACATATATTTGCTTTGGATAATGATTTTTAAATGGCTTTAGACTTTTAGATTGATTGTCATAACGGCCCAGAATTTCCAGGCTCTCCCAACAATCAAGTTGTCTTCAAGCAACAACTCATCTGACCTTTCTTTTGACATTCAACACCTTCCAAAGCTATTTTTTTTTCCTTTCTGACAGGTTCAACCGCAGTAAATCGACATATAAAACAAGTTATAAAGTCACAGGCAAAAAGACAGCACAATAATGGTATATTTCATGCTGTGGCAGTCTACCACACTAATCCTCATGAATTAAATGATTCACTGAACCTAGAAACATGTTTGTTTGTTTGTTTTATTTTTGTTTGTGTTTTTTTTTTTAATATAAGGAGAAACATATCGGTCAGATGAACTAGAGGCTTGGTTGCCAATAGCATTCCCTTGACTTACAAAACACTGGCTAAAGAGTGACACCTGCGACATTACAAATTATATAAAACAGTTTTATAATCCTACACACAAAATGCACTCTCTTTATGTGTTCTAAATATTTTGATCAATAGTAAATGTAAGTGGCTTTTATTTTTTTTAGCATGAGTTTAAGAATTACCCAAGGCCCAACGCAAGCTTTAGAAAAGCAAAGCAAGCAAATCAAGAAAAAACATGCTTTCTAATGCATAATGCATATCGGAGGTGGTGACCCTTTGAGAGCTGTATGCAACGAAATTTCATTTTGATGTATGCCGATTGGTGTACATTCAAAGTGACAATAAAGTTATCATTATCATTATCATTATCATTATCATTATCATAATCTTTTCTGTAGGAACCTAGCAGGATTAAAAAGAAGACCTTTTTATGTTTACCTAGGGGTGAAGCCAGTTTTCCCATTTGTGGTATTGCTAGGTCCTTGACACATTTATTTTCCTGCTATATGTGTTTCCAATGGTTTCTTCTGGCCATTTCTCTATAATGTAATTAGTAATGTGAACTGCCCCTTCATGGATTACTGCCTTGTCGTGGTGAATTGAATGAAGCTATGAGCTATGCCGTGCAGGGCCACCCAAGACGGACAGGTCATAGCAGAGAGTTCTGACAAAACGTGATCCACTGGAGAAGGAAATGGCAACCCACTCCAGTATCTTTGCCATGAAAACCCTATGGACAGTTCCAAAAGGCAAAACGATATGACGCTGGAAGATGAGCCCCTCAGGTCGGAAGGCGTCCAATAAGGGGACGACAGAGAATGAGGTGGCTGGATGAAGTCATTGAAGCAGTAGGCGTGAGCTTAAATGGACTCCAGAAGATGGTAGAGGACAGGAAGGTCTGGAGGAATGTTGTCCATAGGGTCGCGATGGGTCGGACACGACTTCGCAACTAACAACAACAAATGTGAACTGACAAATACTGATTTTTTTTCTTGATGTTTTAATGCTCTTTTTAAAAATATAAAATAGGAACCATCTTGAAACTGTTAAGAAGCATATCTATATTTATATATCTTCAGCCATACATATAAAAATGCATTCAGTCTTAACTGAGCTTTTTTTTTCAATGATGCATTTAATCAGATTCTATTCCTTTATTGCCATATGTAGAGCCTTATTACACTGATTCAAAAAGTAATGATGTCTTCTCATTTCTCCAGTACTTCAAGTCTAGCTTGTTATTATTGTGTAGTGGGTTGTGGACCGCATGGCAATGAAGAGGCAGATGAGTACCGCATGTCAGCTCTTTATTTGGTAGGCGCGTACTGGACAAAGGGGGTTACCTGGACTCCTTATATACTTGGCTAGGTGATGCTCTAGCCAATCCATCCATCCGTATCTCCCGCCGAAACCCTCTCAGCCAATCCAACCACAGCACAGCGCCCCCTGATGGTACCTGCAGAGCTGCTACTCACACCCCATACATAACAGTTATCTTTAGAGGGATTTCAGTTTTGGGGGAACACGTTAGGGACTATAAGGTCAATAGAAGTGGTGGTGCAATGGTCAGAATACAATACTGCAGGCTACTTCTGCTGACTGTCTGCTGTCAGCAGTTCAGCAGTTCAAGTCTCACTGGCTCAAGGTTGACTCAGCCATCCATCCTTCCGAGGTCAGTAAAATGAGGACCCAGATTGTTGGGAGCAAGATGCTGACTCTGTAACCCTCTTAAGGAGAGCTCTAAAAAAAGAAAAATATGATTTATACATATCCTATAGTGACAATTCAGCAAAATTTTGCAGCTTTGTGGAAATTGTCCCCAAATAAATAAAGTTCATGTTCAGTCTCTGATCTAGTTAGCGAAATAGCAAAGAGCTGTTATATGAAATCACTTTGAAGTCTCGTATAGAATGGATAAGAAAGCAGGACATGATCTTCAAAGGCTCATTTGTTCTACTCTTAGAATATTAGATTTTTCCAAAAACATGGAGGGTAATGTTCATTAAGCTAGGCAGATGGCTTTCCAACACCTATCATAAGTGGAGGGTGTAAACGAAGGGAAGGAAGACAAGACCTGTAGTCAGCGGTGGGATTCAAATATGTGAACAACTGGTTCTATGTGTTCATACTACTTCCGGAAGTCCATTCTGGGCCTGGGCAACAAAAAATTAGCTACCGGTTATGCCAAAGTGAACGCTGCCTGTAGTTTGAAAATACAATAAAAGTCAGGTATTTCATTTTTTTCTTCATCCTGCCATTTTGTTATTGGGAATTTAAAATAATTTTAAAGTAAAATAATTTGGACCTTCTGCTCTTATCAAGACTTGCAAAAGCGTTGATATGAGCATTATTCACTTATTGAACAAAAACCCCACGACCTACACCTAAAAATGGGCTATATTATTGAAAGTTGCAGGTACATCATGATACCGATGTTTAAAAAAATTGAGTTACCGTATTAAAATGGGGATTGTTTTGTCTTTCTCCATTTCAAAAAGACATAAGAACATTCTTCAGTGGATATGCTCATCCAATAGGAACGATGAAATTTCACTTGTTTACATTAATCTGGGATCCTGTTTTTGCATGATTTCCTCCTATCCATCAATTGGGATAGTAAAGTTTTAACCAACTGCTTGTTTTCACAACTGCTTGGGTTTGTTTGTTTGTTTGTTTGCTTGCTTGTCTGCCTGTTGGAAGGGGGAACGTTTCCCAGTTTAGTTTGATGAATTTTTGTCACTCCCTAATATTCAGGGATGCGGTGGCTCAGTGGGTTAGAATGCTGAGCTTGTCGATCAGAAGGTCGGCAGTTTGGCGGGTCAAATCCCGAGTGCCGCATAACAGAGTGAGCACCTGTTACTCATCCCAGCTTCTGCCAACCTAGCAGTTCAAAAGCACATAAAAATGCAAGTAGAAAAATAGGGACCACTACAGTGGGAAGGTAAGAGCGTTCTGTGCACCTTTGGCATCTAGTCATGCCAGCCACATGACCACGGAGACGTCCTCGGACAAGTACTGGCTCTTTGGCTTTGAAACGGAGATGAGCACAAGCCCCTAGAGTTGGAAACGACTAGCACACATGTGTGGGGGAACATTTACCTTTACCTTTACCTAATATTTATGCTGTGTTTGGTTCTATTTGACTTATTTGGCACATTTTCATACTAGGAAGAGGATTTTCTTCATACACCTGTTTTTGTAGTTCATACAGAAAATAGCCTGAAGCACTGTTGAGTTAAGGTGAGGATGGCGTAATTATACCTTTTATAACTTTTCACCCCACCAACTTTCAACCAGCCAATGCTGAGCAGTAGGGAGTGAGAAGGAAAAAGCAAAATTTCTCTTGTCTACTAAACAAAAAAGCAATGGTAGATCATAAACTATTTATATACATAGAACATAGAATAAGACAGTTGGAAGGGACCTAGTTCAACCCCCTGCTCATGCAGGATAGATACCCTGTACCATTTCAGACAAATAGTGTTCTAACATCTTTTTGAGAGCCTCCATTGATGAAGCACTTACAACTTCTGAAGGCAAGATATTCCACTGATTGATTGCTCTAACTGCTAGGAGTTGTCTCCTTGGTTCTAGGTTGCTTCTCACCTTGGTTAGTTACCATCCATTGTTTCTTGTCTTGCCTTTTGGTGCTTTGGAAAATTGTTTCACCCTTTCATCTTTCTATGAGCCCCTCAAATATTAGAACACTGCTATCATGTCTCCCGTAGTCTTTCTTTTCATTAGACTAGACATTCCCCATTCCTGTAACTGTTCTTTCTTTGTTGTAGCTTCCAGTCCCCTAATCATTCTTGTTTTGTTTCTCTACACTCTTACTGAATGGGCTTTCTAAAATCCACTACTGGTTTTAAGCATTAAATATCCAAAATGCAAAAGATATCCAAACACTTGTGCTATTGTTCATATATCACAGGATTGTTTTTACTTTACTTTTTTTTTTCTTAAAAGAGGTCAGGACTCTTTCATTTCATTCTGGCTCATGGTGTTCTTATGGGATGCACATGTTAAGGAAAAGAAAAAAAAAGTAATTTGCATTTAAAGGGTTATGTGATGATGTACTTGTTGTTGTTAGTTGTGAAGTCATGTCCGACCCATCGCAACCCCATGGACAACGTTCCTCCAGGCCTTCCTGTCCTCTACCATCTTCTGGAGTCCATTTAAGCTCACGCCTACTGCTTCAGTGACTCCATCCAGCCACCTCATTCTCTGTCGTCCCCTTCTTCGCTTGCCCTCAATCTTTCCCAGCATTAGGCTCTTCTCCAGTGAGTCCTACCTTCTCATTAGGTGGCCAAAGTATTTGCGTTTCAACTTCAGGATCTGGCCTTCTAAAGAGCAGTCAGGGTTGATCTCCTCTAGGACTGACTGGTTTGAATGCCTTGCAGTCCAGTGATGATGCACATTGACATTAAACTAGAGCAAGAAACATAATGGTTTTGCATGATAGATGGCAATGTTGATATGAATGACTGTAAATTTTAGTTCTGGCTTCATGTATATTTAATAGAATTATGGGGGGGAAGTTCTACTAGTGTGAACAGGAAACAGGACTACATTTTTTTTTGCCAAATGATACATCTCTACCAATGTACAATTTACAACCTTGCAGCCACCAATGATAACAATCCCAATGGTTATGAGCCCCCTAGGATTACTGTGCAAGACAAGATGCCATATTAGTTCTTTAAATAAATGAATGCATAAATAGCTACACTGAAGTTCTGAGTATTGCTATATTTTCTGAGATAGCCATCACTACATAGTGGTCATAATTTCTATCTTCAACATTCTTGACAAATTCCTTTTTTCCCAACCATAATGTGTAAATTAATATATTCCTTCCAAAGTTCTGTATCATGGCACCCACAATTGGACAGAGAATACCAAGTGGACCTTCACTATAATGTAGTATAGAATAGTACTGTCACTTCTCACTCCTTGTGTTCTTGGAACTGAACCCACGTGGTACAGTGTTTAGAATGCAATATTGCAGGCAAACTCTGCCCACATCCTGGAATTACTATAGATCCTGATGGGGCTCAAGGTTGATTCAGCCTTCCAGCCTTCCAAAGTCAGTTCTAATACTTCAGCATAATATTTTAATTGCATGTCCAAGTATCTAGCTTTAAACAATTCCATAATCGGTTTTTTTAGAGTGTTGGTTACATTGAAACCATGCTCAAAGTCACAACAAAAAAAAACTTTCTTTCAATATCTATCAACTTGGCCAGATCTTGACTTTTTAAAAATTATTGTTATTTTTGTATTTTGACATGAAAAGTGAAACTATATACAGATATGGTTCAGCTTAATTTGTCTTAGATTTTTTTCATCAGCTACAAAATTAATTGTACTGATTGTGAGAATATTTCCATGTACACACACACACACACACACACACACACACACACACACACACAAATACTATGTGGAACATAAGAAGTAGACACAATCAGTTCCAAATCTGAAGTCACACTGTGCTGTTGCTGCAAAATCCACAGCAGTCCACCCTTGGACTAAGTTCTCGAAGACCTGTTTTCCAAATGGACACAGAGGATTTTATGAAAGTATTTATGGAATTAGTAACCATTTAATTATTTTCCTTTAGAGCTCATATTTATTAGAGCCTTTATAAATTTATCACTCCATGAAAGGAATCACTGAACTTTTGTCCTCTAATCTTGTTTAATTTGCTATTTCAAGGATAGAGTAGATTTATCCAACCATTTAGTTTTAAATAACCTTGTTGTTTTGCTTGCATGTCAGTCTTCCAAACAGTGATATTTGGAGACTTTTTTTAAAACTTGTTCTTTAAAATTATAATTTTTTTCTTTATTAAATTGATCTGACTGCTGGGCTTGCATGCAACAAAAGGAAACATTTTGACTCACTTCTCCAACACCTATTCACACACATATGGATTATTTGATTGAACTTGCACAGTTGGCTTCTGGCTTGATTAGCACCATTGCAAGCCAAACAACTTCTTAATGATGACCACAATTCCACCGATGAATCCCATGCTGGAAGGGTGCAGGAATCACAGAGACTTTTGGCAGGAAAGATGTAAACAATGGGAAGGAGGCACTGAAGTAGGACCAGCTCTAGTCACAGGAAGGGAGGGGTAACTAAGCTAAGAGTTAGTTCTGCTGTTCTGCAAGTGAGACACCTACGTGCTAGAAATTGGTAAAAGTAAATTGATCAGTTCTGAGTGGCATTTGATGAGTTGCAAACTAAGGTTAAAATCCTACAAGCTAGACTCCAGCAGTATGTGGATCGAGAACTACCAGAAGTACAGGCAGGATTTTGAAGAGGCAGAGGAACTACAGATCAAATTGCCAACATACGCTGGATCATGGAGAAAGCTAGGGAGTTCCAGAAAAACATCTACTTCTGCTTCATTGGCTATGCTAAAGCCTTTGATTGTGTGGATCACAACAAACTTGGCAAGTTCTTAAAGAGATGGGAGTACCAGACCATATTGTTTGTCTCTTGAGAAACCTATATGTGGGCCAAGAAGCAACAGTGAGAACTGGACACGGAACCAGTGTTTGGTTCAAAATTGGGAAAGGAGTCTGGCAAGGCTGTATACTGTCACCCTGCCTATTTAACTTATATGCAGAGCACATCATGAGAAAGGCAGGGCTAGATGAATCAAAAGTTGGAATTAAGATTGCCGGGAGAAATATCAACAACCTAAGATATGCAGATGATACCACTCTAATGGCAGAAAGTGAAGAAGAATAAAGAGCCTCTTGTTGCAGGTGAAGAAGGAGAGTGCAAAAGTTGGGTTGAAACTTAACATTAAAAAAACCAAGGTCATGGCATCTGGCCCTCTCAATTCCTGGCAAATAGATGGGAAAGAAATGGAGGTAGTGACAGATTTTATTTTCCTGGGCTCCAAGATCACTGCAGATGGGGACTGTAGCCAAGAAATTAAAAGACGCTTGCTCCTGGGGAGGAAAGCCATGGAAAATCTAGACAGCACACTAAAAAGCAGAGACATCACCCTGTCAACAAAAGTGTGTATAGTCAAGGCTATGGTCTTCCCAGTTGCAATGTATGGCAGTGAAAGTTGGACCATAAAAAAGGCTGAGCACCAAAGAATTGAAGCCTTTGTACTGTGGTGCTGGAGAAGACTCCTGCGAGTCCCTCGGACTGCAAGATGATCAAACTGGTCAGTCCTAGAGGAGATCAACCCTGACTGCTCTTTAGAAGGCCAGATCCTGAAGTTGAAACTCAAATACTTTGGCCACCTAATGAGAAGGAAGGACTCACTGGAGAAGAGCCTAATGCTGGGAAAGGTTAAGGGCAAGAGAAGAAGGGGACGACAGAGAATGAGGTGGCTGGATGGAGTCACTGAAGCAGTAGGCGTGAGCTTAAATGGACTCCAGAAGATGGTAGAGGACAGGGAGGCCTGGAGGAACATTGTTCATGGGGTTGTGATGGGTCGGACACGACTTCGCAGCTAACAACAACAACAAACTAAGGTTAAATTATTCTTAGTTTTTTTTTCTGCATACTTGTTTGTCATGTGCATTGGGATCATGACTTGTTCGGTGGACTCATGTATATAACTTAGCAGAAACATTGTTGATTACTCAGTGGTTGGTCTCACACCACACAGGTGTAATAGGCAAACAGTAGTGTTTGCTAATGTTTTCCCATTGGTTCTTACAACTGTTTTTTTTTTCCTGGCCCAGGTGTTGGTGCTGATATATATATACAGTATTGTAAGAACAGGCATTATCTCATGTCAAGAGTAATACAGTCACCTTAAAGTCAGGAAGTCATTATCCCTGGCAATCTGGTTAGGAACTAGTACAAAAATTTGTAAACTTCATTCAAGTGATCTTGGAAGATTCATCATTTTTAAGTAGGATTTTACCTGGCACCAATAAAGAGGAACATTAGTAGAGTAGGATTGAAATGGGGGGTCCTTCTCTCTGAGCTTGGTTGTAATTTGTACAATAACAGTTTTTAGTGCTCAGTGAACAATGTGTTGTCTGGGTTCATATATTTAAAAACAATCAATAATAATTAATTTTTACAAGTGATTAATATGCTAGATGATAATACATTTCCTTGATCCTCTCTTCTTCCAGTAATATTGTCCTTCTGTCTACATTAAACAAATATAATTCTTAATACTTTCAATACATACTAAGTTGAGTATAAACATTTTTCTAGTATTTGTACAGTATAACAATAACATCAATATATAACATCTTTTCTAATCAGCTTATGTTTCAGTTGTATTTATAGAAGTCATCTTATATGTCCTGTTTTCAAGATTCTTATTTAAGCTTAATTTCCCCTCAGTCTTGAAACCACTCTTATCAGTCATAATTTTCTCAAAATTCATTACCTTTGAATATCCAAACTTCTCATTCAAATACACTGTCTCCATATTTTTACATTTCATATATTATAAAAGTATTATACTACTGATATATCTTATTCCTCTTACTATAGGGCCCTTTTATGTCCAAGCTTTGCCTATTTTTTTGACCATGTTCAAAGAAGTATTTAATCATATAGTACACCATCTAGCAATCTTACTATAGGGCCTCTTTATATCCAAACTTTATATTTTAACCGTATTCAAATAGGTTTTAGTATATAGTATTCCATCTGATAGGTTGAATCATATCTCTTAAATCTAATTCTAATCTTTTTCTTTTGCCAGGTCTCTTTCTAAATCAATAGGTTTAACTTGCCAGGTTGTGTTTTTGTAGATATTGTTGGGGATAATAAAGACAGATTAAGTAGAATATTCATTTTTTTGCCTCCCAGGCTTTAATGATTCTCCTGAGAGCTCTTTAATCCATTTTATTAAATCTTCTTATTTTTCCTCAAGTTTGTTTTGAAGTCCTGGAAGATAAAACATCTTTTTTTATTTATTTGTTGTAGCAAAATTTTGCAGATTTTCTTTTGATTATATTAAGTGGTAGTTCACTTCATTTGTAGCTTTTGTATTTAAGTCATTTTCCTCTGGTTTGTATTCTATTGTCTGATTTATTTGTTCATTCTTTATCATCATTTTTGATCGTTGTTTAATTGTGAGTTTAGGTTAGAGATATTTTCATTTATGTTATCAAAATTGTTTTGAATCCCATCATGATTTGTGACAATTATCATTTGAATCTGTCACAGCATTGCATAACTCTTCCCCATAAGAGTTAATTTGTTGCTTCTGTCTCTGGGAGGGTGGAGGTGTAGTTCCTTCCCTTTTCACTTCGGGAGGATTTTTGCTTCTTTGGAATCTTTTCCAGGAAATCAGATATAAAATAGGAGAGAGATCAAATTCCTCACCCAGTTTCAAGTACGCTGTTCATCTTTGGACTTTGGCTGCAAGTAGTTTGGCCTGGTCACCAAGGTGTGGCCAGCCTTCCTCCTGTTGGGTTAGAGGGCTTCTCCTGAATCGAGCAGGATGACCACCATCATTCCACAATCATCAAGGCACCTCTCTTTCTTCATCGCCTCTCCAGGGCGAATTTAGACCTATTTAGGTTCCCCTGGCAGGGCGAAACTAGCCATGGGGTATGGAGCTCTGCAATCCATTGACTGTGCACTACTGCGCAAAACTAGAAGTCTCTGAGCTTGGTTTTTTTTCTTGCAGAAATTTCATTACTCAAACTAGGAAACATCATCAGAGAGAACCAAGAACCCTTCATTTCACCAGGGTCTTCCAAATGAAGGTGGAGAGGACAAAGAGAATCACCAAGGAAAGAAATTCTGGGATTGCTTGTGTAAGTCAGGAGGTGTGACCAGTCTGATGGATACAGTGGTCAAACTCAGAAGCAAATAGAAGAAGTAATTTTTGTTCTCCTTACAAAGGAACAATCCAGCAAGTTGTTTTTCATGAAGCCACAATAGTTGCCCAATTTCCTTTCTTATTCTTATTGTTTTACTTATTGCTATACAATTTTACTTCTTCTTGCTTCCATATCTGGAAACAGTGGGGATAGTCTTGTTATTTCTTAATTTGGTGCACCGTCAGATAGACATATTACCCTGAGGGTCACCTACATATTAGTCACAAAACATTTATAATGTTTAAGATAAAAATGCCATGTTGTACCTGAAAAGCCAATTACATTTTTTTTTTGCTTTAACACACCTTAGCAGGGTCATTTTTAGCTTCTACTTCAATGTTCATATTGTTTGGGGGGGGATTAATAATGCTAAATAAGAAAAGTGGAAAAAATTGAAAGAAAAAATAAAATTGTTTAATCATCTTTTTCTTTGCCGATTAGATATGATCAAAAGGAGAAGCTGTAGTTACTTCTGTGCATTTATCACACCTGAAGAATGATGTAGTTCCTAATAATCTTCATCCAATGTTGTTCTGTCTTCCAAATTGTGCATAATTATTTTATTTAATTCTGAAATGTATTACTCATCTGTAATAGCTGCTGTCTTAGTAAAATACAATAATAATAATAATAATAATAATAATAATAATAATAATAATAATAATAATAATAATAATAATAATAATAATAATAATAATAATAATAATAATGTTGGAATGAACCTTGGAGGTCATCTAGTCCAGCCCCTGCTGCAGCAGGAAACCCTATAATATTTCAGACAAATTGCTGTCCAGTCTCTTCTTAAAAACTTCTGGTGTTGGTCGGACCATACATCAATCCAAAATTATAGACCTATATCCTTCCTTACTTACCTCTGATTGCAAGTTATTTAGAACAATTATAGCTGAGCAATTAAAAAGATTTTTTAAAGATTTTATACACATGGATCAGAACAGATTTTTACCCAAAAGACAAACTAAACACAACATTAGGATAATATTGGACACACTAGAATATTATGAAATACATAGTGGACAACAAATTGTGTTACTATTTTTAGATGCTCAGAAGGCCTTTGATAATTTTAAGTGGTCATTTATATATCAACAACTTAGGTATATGGACCTGGGTGAAAAAAAATTATAAACATAATTAGGGCAATATATTCTAATCAGGAAGCCAAAATAATCATAAATAGGGAAGTAATCAGGAAATTTCAAATACAAAAAGGAACACGACAAGGATGCCCTTTATCCCCATTATTATTTATACTGACGCTAGAGGTCCTAATGAGGATAATTAGAAATGAACCACATATAAAAGGATTAGAAATTAAAAAAGAAATTTTTAAACTTAAAGCATTTGCGGATGATTTGGTCTTTATTATGGAGGATCCACAACAAACGGGACCAAAACTGTTGGAAGAACTAGATAAATATGGTGAAGCCACTGGGCTGTAAATAAATAAGGGTAAAACTAAAATGATTGTTAAAAATATGATGAATAAACAGAAAGAAAATTTGGCTAGGATTATGGATATACAAATAGTTAAGAAGATAAAATATCTAGGAATTACTATTACGGCCAGATGTACTTCAATCAAAGAAGACAATTATGATAAAATAGTGAAACAAATAAAATAAGATCTGGAAAGATAGGGAAACTTGAGTCTTTCACTGTTAGGGAGAATTGCTGTCATAAAAATGAATGTACTACCTAAAATCCTATTCCTATTCCAAAATATTCCTATACAACTAGATCAAAAAATTTTTAGGAACCTGAACAAACTGACACTAAATTTTATATGGCAAGGGGAAAAAAAACGAGGATTAAAATGAAACATTTGCAGGATGCCAAAGAAAATGGGGGTTTAGAACTACCGGACTGGGAAACATACTATCATGCAGCAGCCCTAACCTGGATTAGAGAATGGATAATTTTAAAGAATAAAAGATTATTAATTTTAGAAGGCCATGACTTGCAATTAGGCTGGCATGCATTCCTACGGAATGAAAAACAAGGGCTATATCAACAGTTTCAAAAACATCGGATTCAATTTGGAAAATAGCATCTCGTACAAAGATATTATGAACGATGTGGGAGAATTGAAATCCAGACAGGAACTAGAACAACAAGAGATACAATTGGAATGGTGGGCTTACTTACAGATACAAACACGATATGGGAAAGGTAAGAAAGAGTGGGTGATAAATATTCAAGAAACTGCATTGGATAAAATTTTATTGGGGCCAGATGAGAAACAAATAAGGAAATTGTATAGTCTGCTAGTGGGGTATAAAATGATTGAGGAACAAGTTAAAGAACCAATGGTGATATGGGCTAAAACTTTGGGACACGGTATCGATCTTGATATACGGCAAACTCTCGGATAGAAATAAAAAGATAACACTGGTGTCAGCTTATAAAGAAAGTTTATATAAAATGTTCTACTGGTGGCATCTCCCTCCAGCTCGATTAGCTAAGATGTACAAAACTATATCCTCTAGCTGTTGGAAAGAAATAGGTACTTATTTTCATGTTTGGTGGTCCTGCAATAAGACACAAAAGTATTGGCAAATGATATGGATATGGGTAGAAGAAATATCAGGATGGAGAATAGATTATAGACCAGAATTTTTCCTATTTGGCATAACAACAGAGAAATATACCAAAGAAGAGTTATACATAATGATATACATTATCATGGCAGCGAGAATGACGTTCGCCCAGAAATGGAAAAATAGTGAAATACCTGACAAGAGTGAAGTGATAAATAAAATTTGGGTGTGTGCAGAAATGGACAAGTTATTTATTTATTTATTTATTTATTTATTTATTTATTTATTTATTTATTTATTTGTTTGTTTTTATAAAACGCCCTTCTCCCGAGGGACTCGGGGCGGTGTACAGAGTAAGGTAGGTATACAGATTGAACAATAAAAAACAATAGTAAAAACAAACTGGGACCCCAATTAAAGCTATCAGGCCAGGCCGGACTGCTGGAACAGGAAGGTTTTTAAGTCGCGCCGGAAGGTGCGGAGGTCGGGGGCCATCCGGATTTCGGTTGGCAAGCAGTTCCAGAGGGCTGGCGCACCCACTGAGAATGCCCTCCCCCTGGGGGCCACCAGCCGACATTCCTTGAGTGGTGGCACCCTGAGGAGGCCCTCTCTGTGGGAGCGCACAGGACGGTGGGGTGCTGACATTGGCAGAAGGTGCTCCCGTAGGTAGTCCGGACCCATGCCATGTAGGGCTTTGTATGTCATTGTTAGCACCTTGAATTTCACACGGAAGGCAACCGGAAGCCAGTGCAGCGTACGGAGGAGAGGTGTGATATGGGAGTATCGGGAGGCTCCCAAGAGTGTCCGTGCCGCTGCACTTTGCACCAGTTGAAGCTTCCGAGTGGATCTCAAGGGCAGCCCCATGTAGAGAGCGTTACAGTAGTCTAGGCGAGAGGTCACAAGGGCATGGGTGACTGTACGTCCAGGTCCAGATAAGGCCGTAGTTGGCGAACTAGTCGAACCCAGGAGAAGGCCCCCTTGGTCACAGCTCCTATGTGATCTTCTAGGGAGAGCTGCGAGTCTAGGAGGACACCCAGGTTGCAGGCCCTATCAACAGGGGGTAGTAACTTGTCCCTGATGTTAAGGGATGGGACGTTCTGAATATCCTGGCTTGCCGGTACGTACAGCCATTCAGTCTTGTCCGGGTTCAGTTGAAGCCTGTTCCTCCCCATCCATTCCCGGACCGCTTTCAGGCAGCGGGACATCACGTCGAGGGCATCACTGATATTGTTTGGAGTTGAGATGAAAAGCTGGGTGTCATCAGCATACTGATGGTACCCTACTCCAAAGCTACGAATGATCTCACCCAGCGGTTTCATGTAGATGTTGAACAGGAGAGGCGAGAGGACCGACCCCTGAGGGACTCCGCAAGCGAGAGGCCTCGGGGTCGACCTCTGTCCCCCTGCCAGCACCGACTGCGAGCGACCCTGGAGAAAGGAGGAGAACCAACGCAGAACCGTGCCTCCCACTCCCAGTCCCCTGAGGCGTCGCAGTAAGATACCATGGTCGATGGTATCGAAAGCCGCCGAGAGGTCTAATAAGACTAGGACAGAGGAATGGCCCCTGTCCCGGGCTCTCCAGAGATCATTCATCAGAGCGACCAATGCCGTCTCCGTGCTGTAGCCCGGCCTGAAACCCGATTGGTACGGGTCTAGATAAACCGCTTCATCCAGGATCTGAGGAAGTTGGTGTGCCACCACGCTCTCAACAACCTTCGCAAGGAAGCGAAGATTGGAGACAGGACGAAAGTTATTCAAAGAGGATGGGTCCAAGGTGGGCTTCTTGAGGAGAGGTCTCACCACCGCCTCCTTCAAGGCGGTGGGGAAGTGACCCTCACTCAGAGAAGCGGAGATGACCGCTAGGAACCAGCCTCGTGTCCCCTCTCGAGCTGCATAGGCCAGCCAGGAAGGGCACGGGTCCAGTAAGCATGTGGAGGCACTCAACCTTCTCATAATCCTGTCCACTTCCTTAGGAGTCACAGGATCAAATTCCTCCCAGATGACGTCGACAAGACTGTCCATGTCTTGTTCTTCCAGCTCAGCCCAGTTGGAGTCCAGGCCAGTTCGAATCCGAGCAATTTTATCCAGCAGATATTGACCGAATTCCTCGGCTCGACCCTGCAAGGGTTCCTCCCTCACCTCTTGGTTCAATAGGGAGCGAGTCACCCTGAAGAAGGCAGCCAGGCGATTATCTGCGGACGCGATGAGGGTGGAAAAGTAGTTGGATTTTGCCACCCTTATCGCAGCGAGATAAGACCTGGTGAGGATTCTTAGTCGCAATCGGTCGGATTCGGATCGACTGGATCTCCAACGGCTCTCTAGGCCCCGTCTCCGACGCTTCATCTCCCGGAGCTCCGCGGTGAACCATGGGGCTCGCTGGGATCTGCGCCAGGTCAGAGGCCGCAAGGGTACAACTCGGTCCAGAGCCTCCGTGGCTGCCTTTTCCCAGGCTTCCACTAAGGCATCCGCCGAGCTGTGAGCAGGGAGTGCATGTGTGTCCCTAAGCGCTGCCTGGAACTTATCAGGGTCCATTAGGCGCCTAGGGCGGTACCATCTGACTGGCACCGTGCACCCACGGTGGGGGGTGGCAAAGGGGAAGTCTAGCCGCAGGAGGTGGTGATCGGTCCATGACAGGGGCGTAACAGTCGTGGCACCCCCACCGATATCATCACGCCACCGTCCAGACAAGAACACCAAGTCTGGGGTGTGGCCTCTCTCATGAGTCGGTCCAGAAATTATTTGCGACAGGTCCATGGACGCCATGGAAGCCATGAACTCCCGAGCCAGTTCTGACGATCCTCCCAGGGACGGTAGGTTAAAGTCGCCCAAGACCATGAGTTTTGGGAATTCAACCACCAACCCTGAGAGGACATCGAGTAGCTCGGGCAGGGCCGCCGCTGCACGATTAGGTGGTAGGTACGCCAGCAGCAGGCCCAACTGCGCCCCTGGGCCGTATCTCAGTAGGAGAGACTCACACCCGACCATCTGAGGGACGGTGGTCTCTCGCGGGCTAAGGGATTCCCTGATGATAACTGCCACTCCCCCGCCCCTCCCATGGGTCCGAGGCTGGTGCAGCACCTGGAAACCTGGCGGGCAGAGGTCAACCAGAGGGACACCACCCTCTGGGCCCAGCCAGGTTTCCGTGATGCAAGCCAGGTCCGCATGCTCGCTCTCCACTAGGTCACGAATGAGGTGAGCTTTGTTAGCTACGGACCTGGCATTCAGGTAGACCAGCCTTAGCATAGGAGGCTGCACACCTTCGCTCCTGGGTCCTCCGGGGGAGTACAGAGGGTCGGAGCGTCTCACCGCTTGTACAGAGCGGAGATGACACTCCCGGTGACGATACGGCCCTCTGTCTGTGCACCTTCTGCCGTTCCCCACCATCCTGGGAATGGGTTGTTTGTCAGTACGCCACTGGGTATTATCGGCGACTGGTCCTCGTTTTACATCGTCGCGAATGGTCGTAGGCCTGGCCTGCGTTATGGTGGCTGGAAGGCGTGCCTTTCCCGCGCAACCATAGTCTTCTCCCACCCCCCTCCCTAACCCCACAAAAAACTTAACTAAGAACTTAATCAGGGGCCTCTTGTTGGGCTTATGCTGGAGGCCCCTGACCCTGCCCGGCCATCTCTCAGAGGCCCAGTGGTCGGGCCCGTCATCGAGATTGGATGTAGTGCAGGCGGGTCGCACCCAGGAGAGGGGGGAACCCCTGAGGGCGTGCAGTACTGTGCTGGAGTATTGTAGGAGCATAGTCACAAGGGGTTCCGGGAAGGCAGTCCCCTGGATGGTGAATTTGCAGGAGGGTCGAGTCGGGTAGGTGGGTTTCTGGATCGTCACCCTGCCACTGCCACTTGGCCGGGCGAACCCCCAGAAGCAGGCCACTCCTCATCCTCTCACGATGGGTTGTGTCTCTGCTTCCGGAGGTGGTCCAGAACGTACTCTGGGTGAAGCATACCCCATAGAGCTCTCACCTCTATGGGGTTGCAGGTGTAAGGCCAAGCCACTCTGCTACCGTGGCTTGCACCCAGGCCCGTTATGTCCTGTGGGGAGAGAATGGGCAAGGATGGTTGAGAGTGGGCAGAAGGCAAGGTGGAGGGATTCATTAACTGGCGTCAGCTTTGGTGGTTCAGCCGCCCAAACAGTTTCCTCCCTGATCCATTTTTGCTGGCGTCGAAGGATCCTGGTGAGAGTGGTCGGCCGGGGCCTGGAGAAGCTTTCGCTGCTGCTGTGGCCCACGCCGCCGTCGCCTCCATGGCCCAGCGTCTCCTTTGGTGTGGATCCTTTGGAGGCACCGCCGCCCAGGAGCAGCCCAAGGTGGTCGAGGAAGAACAAGGCACCGGCCCCACTCAAGATGACTGCATCGGTTCAGGGGGCGGGCCGGAGACGCCACACCGCTGCTGCCAGCGCCTCTGTCAAGGCCCCTCGGAGGACGGTCAACCGGGGCCCAGAGAAGCCGCCTCACCGCCCGCGTCTTCGTTGCTGCCGCTACCGTCGTACAGCTGGTCTGCGGCGTCTCCTTGATCCCTCGGAGACGCCGCCGCTATCCGGGAGCAGATTAGGCAGCCGAGGCAGAACAGCAACTCCGGCCCCGCTCAGGATGGTTGCAACGGCAGCAGCGGCTCAGTGGGCGGGCCGGAGATGCCACGCCGCCAGCGCTACCGCCGCTGTCAAGGCCCCTGGGAGGCGATCGACTGGGCCTGGAGAAGCAGTCCCGGCCGCCGTCGTCTCCGCTGCCGCCTCTTCCACCGCCCAGCTGATCCGCGGCGCCTCCTCTGATCCTCGGAAATTAAAAATAAAGATCAGTCAGATTATTACAAAATCTGGAATACGTTTTACCTATGGTGGGAACAGAAAGGAAGGTCTAAATAGAGATATACAGGATGCTGATCTCACACATTATTAGAATAAGATGGTTGATAAGATTGAATATTGTATAATTGTATATAAATGATATGTACATAAAATGTATATATGTGTATAAAATACAAAAATGATGTAGACAAGAAGGAATGTGAGACTGTTAACACTTTGTCCAAAGTTTTAAATAATAAAATTTGGAAGAAAAAAAAAAACAATTTCTGGTGTTGGAGCATTCACAGCTTCTGGAGGCAGGTTGTTCCACTGATTAATTGTTCTAACTGTCAGGAAATCTCTCCTTAGTTCTAGGTTGCTTCTTTCTTTGGTTAGTTTCCATCTGTTGCTTCTTGTCCTGCCTTCAAGTGCTTTGGAGAATAGCTTGACTCCCTCTTCTTTATGGCAGACCCTGAGATATTGGAACACTGCTATCATGTCCCCCCTCATCCTTCTCTTCATTAAATTAGACATACCCAATTCCAGCAACTGTTCCTTATATGTTTTAGCCTCAAGTCCCCTAATCATCTTTGTTGTTCTTCTTTGTACTCTTTTAAGAGTCTCAACGTCTTTTTTACATTGTGGTGAACAAAACTGGATGCAGTATTCCAAGTGTGGCCTTATCAAGGCATTGTAAAGGGCTATTAATAGTTCACGTCATCTTGATTCTATCCCTCTGTTAATGCAGCCTAGAACTGTGTTGGCTTTTTGGGCAGCTGCAGCACACTGCTGGTCATATTTAAGTGATTGTCCACTAGGACTCCAAGACCTCTCTCATAGTTGCTACTATTGAGCAAGGTTCCACCTGTGCATTTGGTTTTTCTTGCCTAAATGTAGAACTTTACTTTTTTCACCACTGAATTTCATTTTGCTAGATAGCGCCCAGTGTTCAAGTCTGTCAAGATCCTTCTGTACCTTAAGCCTACCTTCTGGAGTGTTGGCTATTCCTGCCAACTTAGCGTCATCTGCAACAATATGCAACACAAGTCCCTTTAAAATACAAAAAAAGAGGCAGGTAAACAATTAAGACAAATGACAAAGAACACATTAAAAACAGTAGAGATACAATTAATCAAAAGGCACCATTATAGAAAAGCTTAAGAGAATTTAGAAAAAAAAACATTTTGCATGAGCCCAAAAGAAAATAGTCATGAATCCGAGCTCATATAGGAAACAAGGAAAACAGAGAAAAAGACTTCAGACATTTATGAACAAAAAGTGACTAGAGATGTATGGTAGATCAGGCTGCTTAGCCAAAATGTTGGCCTCCATATTACCTTCTTTCCCTCACATTTGAGCTTTTCCCCAAGTCCCCAGCATGGTGGAAGTGCCAACAAAGCTGCAACCTCGACACAACTGTGAAAGGAGACAGGAGGAGACAACTTTCTTGGAGGTTACAGCAATCTGAGGACAGCAGCCAAACACAAAAATATTTTTTTCCCCAAAAGGAGCAGACAGGCCAGAAGATAAGAAATGGAATATAGTGGCCCAGCAAGACAAAGCACAATGTAAAAAAAAACAAACTGTACTGGCCCTTAACAGAAAAAGAAGAAATTTCTGAAAGAGGGACTTAAGGCAGAAAAAGCTTAAGAAACAAATTTCAATGCATACTAATAATAGTAAAAAGGTAAAGGTAAAGGTGGGAAGGTGGTTGACTAGTGGAACTGTCCAGTTGAATAATTATATCTAAAGGTAAAGGTTCCCCCGCACATGCGTGCTAGTCATTTCCAACTCTAGGGGCCGGTGGTCATCTCTGTTTCAAAGCCGAAGAGCCAGCGTTTGTCCAAGGACGTCTCCGTGGTCATGTGGCCAGCATGACTAGACACCAAAGGCTCACGGAATGCTGCTACCTTCCCACCATAGTGGTCCCTATTTTTTTACTTGCATTTTTACGTGCTTTCGAACTGCCAGGTTGGCAGAAGCTGGGATGAGTAACAGGCTCTCACTCTGCTACGCAGCACTCGGGATTCGACCCGACAAACTGCCGACCTTCTGATCGACAAGCTCAGCATCCTAACCCACTGAGCCACCATGTCCCTTTAATAATAGTATAGAACATAGGATATAGATAATTGCAAAAGAGGTAATAAAGTAATAGGTAATAATATATAATATTGTAATAGGGCATTGTCAAGACTGGGGAAATCAGGAAACCCAGGTAGTTCAAATGAAATATAAAGGTTTATTTCAAGGTTAAGTCTCTACAAGAACAGGTAAACTGGTGATAGATAAGAGTCAAAATCTATGGAGATTCTCAGTCATCCAGGTCATGGTTGTCCCAAAGATGCTTTTCAAGAAGCAATTGGACTTTCTTGTCCAGTTGCCTCTTGAGAAAGCACCTTTGGGATAAGACTCAATGGAATTCAAGGTAAGCTGGATTAAAGATCTCTTGTGGGCACCAAGGACTCAAGACTGATAATGTGTTTGACCCCTCCCTCAGGCTCAGCTGGGTCATCTCCTTCAGGTGCAGTATATCAAATAATAATAGTATAGAATATAGCAGTTGTCTTAGTAATTGTAATGGTCATAATTGTCATACTAATAATATTGAGATAACAACAGGACAGAATATAGGAAGCATCACATATCACTTTTATACATTGATGGTAAACATCTCTCTATATAAAGAAACCACCAGTCTAGGCTCCAATGCTTTGTGTCTGTCTTGAGTCTGGATAAATCTAATTGGTCATGGTTTGAAAAAAGAACCCAGAAGGAGGAAAGAGATGGTTGTTGAATTTAGAACCATCTGATTCATCTGTAACTTCCAGCAGCTTACAATTAAAAGTAGATAAAGAAAATCCATTTAAACAAAACTAAACTAAACTAAAAACCTCACAACCAACCGGAAGGACACATCAATATCTCAAGGAAACAAAAGCTCATAGTGGGTCCTCAGCTGTTTTATCCCCAGGCCTGGGAGAATAAATACGTTTTTTCATAGTTACCAGAAAGTCATTAAAATGGGAGCCTGCAGCAATCTTGTAATCTTTGGAAATAACATTTCCAGCAATGATGCCAAGCATGTGGCCTAAAGTCTTTTTTTTCCAGCCACCTCAGAACCACTGATTACACTGCATATAATTTTACTCTAGCCACCAAACCTTCAAAAGCCAACTTAAATTCTTACCCCGTTTAATAAATCACTAGGTCTCTAATATCCAGCAGCCCACAGAAAACAAACTATAAGGCTGGGTTAACTTTGCTAATTCTGTCTCTGATATACAGGCTTCTGGAAAGATGTCAGTTCAATATACCTGAAAGGCATCACAGTGAAATAATGTTAACTGTGCAGAGCCTTAAATCATTACTTGTTTGAGGAAGACCAAAGATTATTAAAAACAGGACATGTTGCATTGACCATGCCTTTCCAGGAGCTAGCAAACAACCAACTTATTACTGAACTTCTAAGCAAATCTTGTCGTCCAATTAAGGTTTTATACAGATCAGTGCCATTAGCATAAAAAGCAACCATGGGAAATGAAACCTAATTGGCCGATTGGTTTTTCTACATAGCTATCGATAGTGAGCTTCATGGGCAATTAAAAGACATCAGGACTTGAAGATGAGCCAGCCAGCTAGAAAGTCTATTTCTGCTTAGGAGGGAAAAGAATCTTAATGAACTGGAGGAGGTACAACATTTTCCCCCCATGTTGCTTGTCAATACGCTGTGGACATTGAGGTAGCTAAAAATTACAGATGAAATTTCCTTGTGGAAATCTCTAAAATGTCACAATATTTTGAGCGCACATCTGTAGCTTGCAAAAGAGGAACATTAATAAATTCAATAAAAAATGGTTTAGTTCAATAAGTTACACGTAAAGCTACCTTTGAAACACATTTTGAGCTTTAAACTATTTCAAACTGGGAAGGTGGTTGACTAGTGGAACTGTCCAGTTGAATAATTATATCTAAAGGTAAAGGTTCCCCCACACATGCGTGCTAGTCATTTCCAACTATAGGGGCCGGTGCTCATCTCCGTTTCAAAGCCGAAGAGCCAGCGCTTGTCCAAGGACGTCTCCATGGTCATGTGGCTGGCATGACTAGATGCCAAAGGCGCACAGAACACTGTTACCTTCCCACCGTAGTGATCCCTATTTTTCTACTTGCATTTTTATGTGCTTTTGAACTGCTAGGTTGGCAGAAGCTGGGATGCAAAGTCAGTATCTGAGTGCACTTCAAAACATTAGATTTGGATTTGGATCAAAAAAGTCTTATCTCCATATTTGCTAATTCCAGTTTAAGACCTTGCTTTAGATATTTTATTTATAAAAAAACCTAGTGTTTATATTGTAATCTTATATTAGGTGAGTTATTTGATTCTTTATCTTCCTGCATGCGCTTTTGAATTTTTTGTGTGACACTGTAAGAAACTAAAAGCTAGAGTCTGAAGAATTGGAATAGAAATTGTAGATGACACTTTTGAACTTCTAAAGAAGTTGCTCCTATGCAGATGAAACAGATGCATCATTTCATCTTGCTTTGAATTCCAGTTTTCCTTCTAGTCAGGTGGAGATTTTTTTTTATATACTTAACTATTTTCTTGGTTTTATTTAAAGCATTTCTTAATTTATTGTATGAAACTTCTCAGGTTAGAGGGTCCTGGAAAAATATTCCAGGGAATAAGAATATTCACAGGAATGTGCAGCAACCAAGAGTCTTCTGATTGATGTATTAGAAACACTGCAGTGCAAATAAAAAATAGTACAGCATTTATTTCATGGAATATTTATTATTCTGATCTGCTGAGGATGAAAATCCAAAATTCATAGTCATACAGGCTGACACTGGGGAAATTTGAAAAATAATTCACTTGGATGATTTATGTTTCTTGCTGCAGGTTTACACAAAAATACAGACTTTGTGTGGAACCTTTGATGACAACTTGGCTTCCTTCCAATATAAGTGAGCAGAGCAAGAGTGAAAGACTAATCCCAGGTTATAGACCTACTGTGTCCTGCTAGACTTTGTCACCCAACTTTTTTATACCTGCCATCATTTTCTAACCTGAGGGATAACAAAACCTACACCATCAGTTCACATTTATTTGCAGCTGTTCAAGGCAATAGAGCAGAAATGCTACTCAAGCAATCTAGAGGGAATCTATTAAAATATCTGTCAGTGGTTGCATTACTACAAATTCTTTATAAGCCCTAATGAGAGCTGTCTGTTTTTCATACTCTGATACACAGAGCATTGTGTATCAAATCTGGTACGTTGGCCAACAAGCAGGTTGTTTATTCTCTGGCTGTTAAAGCTACTAAGACTTGATGTCAGGATCCTCTATTTTTTCTAATCTTCATTCCCTACCTATATTAAATTTATAATTGTCTGTTGTTTTTAGTGCTGGCCCAATTCTTCATCACATTATTATTAGATGAATTCTAAGTAATCTGAAGGTCGCAAGGCTGGAGAAGGAAAATGAAGAGCATTTCAGTCAGATTATAATTGGTGCTTAGCATTAAAATGAAGAACATAGAACATCAGAGTTGGAAGGAACCTTGGAGGTCTTCTAGTCCAACCCCCTGATCAAGCAGGAAACCTCATACCATCCCAGACAAGTGACTGTCCAGTTTCTTCTTAAAAGTCTCCAGTGATGGAGCGCCCACAACTTTTGAAGCTGTTCCACTGGTTGATTGTTCTCACTGTTAGGAAATTTCTCCTTACTTCTAGGTTACTTCTCTCCTTGGTTAGTTTTCATCCATTGCGTCTTGGCTTCTTTGGAAAATAAATTGAACCCCTCTTCTCGGTAGCAGCCCCTCAAATATTGGAACACTGCTATTATATCATCCTAGTCCTTGTTTTTAATAGACTAGACATGTTCTATTCTCTGCACTCCTTCCAGAGTCTCAACATGTCTCTTTTGTTTTGCTTTTAATATTGTGATGACCAAAACTGGATGCAATATTCCAAGTGTGATCTTACCAAGGCCTTATAAAGCAGTGCTAACACTTCACATGATCTTTCTATCACTCTGTTAATACAGCCTAGGATTGCATTAGCTGTTTTGGCAGTTTTAGGCAAAATGGTTGAGATGGAGAAAGAGGTGCAAGTAGGCAATATTCTGACAGAAATGTGACATTTTATTTGCTGGGTTTAACAGGATCACTGGAAAACAGCCTACAGAATGGAATGGATAAATAGTAATACTTCACTCCTCTTATTTCCATGAAGTAGAGATTTGCCTGTCTGTAGTTCTTGTAAGCTGCTTATTATTATTATTCTTTTACAATTGCTGCAAAATCCTGTAAAATAGTTCCCTATTGAAGAAAATTTCATAATTTTTAGTTCCATATTATATGGAGTGAAAGTTTGCTAAATGAGTTTCTGTACCAAAATCTGTCATCAGATTTCTTTTCTTTCTTCCTTTCTGCCTCATTGTCATGGATAGGGTTATTTTTTTTAAATTGTAAAGTATAGAATTTCTTTGGGCACTGGATACTATAGGTGTGAGTTGATGGTGTGTGTTTTCTTACTGACTTGCATTTCTTCATTGATCATTTCAGCCTTTCATACTTTCAGAACTGACATGATCTATGGGAAGGCTTCTTCCTTGAGCTTTAATTAAAGTATAGGGTACTTAAGAGTGCTAACAAAATAAATGAACAATGAAAAGTAAATCAATTTAGCATGTATAATCTTCAGCCAACTCATAATTATGATTAACATAAGGAATCCACACCTCTCAGGAAGATTTGACAGCTGCTTTTCTTTTGAAAAAGGTTTTGTTGTTTGCTGCTGTTGTTAAATTGTAGTAAAGATGGACACTTTTGACAAACGTATCTCCTGATCCATTGCCTGTGGATTTGACTTTTTTTTTATGAGAGAGCCATCAGCAACATGAAGTTTACACCAAATAATACTACTTTCACTGTATCTCATTTTGTCACTACTCTCCTCAGGTGTTACAGCATTCTATTTGTGGAAGGATGTGGATGTGTTTGCTTTGACTCTTGCTCTCCTTCCAGCCCGAATGTCTTGACTTTGGTGAGGAAGGTTGGCAGGGAAGATGGAGCCTTTGGGAGTCCTGAACAAGGCTTTGATTTTCAAGAAGGAAAGGAACTGCTATAGAGTATAAAACAGTATGAAGAAAAATTGTTCCACTTAGGCAAGAGCCAGCTTAGTTATTTGTTGCTGTTGGGAAATTCTATACCGGGAGGACAGATCACCCATTATTATTTTTCTGTACCTGAGGGAAAATGACTCTGTCTTTGAGACAACTCTGTTAAGGCTTCTATGTTTACCAGAAATCTTCTTTTCTTCTTGCTTTTACCTATCATTCATTATAAAAGGAGAGCTGACATTCACAAAAGGTAATAGGCCATTTTCAGCTGCTCTTTGATGCCTTTCACAATAGGCTTGACGTTGAAATAGCAATGTTCAGTCAAAATGGCTGAGAAAGGCACAAACACATTTCAGATCTCCCTAACTAAGCCATTGCCGATAGCTGCCTCATATTGTGCAAGTTGCTGCATCTGACATCATTTTCTCTGGGGTCCCATTTAGAACTTGGTAGTCCTATCGACAAAACTAAACGCTTAGAAGCAGGAAGATCTTACTGTGCCCCGCATCAAGAATTACATAGTGCTGCGATTCTGTACAGGCAGTGGTATCATGTAAGATAATAAAAACGTTTTCAGAATCTTTATCCTTTTAACCTTTATACAAGCTCAGGGTTGATTGACAACCAGCCTTAACATAATGTTCAATGTAGATTAACAAGCTCCTACTCTATATTTAGCTATGGTAGCCATTTTGTGACTTTAAATTTACTTTTCATTTCACTTTTTAAAACTTCAGCTTAGTAGTGGAACCATCTATAGCAGGAGTGTCAAATTGCTGGCCTGCAGGCCAGATGCATCATAGCGAAACTGCACTCTCCCCATTGCTGGCAATGGGGGGAAAAATGCTGCAATATGTCGCAATACAACATGTGACATTGCACGTTTGACAACCCTGATGTATAGTCATCCTTCAGTAATTCACCCTTCTGATGGAGTGTGGAAGATAGGGAGGGATATTTGATTGAAAAGGAAAGGGTTATTAAGGTATGAGATCTCATTTGAGATCAACCTTTGAAATCAACTTTCTCTTCTTGCAGCACTGAGATAACTTACAATTACCTGTAATGAGCATGGACAGGTGACATACAAGAACTTAGTCCTCAGGAACAGAAGCTGGTTGACTGATCTTCAACCAGTCATACTGTTTTAGCTCTGGATTGAGAACCTGAAAAAAAAAATCTTTCTACCAAAACACAATAGATCAATCTGATAGATTGTATTCTATAAACTTTAGTTAAACAGCATTCACCTGCAGTGGAGATGCACACACAATTGCTGTTATTATTATTTTAATAATAATTTTAATGAAGTTTAAAAATGAAAAGATAAAAAAGACTAATGAAAACTGAGACATGCAGAGGAAAAAAGGGACTTAAAATATAAGAAAAAAATATATAAATAAAAGGCTTCCCTTTTTATTAAAACAAGTACAATCAATTTCAGTAACTTATCAGCTTCTTTAAGATTTCAACCAAAGACCTCTGCTTCCCATATCTGATCTATAAACTAAGACATGTCATTCAGTTTTAATCAGTCCATTAAGATTTAACAGAAATAACATGAATATTTTTATCTTAATCAAATAAATCAGTTTCATACTCCTTTACTTTAATTTCCACACAGTACCTTATTATTTTTCTAGAAATAATAAAAAAAGATGTTTCTTCTTCCCACGGCTTATCTACTGGTATAAACAAATCCTTAAAGCTTTATCATTTTTTTTTATCCCATTTATATCCCACCCTTCTCCGAAGACTCAGGGCGGCTTTCAATCTAAAGCACAAATCAATGTGCTTAGCAATAGCCTTCATTCTATGTATATGCCTGCTTATTAGGGCTTTCGCCCCCCCCCAAGCAGCATTATTACAAAGTCAGCTTATTGCCCCCAACAATCTGGGTCCTCATTTGAACTTAGTGAAGAAAAATCCATTAAAAGCTATCAGAAAAATATATATATTAAGAATCTTATTCTTTAATTCCTTGAAATAGTTCACCACAGGTTATTTTTTTTATTATTTTCTCTTGGTCTCTTCTCAGAAACTCCTTCACAAGTTTAACATATTTACTGATATTCCGAGTTAGTTATGTGCCCCTCTTTCCACTTTTTATACTTGTCCTTTTTGTCTTTCAGTTTATTAGAGAATTCTTTATGCAGCCATGCTGGTTTCTTTTGAGAGCTATTATTTTTCTTCTTCATTGGTATTGTGCTAGACTGGGCTGTTATAATCTGACTTTTCAAAATTTCCCAAGCTTCTTGAGTTGTTTTCCCCTTGAGGATTCTCATCCATGGAACCCTTCCCAAGCTCTCTCTAAGTTTATTGAAATTAGCTCTCTTAAAGTCCAAGACTCTAGTTTGACTGTGTTCTATTGCTTGTACTTCCATAATGTTGAATTCCAATATTGCATGATCACTCCCCCCACAAGGTCCCTGTGGCTTCAACACCTTCTATCATTTCATCTCTGTTAGTGAGAATTAGGTCCAATATGGCTGATTTTCTAGTTCCCTTCTCTATTTTTTTGGGAGACAAAGTTGTCTGCTAGGTTTGTCAGGAATCTGTTTTATCTTCCACTTGGTGCAGAGTTTGTTTCCCAGTTGATGTCAGGATTATTAAGTCCCCCATTACTATTGTACCTTAGTTAGCTGACTAGCAAAAAGTCCATCTATTTCCTCTGTTTGTTTGGGTGGCCTATAGTCTACACCTATGGCAATGTCATTTTTTATATTGACCCAAATGCATTCAAGACAGTTTTCATCATTGTTGTGCTCTATTTCTGTAGAGATGTAGTTATTTCTTATATAGAGAGCAACTCCACCTCCTCTTTTATTTGGTCTGTTTCTTTTAAATAATTTAAATCCCTCTAGTTGTGCATTCCATTTGTGAGTTTCATCCCATCAATTTTACATAATTGCAACAATATCATATCTGTCCTCATTTACCTGAATTTCTAGTTCACCCTGTTTATTGCTCATACTCTGTGCATTGGTGTATAGACATTTGAGTCCTTTATGACTGACCCTGCATTTACTTTCTACATAACTTGTGTGCCTGAGTTCCCCTATTTTCTTACCACCTGTTTGATTAGTGCACTTAGAGTGGCACTCACTATTAAAAGCTTGATTTTGCTTTACAGCTAGGTTGATATTCTTGTCCACATACAGCTCTATGTTGCATGCACTGCTAACTGTGTAATTTTTTGATTGCTGGGGACAGGGATGTTCTGTATCAATTAACTCATTGTCCCCGTTGTTCAGTTTAAATATTTCTCCCGAAAATCTGTGAATTTATTGCCAAGTAACTTGGTCCCTTTCTTTGATAGATGAAAACTGTCTCTTCTGTACACTTTTTTGTTGGACCAGCTGCAGACATTATGACTAATATAACCAAAGCCTTCCCATTTACACCACTCCTTTAGCCACATATTGAATTCTGCCTTTTCCATTTTGTTCCTTATACTGGTAAAACCTTTGAAAAAGTAGGCCTACAGCCTATCCTGCTAAGTTCCTGCCCCAAGCTCTGAAAATCAAAACAAGAAGGTCCAATTGCCTCATGAAAAAGTACCTTTGGGATTATTATTATTATTATTATTATTATTATTATTATTATTATTATTATTATTATTGTTGTTGTTGTTGTTGTTGTTGTTGTTGTTGTTGTTGTTATTATTATTATTATTATTATTATTATTATTATTATTATTATTATTATTATTATTATTATTTGTATTTTCTCAGGACTTCCTTCACAAGTATAGCATATCACTTTTGAAAATCCAAGATAAAAAAATGTTGTCCAAATCACCCTTCTGATTTATTATTTGTGTATCCGTTTAGCTATTAAGAAATTGATAGAGGATATTTGTAGCTCAGGGTTGAAATGAGGAGTCTTTGGTGTTCTCTGAGCTTGGTTTTTTGCTCTCTATTGAAAAATCAACTGGTTTCTTTTTTAAGTTTTGTGTAATTTCTCTTTTTCCATATCACTCATACCATTTTTAAATCCATTTTTGTATACTCGTCTATATCCTCCTTTAAACCCATTTTATTTAAAAAAATCAGACAATGTTAAGAAATTGCTTTGTTGATAAATATCCTTGATTTTTTTCCTTATCCATTCTGTATTAGTATCTCTCTTTCCCTTTAATTGTAAGCTTTAGCTTATCATGTTTTCTTTTTCCTAATCCACCACATTCTCCTGCATGAAGATTTCTTATTCTTTTTCTCTTTTTTTCATAGTTTTAAGCAGGACTTTAAATAGCCCACAGGAAGGATTCTTATAATTAATTTCAAACTCTTATTTCCAATCCTGCTGGCCTTTAGTCTGTTTAAAATTTTCCAAAAATTGATTTCTAATTCCTTTAGTGCTTAATTTAGAGTATTTTTTTTAAAAAAAAGTTCTCTTAAAGTTGACAACAATGCTATTGCAAAAATAGTTTTGGCTGCCAAGGTACCAGCTCTATTGTAGAACATGTACTTCCTTCACTGAAAAAAAACTTAAGAAATTTTTTCAGTGAAGCCAATACATTAGAAGATCTGCTATTGTTTTTCATACTCTACAGTACACAATTCTTCCTGTTTGTTTTGTGTAGCTTCTAGAGCATGACTGGAAACTCTCCAGGAAAATATTTGTTCTGATTGTAAGTTTGGACAGGAAACGAAATAGGAGAATCCTCTCTGATAACAGTAGCAATTTATGTGTAATACAATATTAAAATACGGTGTTGTAATGGAGAGCTTCTCAGGAAGGAAAAACAATATAACTCCCCTGGGTCTGTCACATACTGTGAAAGTCTTGTATACAAGGTGTTGTTTCCAACCTGAAATCAGTGCAGTTAGAAGGAGAACAGCTTCATCTATTAATAGGTACTTCAATCATTCATTTTCATCCTGCTTGGACTTGTCATTGTGCACCTCATAAGCTATACATTATCACATCTTCACAACCAAATACCAATGAAAATCTTCTACGTAGAAGTTCCCATAGTAACATTTTCTATGACTGCCATTTAATAAAGCAACAGTGAGTGACTTAAGGCAAACCAATATTAATTTTTGTGTGTGTCTAAGGATTACAAGTGAAAACATTGTAGACCAAAGTCAGTCATCTTTAATGACAGCTAATTATGAAGTAATCAAAGAGATGGATGGTACACAGATGGAAGAAGAGACTGAAAGGCAAAATATGTACTCTTGTCTAAATTCTGAAATCAATTGACAGTAAGAGTGATAGCAAAAGAGAAATTTGCTCTGAAGGAGCAATTAAAAGTAATCAGAATGACATGAAAAGATATAAAGATAGCAGTAAATAATAGTAAATATACGGCCAATCATAACAAAATTCCCAATTCCTTATGGGAACAGCAAATAATGAATAAGGTAAAGGTTCCCCCGCACATGCGTGCTAGTCGTTTCCGACTCTAGGGGCCGGTGCTCATCTCCGTTTCAAAGCCGAAGAGCCAGCGCTTGTCTGAGGACGTCTCCGTGGTCATGTGGCCAGCATGACTAGATGCCAAAGGCGCACAGAACGCTGTTACCTTCCCACCGTAGTGGTCCCTATTTTTCTACTTGCATTTTTACGTGCTTTCGAGCTGCTAGGTTGGCAGAAGCTGGGACGAGTAACAGGCGCTCACTCTGTTACGCGGCACTTGGGATTCGACCCGCCAAACTGCCGACCTTCTGATTCCCAGGGAAATATTACCCTTATCTAGTGGAAAATTTCATCATCCTCAACCAACCTGAAAAGGCTGCTGGCAGGAACAGGAGCTCCTGATACAGCCGGGGGTCTTCAAACTTGGTCCTTTTATGACTTGTGGACTTCAACTCCCAGAATTCTGCAGTCCACAAGTCATAAAAGGGCCAGGTTTGAAGACCCCTGTGATACAGTTATCCTGTATCATAGTTTAAATGGAAAGAGTGAACCTAAAAGTAATTCAAAATGATGTGAGATATGGAACTCTGAAAGTACAGAGAATATGAGGAGCAAGAAACAAAAAAAAAAGATCTGAAAATGTTGAAATGGAAATAAATGAGAGAAATTTAAGAACAATTGGATTTAGATGGGCCAAACTGATGATTCAAAATCAGAGCATTACATTACATTATATATCCAATCAGGATAGCTCAGAGTGAATGAAACAGTGGGTTGCTGTTTTTTCATTAGAATTTACTGCCATTATCTTTTTGCCCATTCAACCAAAATGGACTCTTAGGTAAACTTTTTTTAAAAATAGTGCAGGTTTTTGTGTCATAAAAGAAGTCTTTTTTCACTTGATTGTTGATTGCATAAGAACAAAGCATGTTTCTGTCGTGGTATGTAGGAGAATGAGTACTTGCTGAGCATATAGCCAGATGATCCTTCTGGATTTTTTTTCTCATATGGGAAATAGATTAAGTTAAAAAGAATTGTGATTTCATTTTGCTCTGATTTGCCTTTGATATATAGCTTGTTTTGAATAGTTTAGACCAGGGTTGTCAAACTCAATTTCATTGAGGGCCACATCAGCATTGCAGTTGCCCTCAGGGGGCCGGGTGGGCATGGCCTACTGGGTGGGCGTGACTAGAGTGCATATGGCCTACTGGGTGGGCATGGCCAGCTCTACATCGTTCGCATCAAGGGTGCCTATGGGGGCCTGGGCAGGAGTGGGACAGATCTGAGGGTCTCTGGCAGAAGGAGGGTCTCTGGGCCAGGGCCAAGGCAGTGGGGGCCGTTCCCTCACTGTTTCCAGGATGGCTTCACGGGCCACATGAAACTACTTCGAATCTGGCCCCCGGGCCTTGTGTTTGACATGTCTGGTTTAGACTGAGATATATAACTATCACATTGAATTGTTATCATTGGTATTAATTAAATAGAATTTAATAAAATTATCAAACAGCTCATATAATCAATGTGGAATGGCTAATATTAAGAAATCAGAGGAAACATTAACAAACATGTTTTGTGACTTCACAATTTTTGATGAAGAACTAAAGTAGTGGTTTTATTTTCTCAGATTCAGTAAGAGATAAAGTTTGTTGGAGAATGACATCTGTGGAGGAAAAAATTCCAAAAAGACAAAATCATAAAGAAAAGGGACATTTATATTTTAACAAAAGCAGGTTAGTTTCCCCCCCCCCTTCGGTAATAACTTACAATTATGCAAATCGAACATTGAGAAAAGAGAAAGAGAAAGAAGATAGATTCCTTTGCTTCATGGGTTTGAAGACTGTTACTATGGTCTGTAAAGTACACTAATCAATGTATCAGAGTATAAAATGAAGACTGACTACTTTTTTGAAGGAATGATCGACAAGAGGAAACTTATATGAATAAATGATAGAGTAGAAAAAATGAGTTTGTTTGATGAAATGGAGGAAGTGGGAGGGGAGGAAATGAGTGAGATGAATGATTTACTATCAAGAAGCTCATAACAGCATCCTTGAAACAGTTACGGATTATCATCAAAGAGACATCAATGTAGTGGGCCTTTGTGCATATACATAGGTCAGTCTTGACTCAATAGCACTGATTGAGTTATTAATCAAATGGTACCATGATTTATGCATTTATGAATAGATATTATCTCTGAATGTTATTTTTTTTTAAAAAAATCTAAGTTATCATGGAGCAGTATTTATTTTTCCACCAGGAAGAATTTGTCTGTAAAACGGTAACAAAACAAGACAATTTACCAAATCTCTTAGCAGGAGACTAAAACCTAGACATAATTACTGTATAAACACTGAAGATGGGCAATCACATCAAACTCAGTTCTAATCTTCGAGCACTGATTGTGTGATCTGCAATAATTCTTTACATTATGGGGAGGCAATCTTCCTCATAGCAGAGGCCGTATTTCAAATCGCCTCTGAAAGCTGCAGGGTATGTGGCCAATGACATAGTAATTTCACTGAGTGATCAGGGCTGAAATTGTCTATCTTGTCTTGCAGTGCACCTGATGATACTTTAAATTTGGAAAAGGCTCAGAGGTACAGATCCATTTGTGTCTTCACATGCTAATTCTGTCTGCATCTTGATCACCTTCACTGAGACATGTCACAAAGGATTCCAAAATGTATCTCTCAGATTGTACATGTCATTTATAAGCTGACAGGCAAAGCCGATGGCCACTTTGCATGTAATACCAAACCTTAATTTAGAATTTCAGTAAGCCTTGCACTTTTTACAGTATTGCTCTTTCTCCTTTTTACTCAGCAGGAAGGATAGCGGATGTTTCTGCTTCTAAAATAATTGGGTGTCCTTCTCATACTCAAACTTGACACATTCTTAGCTAGGTATTTTTTTTTTGTATCATTTGTTCATGCTGGTACAAGAAACAGATTGCAATTTGTACATGCGTAAGCCATTGGCATTCCTCTTTGTCATGGTAACTGGATACAGGGGAAAAACAGGTAAAGAAAGATTGAAGGAGTTTAGCCTTTACATACTATGACACATATTAATTTTCTATAGGGTGGATTCACAACGCATGCATCTCTCTTCCTCCATACACTTAGGAAAACAACCTAAATCTTAAAACAATTCATTGACAGTTCTTTAAATCTTGCATTGCAGCATAATTGCTATGGAGTGAAGCTACTTCAAAGATTGAACCCCGTCCTTCTATAACTCAATAGAAACCTCATTTACCCTCTTCACTTTATTGTTCTTTTCTGCTTTTAGATTAGAAACATTTTATCAGTGCCATACAGCTTCTTTATTATTGTGGAAGAGTGTCTATATATCTAAAAAAATAGAGCCTTCCCCCTACCCCCCCTAAATAACCATGACGAACACAGGACTATAGTACTTCTTCCCTGTAGCAAGTCATTTCCCCATCCTTCTTACCCAAGACCATTTTTTTAAAAAAAATGGAGATGCTGGGGAATGAACCTTTACTGTTGAGCAATATTAGGAAGTACAGTCAGACATCCACTTTAGGAAAGGTCTTGAAATCTTGTTCAAACTCAAAAAGACATAGACCATCTTCTTTGCTTTTATATTTTGATCCAGATATTGATCACAATGATATCAAAAATTTGAAATGTCCTCTGACATTGAATAAGATAAGGACTGATCCTGCCTATCACCCAACAACACAGCCCCCAAACCATATTCTAGGGAAAGAAGCATTATAAAAACTAAATAAATTCTTGCTTTTCGAGGAGGAGGAGGAGAAGGAGGATTTTGTTTATTCTGGATTTAAAAAAATGTCACCATTGAAAGTTGCATATGAAATGATTGGGTTATGCTCTGCTTAATAGTCACATATTGTGTTACTTTTAAACCTTTTTGTGTTGAATTTGACTGCTAAAATCTATAAACTTCAGAAAATATTTGGAAGAAGTGTTTTAAATCTCAAAAGAAAGTTACTAATTAAAGCAAGAGTCCTTTTTCAGGCTACTACAGAATGATATTGTCTAAGAAGTTGATCAAAGAAAGCAAATCTTAAAGCTGTAGGGTTTTATTAAGGTTCACATGGAGGCAGAGAGAACATGGAAGTAATGTTTAGGCACCTTCCTCCTTCTAAAAAATGCAAACTAAAAATTAAGGAGCAAATTGAAAAGAAAAAACTAATAAAATATGAAGAACACCAAACTAGTAACAGCAAGTAGAACAACCAGCTTTAGAACTGACAAGGGAGATATTGAAGTGGTGGATAAGTTCCGCCTTTTAGGCTCAATCATGAAGGAAACAAAGAAGAAACAAGAAGTCAAGAAATATTCTACAGACTAACATTGGAGGAGCAGCCATGAAGACCTTGGAAAAGGTATTCAAATGCCATGATCTGCCTATCTGTGTAGTCACCAAGAGTAGGAAATGATCTGATGGCAAATAATAAATGAAGCATGACACTAGAAACGAACTTAAGAGGAAAACAAAACAATACACACAAATTTATAGACACTTGGCTTAAAACATAGCCATTTTGTTGTTTTCTTATCTTTACATCCTTAATATATGAGAGTGAATTACTATAATATGGGGAACACAGCAGTCTATTTCTATTCACAACACTTCCTCAATTTTAAACACCTGTTTTAAATATCCTTAAATTAATGGTTACTCCACTTCTGCACGTCATTTGTTGGACCCATTTGTTAGATATTCCTTACTAAAAACAGAAATTCTGTATTTTTATTTTACTTTTTTGTTTTGTGCAAACAAAAAATAAATATTTTGCACTTTTTCTTCATGAAAAATACAACTGTATTCTGTACTGAGACACGTACATTAATATGGAATTAAGGCATAGTTTTACTGAAAAGCAAAATTCAAAATGTAGTATGAGTTTCTGTTTGCATATATTTGGAAAGTCCAACACACAAGAGAGAGAGAGAGAGAGAGAGAGAGAGAGAGAGAGAGAGAGAGAGAGAGAGAGAGAGAGAGAGAGAGAGAGAGAGAGAGAGAGAGAGAGAGAGAGAGAGAATTTTTTTAGAAAGTAAAAGCTAACAAATCCAGCTATGAAACAAATGGATGATTGTAAATTGATGGTCAGACAAACAGGCAGACATGTGCCCACATCTATACAAAGGCTATAGTAGGAAATTCAAAAATAAATTAATTAGGTCAGAATTGGATGAATTTTCTCTGGGAAGCATTACATAATTTAAGATTAACTTCTACTTAGAAGATGAGACTAGAGAATAGCCTAGAGTATACAAGTTGTTTGGAATTAGCTGAATTACACTTGCTTTGGGAACACATGACATTGTTAGTAACATCTGTTATAATATATCATTCCATCTTTCTGGACTGCTGAGAGAAAAATATTTTTATAACATTTGCATTTTAATTTAAATGTATCCTACTTGCAGTACACAAACCTTAAGAAGATAAGAACCTGACTGAATCAAACCATAAGCTCAAATGGATCAAACCATGAAGTAGTGTTGCCAGTACTGTATTCTGTGTGATACAATTGCCAATGGGATGCATTGGTGATACTTACTGGCCTAGAGTAAAGGGCTTGTATGGCCTCCAAGTTCAAATGTACAATTCCGGGGGTGGAAACACATTATGACATACAAAAGAAAAGAAAAAACAAACAAAACTCATGTGCAGTCGGGATCCATCAACCTATACTACTTCTTGCAGGACAAGCTTATCTAACATGCTGGCTCAATGTCCATGGGAACAGCCAGATCATCAAAACTTTCCTACAGGAGAAGGAGGCACATGAGCCTTAAGGTTTAGCAGTCTCAAATTACAAGTGATTATATTTTTATTTTATTTTAATCCCATTTATATCCCGCCCTTCTCCGAAGACTCAGGGCGGCTTACAATGTAAAGCACAAATCAATGTGCTTAGCAATAGCAATATGAACATTAAAGCAAGTTCCCACCTGAATTTCTTTAGTGATGTTTATTAGAGCCATCCAGAGCTTCAGATATGATGTCAAAAACATATTTCAGGGGGCACAGTAGTAAGAATATTACTTCTGCTCAAATTTGGGGGGGGGAATGCACCTTTGGTGATCAAGTCACAGCTTTATTATTTACAATGTATTAGGATTCACTTTGTGACTTGCTAAGACAGAGTTTTCAGAATGAATGCTGCCAGCTCTGGGTCCTTGTAATATGCAAGCAAGCTCTTTTTCCTCTACTACCTGTGATAAGAAAAGAGATTTATAGCAATGACTTAGACCAATGATCTGTCTAGCCCAGTGGCAGCCATTCATCAGAGGCTGGAGATTTTCTCAGTTTACCAGAAGATGTCAGAGACCTGAATCTGTGACCTTCTGCATTTAACTCATGTGTCCTTCCACTGAGGTGTAAAACACTTCTATGGCTTTCAATCAATATGGCTAAAATCAAATTTGCTTTTAGTATCCTTCCAAGTACAAATGCTAGGAACTGTATATTTTACTTGTTGTTAAATATGTTTACTTATTGGGCCCATTTGACTTGTTTTAGTTAAGAAATTTCTTCTGTATTAAAATATAGAACTGTCTTTGTGTTTCCTCCCTTCTCCTTAAAATCTTTTCTTTCACCGTTTCTTCCATCAGTATATCTGATAAGGAGAGCTTTTCAGAGGAACATGGAAAATATAGGGAAAATAAATCTGAACACTGGCACAGGGAGATAGCTTGTCTGATTCCCTAATGACTTTCCTGAAGTTCCTGTGCAATAGGTGAAGGTATATGTGTATCTGTATCTGTATCTGTATGTGTAGGGGAACAAGTAGTCCTTCATTTATGGTCAGTTATTTAGAGATCACTCAAAATTACAATAGCACTGGAAAAAGTGACTTACAACTAGTCCTTGACCTGTCCTGTTGGTCAAAAGGTCAGGATTTGAGCACTTGGCCTATATTTATAACAGTTATGGTATCCTGACGTCAGATGATTGCCATTTGTAGTAGTAGTAATAGTTTATTAATTGATTTGTCTTGCCATTATATCGAAGAAAACAAAACAAAGGTAAAATGTTGTTGTTGTTAGTTGCGAAGTCGTGTCCAACCCATCGCGACCCTATGGACAATGTTCCTCCAGGCTTTCCTGTCCTCTACCATCTTCTGGCCTTCTAAAGAGCAGTCAGGGTTGATCTCCTCTAGGACTGACCGGTTTGATCGCCTTGCAGTCCAAGGGACTCGCAGGAGTCTTCTCCAGCACCAGAGTTCAAAGGCCTCAATTATTTTGCGCTCAGCCTTTCTTATGGTCCAACTTTCACTGCCATACATTGCAACTGGGAAGACCATAGCCTTGACTATACGCACTTTTGTTGACAGGGTGATGTCTCTGCTTTTTAGTGTGCTGTCTAGATTTGCCATGGCTTTCCTCCCGAGGAGCAAGCGTCTTTTAATTTCTTGACTACAGTCCCCATCTGCAGTGATCTTGGAGCCCAGGAAAATAAAATCTGTCACTACCTCCATTTCTTCCCCATCTATTTGCCAGGAATTGAGAGGGCCGGATGCCATGATCTTGGTTTTCTTAATGTTTAGTTTCAACCCAACTTTTGCACTCTCCTTCTTCACTCGCAACAAGAGACTCTTCAGTTCCTCTTCACTTTCTGCCATTAGAGTGGTATCATCTGCATATCTTAGGTTGTTGATATTTCTTCCAGCAATCTTAATTCCAACTTTTGACTCCTCTAGCCCTGCCTTTCTCATGATGTGCTCTGCATATAAGTTAAATAGGCAAGGCGACAGTATAGAGCCTTGCCGGACACCTTTCCCAATTTGGAACCAATCAGTGGTTCCGTGTCCAGTTCTCACTGTTGCTTCTTGGCCCGCATATAGGTTTCTCAAGAGACAAATAAGATGTTCTGGTACTCCCATCTCTTTAAGAACTTGCCACAGTTTGTTATGATCCACACAATCAAAGGCTTTAGCATAGTCAATGAAGCAGAAGTAGATGTTTTTCTGGAACTCTCTAGCTTTCTCCATGATCCAGCGTATGTTGGCTATTTGATCTCTAGTTCCTCTGCCTCTTCGAAATCCTGCCTGTACTTCTGGTAGTTCCCGATCCACATACTGCTGGAGTCTAGCTTGTAGGATTTTAAGCATAACTTTACTAGCATGAGAAATGAGTGCAATGGTGCGATAGTTTGAACATTCTTTGGCACTGCCTTTCTTTGGAATTGGAATGTAAACTGATCTTTTCCAATCCTGTGGCCACTGTTGAGTTTTCCAAATTTGCTGGCAAATTGAGTGTAGCACTTTTACTGCACTGTCTTTTAAGATTTTGAATAGCTCAGCTGGAATACTGTCACCTCCACTAGCTTTGTTGTTGCTCAGCTTTTCTAAGGCCCACTTCACTTCACATTCTAGGATGTCTGGCTCGAGGTCAGTGACCACCTCATTGTGATTATCAGGGACGTTAAGCTCATTCTTGTATAGTTCTTCTGTGTAATTTTGCCATCTCTTCTTAATCTCTTCTGCCTCTGTTAGGTCCCTGCCATTTTGGTCCTTTATCATGCCCATTTTTGCATTGAACGTTCCCTTCATCTCTCCAATTTTCTTGAAAAGATCTCTGGTCCTCCCTATTCTATTGTTTTCTTCTATTTCTTTGCACTGTTCATTTAAGAAGGCATTCTTATCTCTTCTAGCTATTCTCTGGAATTCTGCATTCAATTGGGCGTATCTTTCTTTTTCTCCCTTGCCTTTTGCTTCCCTCCTTTCCTCAGCTATTTGCAAAGCTTCCTCAGACAGCCATTTTGCTTTCTTGCATTTCTTTTTCTTTGGGATGGTTTTGGTTGCTACCTCTTGTACAATGTTGCGAACCTCTGTCCATAGTTCTTCAGGCACCCTGTCTATCAGATCTAATTCCTTAAATCTATTTGTCACCTCTACTGTTTATTAAACGGGGATATGATTTAATTCATACCTGACTGGCCTGGTGTTTTTCCCTACTTTCTTCAGTTTAAGCCTAAACTTTGCAACAAGAAGCTCATGGTCTGAGCCACAGTCAGCTCCTGGTCTTGTTTTTACTGACTGTATAGAGCTTCTCCATCTTTGGCTGCAGAGGATATAGTCAATCTGATTTCTGTGTTGACCGTCTGGTGATGTCCATGTGTAGAGCCGTCTCTTGGGTTGTTGGAAAAGAGTGTTTGCTATGACCATCGTATTCTCTTGACAAAATTCTATCAGCCTGTGCCCTGCTTCATTTTGTACTCCAAGGCCAAACTTGCCTGTTATTCCGGTTATCTTTTGGCTTCCTACTTTAGCATTCCAATCCCTCACGATGATAAGGACATCATTTTTTGGTGTTAGTTCTATAAGGTGCTGTAGGGCTTCATAGAACCGGTCAATTTCATCCTCTTCAGCACCGGTGGTTGGGGCATAGACTTGGACTACTGTGATATTGAATGGTTTGCCTTGGATTCGAACTGAGATCATTCTGTCATTTTGAGGATTGTATCCCAGTATTGCTTTTCCTACTCTTTTATTGACTATGAAGGCTACTCCATTTCTTCTGAGGGATTCTTGCCCACAGTAGTATACCTGATGGTCATCTGAATTAAATTCACCCATTCCTGTCCATTTTAGTTCGCTGATACCTAAGATGTCGATGTTCAGTCTTGTCATCTCTTGTTTGACCACGTCCAGCTTGCCTTGATTCATGGATCTTACATTCCAGGTTCCTATGGAGAAAAAATCTTTACAGCATCGGACTTTCCTTTCACCACCAGACATATCCACAGCTGAGTGTCCTTTCGGCTTTGGCCCAGTCGCTTCATTCTTTCTGGCGCTACTAGTACTAGCCCTCTGCTCTTCCCCAGTAGCATATTGGACACCTTCCGACCTGAGGGGCTCATCTTCCAGCGTCATATCGTTTTGCCTTTTGGTACTGTCCATAGGGTTTTCATGGCAAAGATACTGGAGTGGGTTGCCATTTCCTTCTCCAGTGGATCACGTTTTGTCAGAACTCTCTGCTATGACCTGTCCGTCTTGGGTGGCCCTGCACGGCATAGCTCATAGCTTCATTGAATTACGCAAGCCCCTTCGCCACGACAAGGCAGTAATCCATGAAGGGGAAAGGTAAAATACAAGGTAGGAAAAAATACAATAATAACATATATGGTAAATATAAAGAAGCAGCATTCGGGTAAATGCATCACCAGTAAGTTCAATACAATGGGTTCTTAGCTGAGCTGACGTTCCTATAAAGTGACAGTTCTGCACCTAATATATATGTTAGAGACAGTGTGTTGCATTAGAGATCAAACTCCAGAAGATTCTTTCATTGCAGTGCTCTGGGGACGCGTTCATCTTCACAGTGTTTCCTAGTTCTTTTCTACCTTTTATCTTCCCATTCCAGCTGCCTCACATTTCATTAGGGGATACTTAGACCAGCCAGTTGATCATCCTACATGCAACTTTGACCACTCTTGAGCTGCCAACACTGGTGTTCTTTGTGTTTCTCTCTACTGCCTCTTTGTTCTTGACTACGTCTGGTAGTTTGGGATTATGCTGCTTATGTAGAATGCCCTGCATAATTCATTAGTAAACTGCTTCAGCGATGTTCTGGGAGGATCATTGGGAGCATTAATCTCAAAGCTATAACCAAAGGAGATTGTGTAAACTTAGAAGTTTTCTCACTGCTCATGCATGTTCAGCTGTGTATGAATGAGACACATGTAGAAATCAATATGGGGGGCATATTAAAGTACACAAGGGTGGTGGGCATAGATAATTCAATGTAACAAGCTGGCACAGGACAAAACTGACTGGCACACTCAAGACCTACAAGGCTGAGTGCAATCTTTTATTGATTATCATAACATAACATCAAACTTTCGTGGAGAGAAAAATCAAATCCCTCCAGCTTGCTAGGGTAGAAATACAGTTGGTTCACTACCATTTGTAAGTTACTCATCATAAACTTTTCACATTTTGAGAACAGATAGATAAAATAGATTCATTACGTCTATAGGGGACTGGGCGCTCAAACCTATGAAGAAGGGCTACAGGAATTGGATATGTGTAGTTTAATGCAAAGAAGGACTAAGGGTGACATGATAGCAATGTTCCAATATCTAAGGGGCTGCCATAAAGAAGAGGGGGTCAACCTATTCTCCAAAGCTGGACAAGAAGCAATGGATGGAAAATAATCAAGGAAAGAAGCAATCTGGAACTAAGGAGCAATTTCCTGACAGAACAATGAATCAGTGGAATGACTTGCCCCCAGAAGCTTTGATTGCTCCAACCCTGGACGTTTTTAAGAAGAGATTGGACAACCATTTGTTTGAAATACTATAGGGTTTCCATCCTGAGCAAGGGGTTGGACTAGAAGACCTCCAAGGTCCCTTCCACCTCTGTTATTTTGTTACATCCCCTGCAATTCTCAGAGATCTATTTCCATCTTCTTCCCATCTACTTTCTGATAATATGAAACATGTTTTCCATGTAGAGTTTAACATGTTATATAAGATATTTCAACTCCAGGCTTGATGGTGGGGAGTGCTTGTTGAAATATGTGCCTTTGAAGCTACTAACTGGGGGAAAAATGTTTTGTAGACAATATTTATTTAGTTTTCCTGACATGATAAAAAGCAAGAATTTTCTAATGGGTGCACTTAGAACCTTGCAGAAGGTCAATGTCTAATATATTAATGATAACATAAATTTCATGCATTTTAGTTTACTGAGTATGATGAAATAAACTCAACTTCCTGTGTCCATCAATAAATCTGTTAAAGTTCAATATACTGTAAGGCACTTTGAGGTTGTTGCTGTTGTTGCTGTTAAACAGACTAACATTTGTGCCTCACATAAGTTATACAGTTTGTAAGTTAAAATATCTTCATTTTCTTTCACAAGCAAACATTTATTCATGGAAAACTTTTACAAAGGTCAGGCCATGTGTATTATGTCAACTCAGATTAATGGCACTTCAGTATGATTAATAAGTACAGCAACTCTTGAAAGAGTCATATTCCTTGATGAATCCTCTTCTCTGACAATTTATTAAGTCATTCTGTTATTTCTTAGAGAAACATGATAGCTTCTAAAATACTATTTAAAATGGCTCATATTTATCAGGCTGTTCAAAAACCTTCTTGTTATGTTCTGCCATTCTACCATTTTATTCCAGAGGTGGGAAAATGAATCCAGTCCAAAATCTCAAATTTATATTCCTGCTTACAGATAGAGAAACTTGATTTACTTTGCTCTTGAACATATATGTTCCTTCCATAAGAGAAAATAGGGGTTTCTGTTGAAAGAATGTGGCTTCCATCTCCTTTAATATCATCCACTTCATTCTCATGTTTTAAGATTAACCTTGTTGGGCCTTTTTTTTAAAATCTTTTCTTCACCACAGTCTGAGATGGGCGATAAGATGCTGACTCCTTGATTCCTTTAAGGAACTAAGAAAGCAAGAAGAGGACAAAATGAGCGGGGGGGGAACAACAATCTAGAGCTGGTACATCAGTAAGGAGAATATGAACAGAAATCATGCTGTTTCAGAAAACATACTGCATTTGGCAGCTCTACAAGTAACTTTTATATATTCCATCACTTGGGAAATGTTGATTACTCTTCTGAAATTTCTAAAAATGTTGTTTTCAATGATAAAAAGTTTAAAAACAATAGGTAAAGAAGCTACTAGTTTTCAATTGCAAAATGACCTCACAATACATTGGAAGGTTGATGATATTTTATTCTGCTATATGCTGTTACACCAAAGTAGTTTACGTTATGTATTTGAAGGTTCAAGTAAACACCAACACATTCTGATCTGAGTATTCTGTTTGAATGCTCAATTCTTAAATGAATAGTAAATGCTTTAGTTCTTCCGAGGCTTACATTACAAAAAGGAAAAATAGTTATAACAAAAAAGAAAAAAAACAATATTAAGCCCTCTAAAGTAATATATTATAGTGTGCTGGATGATAAATTATTTTGATCCAAAGGAACTGGAAAGAAAGAAAGAAAGAAAGAAAGAAAGAAAGAAAGAAAGAAAGAAAGAAAGAAAGAAAGAAAGAAAGAAAGAAAGAAAGAAAGAAAGAAAGAAAGAAAGAAAGAAAGCAGATTGCAAAGACGTACGAAGCTGGTGGGGAAAAAAGGGAATATTTTCTTTCAGATCTAGTTTCATAGTGACTTGAAGTGTACATCCTAAGGAACCTGGATTTGCTCAAATTCAAAATTCATGACCAATGAATATAACAAGTATAGTCTTCCATTTGATGTAGGGATACAAAAGGGGCCATAAAATATTAGCATTCTGGGATTTTTATTGCATGCATAAATTAATACACTACATTCAAAGTTAGGAGGACTTCTTTTATCTCAATTCCTATGGAAACTGTATCACTGCAGTAAATAACTAATTGCAAAATTCCTTTAAGATTGAGACAAAATACAGCAAATCAGTTCTTACAGTTTTCTGAGATGTGGAATTCAGCATTTAAATTGTAAGCTACTGGGAACTTACTCTAAAATAAATGTAAAGCTATTTGAAATATTGCTTTTTTTAATTGATTGATTGAGGAAGAAATATTTATACCTATTTGGAGTGGGTTAGGACGCTGAGCTTGTCGATCAGAAGGTCGGCAGTTTGGCGGGTCGAATCCCGAGTGCTGCGTAGCAGAGTGAGCGCCTGTTACTCGTCCCAGCTTCTGCCAACCTAGCAGTTCGAAAGCACGTAAAAATGCAAGTAGAAAAATAGGGACCGCTACGGTGGGAAGGTAACAGCGTTCCGTGCGCCTTTGGCGTCTAGTCATGCCGGCCACATGACCACGGAGATGTTCTCGGACAAGCGCTGGCTCTTCGGCTTTGAAACGAAGATGAGCACCGGCCCCTAGAGTCGGAAACGACTAGCACGCATGTGCGGGGGAAACTTTACCTTTAGCTTTACCTTTAAGTTCACTGTACTTTGGTATCCAGGAAGTACATATACAATTGTAAAGACTGGTTAATAAGAACATATTGTTATTTTTTTTCCTCAGAAGAAATGCTGTGGAGAGGTATAGTATAATTTAGGAATATTAATATAGCTTTTTAGTGGATTTGACAAAAAAAGAGAAATGCCAAAGCTATGGAGTTTCTCACTGAGGACATTGCTGAGAAGTTCTAGAGCAGTATTTTTCAACTTTAACAACTTTGAGATATGTAGACTTTAACTTCCAGAACTCCCCACACAACATGCTGGCTGGGGAATTCTGGGATACATGCAAATCTTAAAGTTGCCAGGGTTGAGGAACACAGTACTGGAGAATGAAGAGGAGGTTTGGCAGAGTTCACAACCGGGATTTCAGGAACAGCTGCACCTAGAGGAATTTAAGCAAATACATTTATGAATGAAACCATCTTCTCCTTTTTTCATTCTATCCTTTTATATTATCTATTCACTCCTTCTTCCTTTTTCTTTTTGTCTGAGTTTAGTGTAGTTTGTCTTCTATTTTTTTTTTTAAAAAAAATCAATAGTTATAATGATAGAAGGGTTGTACCTAATTATTGACGTAAAAATAATCTAGGGTACATTAAGAGTACATGTTGCAAAAAATATTTCCTAAATGTATTAATTTAGAATACAGATAACATGATTATAAAATCATGTTAAGAAAAATAAGGAAACTATTATTGACAGGACAGAAAATTGTACAAAAAATAATAGATACTCGCAGTCATTTTTTATCCTGCCTCAGAACAGTTCTAGACTAATCTTTCTGTGCCAACAATAGTAATTATAAATGTCCAGTAACACAAAGAAGTGAACTGTCATTTATCTCCATTACATTTCATGTTAGAGCTGTGAAAGGTTTCAGTCCCTTTCAGTCCACTAAAAAAAAAAGACAGATATGGAAAATTATTGTCACAACAAAAGATAAGAAGAAGGATAGTGTCTATTTTGTTAAGGTGCTGAGGAAGAAAAACACATGGACAAGTGTTCAACGTCAGCACTTTTTATTTTAAACCCATTCAAAATTGCCTAGCTTCAGGCAGATTCATGCGTGCATGTTCTCAGCTTGATAATGTCAGATCTTTGTAATATGCTTGGGCTAATGAGCTGTTGATATAGAATGTCCCGCATTTATATTATAGAACTCAAAGTAATCTTGTTTAATGGAATGGCTTTTCATAGTTAGTCTGCATTAATGAAATTAAAAAGTAGTTCTTATAGTCATCACTGGACAATGTCATACCTTCAGATTTGTAGAGTTAAAACAAAAAAGCAAAATCTGGGGAACATGGAACATGCACACACCAGCTCAATATCCACTTGTAGAAGCATGGCTACCTTTAAAGAACTTTCTTGAAAGATTTAAATCTTATCTTCAGACTTATTTGCAATTGGAAAACCTGATAAGGCAGAACTCCCAAATATAGAAAGGGATCTAATGGGCTTAAAATTCTATTCACGTCTTCACGCTGTAGGCAAGAATAACTTAGGAAGTAGCTATGTTATGTATGCAGGCACCTGCATAGCAACAGCCACCAGGGGCGTTGGCCTGAACGGTTTCGGCGTGAAACCCAGTTTCGGCGGGAAACCTAGGGCCAACCCCATTGGCTGTCCGCTTACCTGGCCAGGTATTTAAGGAGGCCAGGTAACCCTCATTCCCCAGTTCACTACCCCCTTCAATAAAGAGCTGAACTCACACACCGGCTGGCATCTCTTCCTTGCGTCGGACCCACTAAAAAACAGTGGCGATGAGGATGGGATTGCTGCTGACCAAGAGCTGAAGTCACTGGGGGAAACGCTCCACGAGCTGAAGGGAAAGGCATTTTCCTTCCTTCTTCCCCATGACCGCCAGCCGACCGGACCTGCCGACCAGACCGCGCCGGTCACCGCATCTGCAACCAAGACCGCACACTGCACCGTGACTGAGGCCGAACCGTCCGCCATGGCAAGAGCCGGACAACCCCGTGAGTTTGACACCCGCCACCCCGAGACCTGGACCCGTTACCTGGCTCACGTTGAACTGTACATTTGGTTCAACCAGATATCGGAGGACGGGGTGAAGGCGGCAGCACTGCTTTGCCTCGGGGGGCCAGCGCTGTTGGAGATCGCTGCAAACCTGTTTCCCCAGGAGGCCATCAACACCGTCGCGTACCGGGACCTCGTGGCCAGAGTCAATGCCCATTTCAAGCCCCGGCGCTCCAAGGTGGCCGCGCAGTCACAATTTGAAAAAAGGGACCAGCGCCCCGACGAGACCGGTGCCGATTTCCTCGCTGCCCTTCAAGAAGCCACCGTCGCCTGCAGGTTCTCGAACTTGGAGGAGCGGCTACGGGACTGGCTGATCTGCGGCCTACGAGACAGGCGGCTGCAAGAGCGCCTGTTCGAGAGAGAGGAGGTTTTGCTCCAGGAAGCCGAGGACACCATCCTAGCCCACGAAGCAGCCTGCGGGGCCGTCCACGCCTGCCAGGAAACCCGGTCCGGCAACCAGGCGACCAGCGTCCACCGGCAAGGTGCCACAGAGGAGGACGACCAGAGCATCGACCTCCTCCAGAGGAAGTCGACCCCCGACCAGCGAGCCAGACGCCCAGACAAGCCCAGGTCTTCCAACAACACCGCCAACCTGCAGAGGTGCGCAGGGTGTGGTGGGAACCACATGCACAGCCTCTGTAAGTTCTGGGCCACCACGTGTCGGGCCTGCAAGAAAACAGGCCACATAGCTGCGGTCTGCCGTAGCCGCCGCTCCCGCGAAGAGATCCACGAGCTGAAGCCGGAGGAACCGCCATTCGAAGGTACTGGGGCCCCAACCAAAACGCGAATTGGATACGTTGAGAGCCGGCTGGCCATTAACCACATGGGTAGCCGCCGGCTGCTCAAACCCAAAATTAGATTAACAATCCGCTTGCAAGGCATCCCTTGCAGCATGGAGCTTGACTCTGGATCAGCAGTCTCGATCATTTCAGACGAGACCCTTAACTACATAACTAGCCGGAGCAAGCAGTGGATTAAATTACGGCCTACAAAATTAACCCTGACCGACTTTTAGAATTAACCGGTCAAGGTAAAGGGGGAGGCTACCATTTTGGTGCGGTTTAAGGGTCGTGAAGGGCACCTGGATGTTGTAGTGGTAGAGGGCCGCAGAGCCAGTCTGGTCGGGCTAGACTGGTTTGAGGCCCTGGGGATCACAGTCTCCGGGATCCATCGGATCCAGGGGGACTCCATCGAGGCCATCTGCCGGGAGTTTGCAGACGTTTTTGATGGGTCGTTGGGCAAGTACACAGGGCCCCCCCATATCGTTCAAGCTTAACTCGAACGTTTCCCACGTTAGGGTCTGGCTGCGGCGAGTCCCTTTTGTGCTCAAACACAAAATCGAGCGCGAGATGGATAAGCTGGTGGCCCAGGGAATCTTAGAGCCCGTCGATGGGGGGGATTGGGAAACCCCTATCATAACCCCCCTCAAATCCAATGGGGAAATAAGGATCTGCGCCGACTATAAGTGCTCGGTGAACCACACCCTGAACCCGCACGCTTACCGGTCACCACAGTCAGCCACGTTCTCGCTTCCCTCCAAGACGGCGCCATCTTTGCAAGGCTCTATCTTGCGCAGGCGTACCTGCAACTCACGGTTACTAGGGCAACAGCTGACATTCAAACCATAGTAACACACAGGGGGGCGTTCCGGGTGAACCGGCTGCAGTTTGGAGTCAGTGTTGCTCCTGGCATCTTCCAGGAAGTAATGGAGAAGACTCTCAAGGGCATTCCAGGAGTCTGCCCCTATTTTGATGACATCCTGATTGCAGGAGCATCAGCAGAGGAACTGGCAGGTAGGCTCAGGGAGGTGCTGTCCAGACTGTGCACAGCTGGTCTGAAACTCAAAAGGGAGAAATGCAGCATAGGTGTTCCTTCCACAAAATTCCTGGGGTTTAGAGTAGATGCCAGGGGAATCCACCCCACAGAATCCAAGGTGGGGGCCATCAAACTAGCACCCACACCCAAGAACAAGGCAGAGCTTCAGGCATTCCTAGGTCTGTTGAATTTTTATCATACATTCCTCCCACACAAGGCAGCCATCGCAGAACCACTCCACAGGCTATTAGACAAGCAGGCAGCATAGGTCTGGACTCCCACCCACGACCAGAGTTTCAGGGCCTTGAAAGCATTACTGTTGGATAAATCCACAGTAACCCATTTCATCGAGTCCAAGCCCATTTGTATCGCATGTGATGCATCCCCTTATGGGGTGGACGCAGTTCTCAGCCACCTTGAGCCCAACGGGGCACAAATCCCCATAGCCTACTATTCCAGGACGCTGTCTGGAGCAGAAAGAAACAATGCCCAAATTGACAAAGAAGCCCTGGCAATCGTGGCAGGAATCAAGAAATTCCATGATTACTTATATGGCAGGGAGTTCACTGTCTACACGGACCACAAGCCACTCCTGGGCCTGTTCACAATGGACAGGCAGACCCCGCAAATTCTGTCCCCCAGAATGCTCCGGTGGTCCATCTTCCTTGCAGCTTACAATTGCAAGCTGGTGCACAAGCCAGGGAAGGAGATGGGCCATGCAGATGGTCTAAGTAGCCTTCCCTTAGACACCCCGGATCCAGACCCAGCCCCAGCCACACAGATCCTAGCCCTGCAGGAACTACCAGAGTTCATGCCAAGGATATTGCCAGCCACACAGCCACACAGCCACAGACAACATCATGGGCAGGGTGCACTCATGGGTTTGCACGGGGTGGCAGGACAAATCACCGGGGCCAGAGTTCCAGGCTTACTTCACCAGATGCGATGAGATCTCCACGCACAAGGGTTGCCTCCTCTGGGGTAGCAGGGTAATCATCCCCACCGCACTATGGGACAGGGTATTGGACTCCTTAAACGAGGGACACCCGGAGGTGGTCAGGATGAAGGCTCTGGCCAGAAGCTACCTCTGGTGGCCAGGGTTGGACAAGGACCTTGAGGATCGGGTCAAGGCCTGTTACACGTGCCAGAGATCCATGCCAGAAATGCCACATACCCCAGTGCATCGGTGGGAGGCCACACACACCCCCTGGTCCCGCATCCACATTGACTATGCGGGGCCATTCCAGGGCCAACTGTTTTTGGTAGTGGTGGACAGTCACTCCAAGTGGTTAGAGGTAGTCCCTGTTCCCAACATGACCTCGGGGAGGATGGTCCAGGTGCTCAGAGCTCTCTTTGCCACACACGGCCTCCCCGACGTAATTGTGTCTGATAACGGGCCTCAGTTTACCGCTAATGATTTCCAGGCATTCTTGAAGGCGAACTGGATTAGGCATGCCACCTCTGCACCCTTCCATCCATCAACCAACTGGCAAGCCGAACGGATGGTAAGGATGACCAAAGACGCACTACGGCACATCATCAGTGGGGACTGGCATCACAGGCTGGTGAAATTCCTACTCGCCCAACACACGACACCATGCGTGGCTACCGGGAAGAGCCCAGCAGAACTGTGATGGAGACGGCGCCTCATCACCAAGCTGGACCATTTACATCCAGACCGGGTATCTGCCGAGACCGTAAGGCCACCATCACCACCATCACCATTGCCCTCATCACCGGCACACAGGGTCCTCAACGTAGGGGACCTGGTCTGGGCAAGGAACTACAGGGCTGGGCATCCATGGGTTCCGGAGACTGTGGTTGAGAAAACAGCACCCCTCTCTTACATCGTGGGGGTGGACGGGGACAGACGTATAAGGCGACACATCGACCAGCTCAGAGGGAGGCTCCCTGAGCACATCACACATGCCCAAGAGGAGAGCCACACCCCAGGAGAGGTCAACCCAGCCGGAGACTGCACAGAGCAGGAACCAGAGGAGGAGGGTCTATTGATCCCAGCTCTTTGCAACCCTGCACAGAGGCCTCAAGAACCCGCGGCCCAAGCCCAGGGCCAAACCACACCCAGACGGTCCACCCGGCCAGACAGGACACCTGCCTATCTGTCGGACTATGTGTGCAAGTGATCCCCCCCACAGTGGCATCGTTGTGGTTGTTTTCTTTTATTAGGTTGCCTCTCTGTATATAGTTGTAGTTAGTTACAAGTTGTTATCGTTATATGGTTCTTCTCTAAGGGGGGGGAGGGTTGTTATGTATGCAGGCACCTGCATAGCAACAGCCACCAGGGGGCATTGGCCTGAACGGTTTCGGCGGGAAACCCAGTTTCAGCGGGAAACCTAGGGCCAACCCCATTGGCTGTCCGCTTACCTGGCCAGGTATTTAAGGAGGCCAGGTAACCCTCATTCCCCAGTTCACTACCCCCTTCAATAAAGAGGTGAACTCACACACCGGCTGGCGTCTCTTCCTTGCATCAGACCCACTACACAACAAGCTAGGTGGCTGAAAATGAGGGCATCAAAGCACAATGTCTTGCTGATGACTTTTGATCCCCATTCCTACTTGCAAGCTCTTTTTTTCTTATAGTAACTTTATTTCCAGTCCAGAAGTTACACCTACTTCACTTCTTAAGCAGACAAACTTTGCCTTAATGTAGAATAGTTTACAAGAAATACACCATGGTTTAACTATACCATTGTTATTGGTGGGACACTGTCAAGTAATACCTTAGGGATGCACTGTGCATTTTCTTCTTTGGAAATTAATTGTGAAACACTACCTATTGCTGCAATTAAGTAATCGTATATGTCTGCTCTCTGATGCAATTTTGTTATCTGGGTCTGGCTTCTTTCCATTATTATTTTGCCTTGTTTTGTCCTGGCAGCATTCTTGGCATCATTTGATCAAAGAAGCATTTCATCCAATCAGTGGTAACAAGGCAACTTGTTCCTTATTTTTAGCTGGAATTTATGATTAGAAGTAACTCTCTAATGCTGCTATCAAAAGCACACATGTAATGCAGATAAACAGGAGCAGAGGAGAAGAAGGGAGGGGAGGGGAAGAAGAGAGGAGAAGAGATTAAAGAAACTGGGGAAGGAACAAGGAAGGAGAAAAATGGTAGCATGTAGTATAACAAAAGGATGTGGATTTTCATGTCAGAAATCCTGGAAATTATTAATAAGGGTTGATTGTAAAAATATTAAACATGGTTGGTACTGTACTTTTAACCTCTCTTGGCTGTGATGGTTTAATTCAGAATCCATTTTTTGTTCTGTGAAAAGAGGAAAAGAAGCAATCAATTCAACTTGAGATATGAAACCAAACGGGTTTTTTCCCCACGTAGAGTTGAAGGTGTAAGAGCAACGTTTCGACGAAATCCCATCCGTCATCATCAGGCTGGTGGCTTCAGCTTCCTTCTTCTGGGAGAAGCATGTGGTAGTGGATGTTTGTTCCTCTTTTTTAAACTGCCAGAGGGGGTGTGTTCTGTGGGTGGAGGTGTGCTCTGATTGGGTGGGGGATTAGGTGTGTTCTGATTGGGTGGGAGTGTGTTTTGAATGGGGTGTGTGTTCTGATTGGGTGGGGGTGTGTTTTGAGTGGATGGGCTGGTCTCAGCTGCCAGCCTTAGACCTGAGCTGGTGAGTTGTGCAACATTTTTTGTGTCTTATGCTTTTGGAACACAAAGGTGATCTAATGAATCAGGACATTTTTTTGGTGGTGGGGGGGAAATGAATGGTAAGTTAAGACCATTTCAGCTAGGTTATAATTCCCTGCATGCCTGGCCTGAAGTTGAGATTCCTTTGATAATTCTAATTGAGGAGTTGTTTATGGTAGATGAATTGGAATGTTGGAAAACAATTGAGATAAATACGATTTACTCTACAATAATGTACAGTATATCTGAAGAAGACAATACAGGACATCCTGGCATAATTACACTATAAATTAGAATAACAAATGCTATGATTCATCACTATCTTCAAATGGGGAAGTTGAACAACATGAGATTTACTCTGTAAGAAAATTTGAATATGTGTGTGTGTGTGTGTGTGTGTGTGTATGTGTGTAGGTCTTGGCGTATTTGGGTCTTTTACTGTGTAAGACAGCTGCAGTCTCTCTTACAGCAACAAAGCCAGCACAACCACACACCCCGACCAATATTTATAGAGAGACGGCAGCTCCAATCATGCTTTGTTCACACAAGCACGGAGCCGAAGACACCAACCTAAAGATGACGAGTGGGACCTCATCGAAACGTCGCCAAGACGTGAAAATCTACAAACACACACACACACACACACACACACACACACACACATATATATATATATATATATATATATATATATATATATATATATATATATATATATATATATATATATATATATATATATATATATATATATATATATATATATATATATATATATATATATATATATATATATATATATATATATATATATATATATATATATATATATATATACACATATACACACATATATATATAAGGACAACCAAAAATATTTTGGGAATGGGAATATGACAATAATGTCTAAAGGAGAAGTAGTTAGGGCTACATAAACACAGAAAGAGCATGATACGCTGCAAGCACTATAAAACCTAGATTTGTCAAATGTTAGGATAGGAAGAAAAAAAAGTGAAAAGTACGAGTTTGGCATGGGGGAATAAGTGAATATTTTATTTTTGAGCATCTTTACTTAATAAATGCCTCAGTGACTCAAATGAAGTTTGAATTTCTCATCAAATAAAATTAAACATGTGCCTCATTGGGATGAAGGAGAGCTTTTAAAGGTCTTTGTTCCCAACAATTAAATGTCATTCATAGAAGAGAGAAAATGCATTCTGATCTCATTAAATCCCAGATATACTTAAATAATGATTACATACCATTATTATAATCATAAAATTAGAAGTCTAATTTGGCTTGGCATGAAAACACTGAAAATGTCTGAGTTGATTTCTAAAGAAAATGACAAAGCTATATATATGTAATAATAGTGCGAAATGATTCTGTAAGTTTTTAAAGTTATCCAGTCCTTTATCCAAACCAAACAGCAAGCTCAAAATACACTTTGAAATTGGTTCAAAGAGTCTTATAATCACAAAGTGAACTCCGTTTGAGGTTGGGAAATCAGTGGGAACTAGGCATAGATTGAATGAAAACAAACTCATGGCATCTATAATATCCAGTGCTTTTTTTCTAAAAAAAAAAAAAAGGTGCTGGAACTCTCATCTTGGCAGGCGCAGGAGGCAGGGGGGTGGGGTGGGCGGTGCTGCTGCAGTGACAGGTGCGAAGGGTGTTGGCGGCGGGCTCCCCTCCCTGGGGCCAGAGCCGGCGTGGCTGGTGCTGTGGGAGCAGCAGAGCCCACTCTGTATGGCAGGGCTGCGCAATGCGGGCAGCGGAGGCGGTGCGGGCCAGGCGATGTTTTAATCTTATGATTTTAAAAATATATTTTTTCTATTGTAAGTTTCCCCAAATCTCGCCATGTGGATTGCATACAAATATTATACTGTATAATTGGTAAATAAAGGTAGAACATATGTTAAATATACATCAAATGATAATATCCTTCCCTACAAAGTCAATTCTTGCTCAATGACAGACCAAGGAGTTAACTCGGAAAGGCAAGAGGAAAATCTAGAAGAGGTCTGTGCAGCTCTTCAACATCTTCATCAACAACCTGGATGAGGGGATAGATGGGGAACTCATCAAATTTGCAGACAACACCAAGCTGGCAGGAATAGCCAATACTCCAGAAGAAGGCTTAAGATACAGGAGGATCTGGACAGACTCGAACACTGGGCACTATCTAACAAAATGAAATTCAATTGTGAAAAAAGTAAGGGTCTACATTTAGGCAGGAAAAATCAAATGCACAGGTATAGTATAGGTGGTACCTTGCTCAATAGTAGTAACTGTGAGAGGGATCTCAGAGTCCTAGTGGACAATCACTTAAATATGAGCCAGCAGTGTGCTGCAGCTGCCAAAAAAGCCAACACAGTGCTAGGCTGCATTAACAGAGGGATAGAATTTGTTTGTTTCTTTATTTTATACTCCAGACATAGTGTTACATGCAATTATACAGTGCATGTCATACAGAAAATGTCTGGCTTGTTTTCAAAATGCAAGGTTGTCTTTTCTTTAGGAAAAGCACTTTACCATTTTTTTGACAATAATTTTCTCCACTTATCCCTTTCTGTCTCACTAGCAGGGCACTTAATATCTGTTTATTCACCTGCATTTATGTTTCTTTTGATTTTTTTTTGGCTCTACAATGATTCCTTTATTCTAGAAGACGGGAGATCCTTGCAATATTTTCTTTGACACTGTCCAAAAACAAGTATTTATGACCAAGAAAAAAAAAGTATGGGATACACTGTTCTATTCTTTGTCTTTCGATTTTTCTGTTAACTGTACAAAAAACAACAGGTATAGCCTGGTAGCAGAGCCCTATATTTAACATGCTGATTGTCTAGACTCCTTGTCAAGCAGTTTTACATGTCTATCAGGAAAATGTCAGTCAAAGGAAGAAAGGTGGCTTTTTATGGGATTCATGCCTTATAGCTATTGCTCGGGGAGTAGTCATCTGCTGAGCTAAAGGAATGAAGTTAGCAAGCAAGGAAACAAAAGTCTGTCCATCTTCCCATTGGCAAGATCGATTGACTTCATTGCTGCCATTCATAAAAGCCTTTGTCACTTGGTGACAAGTCTGAGGCACTAAAGAATGGATTAAAGATTATAATCAGGCATCTCTTTTGTGAGACCTTTATAGTACAGACTGCAACTTGAAAAGCAAAGCAGACCATGCTGGCTATTTAAAAAGATCCAGCAATCTTTTCCACAGGCCTACAGAACCAACTGGAGCATCTAAACCAGTGTTTCTCAAGCTTCGCAACTTTACGATGTGTGGACTTCAACTCCCAGAATTCTCCAGCTAACAAAGCTGAAGTCCACACATGGAGTTGAAGTTCACACATTGTAAAGTTATATATATATATATATATATATATATATATATATATATATATATATATATATATATATATATATTTATGCGGGTGGAATCCCGAGTGCTGCGTAACAGAGTGAGTGCCTGTTACACGTCCCAGCTTCTGCCAACCTAGCAGTTCGAAAGCACGTAAAAATGCAAGTAGAAAAATAGGGACCACTACGGTGGGAAGGTAACAGTGTTCCATGCACCTTTGGCATCTAGTCATGCTGGCCACATGACCACGGAGACATGGAGACATCCTTGGACAAGTGCTGGCTCTTTGGCTTTGAAACAGAGATGAGCACCAGCCACTAGAGTCGGAAACGACTAGTACGCATGTGCGGGGGAACCTTTACCTTTACCTTTACCTTTATATATATATATATATATGTGTGTGTGTGTGTGTGTGTGTGTGTGTATGTATGTAATTTTTAATTTTTAATTTTAATAATATTTCTATACCGCCCTTCTCCCGAAGGACTCAGGGCGGTGAACAGGGCAAGAATAAAAATACAGATTACAAAAGTTAAAACAAGATTAAATAAATGCCCATATACTAAAATACATCTTTAAAACCCAATAAAATAACAATAACAAACCCCCCCCAATCCCCTCATCAGGCCAGGCCAGCTTGTTCAAAAAAGTATGTTTTTAGCTCGCGGCGAAAGGAGCGAAGGTCGGGCGCCGTCCGGAGCTCAATCGGTAGCTGATTCCATAGCTCCGGGGTGCCCACAGAGAAGGATCTCCCCCTGGGGGCCACCAGTCGACATTATCTGACCGGTGGCACCCTGAGGAGGCCCTCTCTGTGGGAACGCACAGGGCGGAGGGAAGTCGATGCCGGCAGCAGGTGTTCCCTCAGGTACATGTACATGTATATGTATATGTATATGTATATGTATATGTATATGTATATGTATATGTATATGTATATGTATATGTATATGTATATGTATATGTACATGTATATGTATATGTATGTACAATTATATAATTTCCTTAAATGATGGAAGACACACAAAAATATATTTAGTTGGGAAACAGTTTTAAATAGTATATATATAATAGTATATATATAAACTTAACTACAGTAAAACATGCCTCTGTTAATACTCAGTTTATTGCAGTATGTATATGTGGGGCTGCATCTGAAACTTCTTAGAGCACAAAATAAGTGAAACGAAATACTGACTGGAACCGAGTGATATGAAATTACCGTGCCCTTCTCTGGAATCTTCACCAGCTTCCAATTTATTCAAGGCTTCAATTCAAGTTCCTGGTATTAATCTATAAATCCCTTCAGGCAAAAAAAAAAGTAAAAACACCCGCAAGTGTCATCTCAGATAGCTTCAGAGAAATAGAAGATAGTTCTTAACAAAATGTCTTAGCTGATTTTTTTTTGCTAAAGAACTGTATATTTCTGATTTCTGGTAACATAACTTCTGAAGATTTTGGGAATAGACCATTGATGTTCAAATAGAAGATTCTGTAAAAGGATTAATTAGCTGTATATATAAATTTCTACCTCAGGCAGCCATGTCATACATTATAAGTTAGAAGGTAAGTATGAACAGTGACATCAATCAGTTTTTGTGCCATGTAATGTTGCTACCAAATACTGAAGTTAAGCCAAAATTTACTTTTGATGGGATAGGTTTTCCTTTTCTGTTCCTTTAAAAAATTGAAAATATACGTCAACCTGATTAGGCTCAGATTTTTATATAAGTCATGACTGCCTGCAGCCAGCAGCCAGGCATTCTGAGACTGTCAAAACACAGCTTTTCAGCCTTCTCTTTATGAATACTGGCATTCTTCTGTAATTCAAAACTGCAAATGTCAATCTTACACAAGAAGGAAAATGGAAGAATTCTGTTAAGAAGCTGCATTGGAGTTACTACTTATTGTCAGTGCCATAGTTACTATGCTTCATTGCAAGGGGAGATGCAAACTTAGGGATCAAGTCAAAGACATTTTTTTTCCCTTTTTGCAACTTTTCAAGGTTAATCAAGCTGTCAGAAACAAATTGTAAATAGTTGTGCCTGCACTGAACAGTACAAATGTGCAATCACAGCAGGAAAAGGAATATGTTTTCCACTTGGTTGCAATCATTTATCGAAAGTTCTCAAGGAAAATGGTCTGTAACTTAGATACAGTTTGGAATCATTTATAAAAATAGCTATGGACTCTTCCTTTCACGTTGTTAATCCCCCCCCCTAAAATATGGTTTAGTGCAGAAATAAACTCTGTATGAACATGTAAAGAAAAGGACCATATAATTCCTATTTTCTGACTGTATTTCATTTTCCTGATGCAGCCCACAACTCAGTGTGCATTTTAGGGGAAATGAGTCTGAATTGCACGTATGACAACAACAATTGCTCATCTAATTGGGCATGCAAGTGCCCTTGAATGCAGTTTAATATTCATAACAATTGCTATTCAAGACTGATCATGTTTGGCTCCCTTTAGAGAAAGAAAAATGCAGCTCAGGAGCATGATAAAGTAACACTAGTGAGAAAAGAAAAGTAGAATACAGAATAACAGAGTTGGAAGGGATCTTTTAACTACAATCCCTGCTTACGCAGGAGACCTTATACCATTCCAAACAAATGACTGTCCTGTCTCTTCTTAAAAATCTTCAGTGATGGATATAAATATGATAAATAGTCCTAAAGACTGATCAGTAATATGAAGGAGATCCTATCTATAAAATTAAAATTAAATGATGGTTTTCCAAAGCATGTTCATGTGCACAATAGGGCCAAAAAAAACAACAACATGGAGACATTCTCAGATTGCCCCTATAAAGTAGAAAGGAAAGTTTCATATTCACATCAGCCTATTGTTAATTCTGCTTTAAAAAGGAAATCATAGGGAACATTTCAAATCAACAGCAAATCAACAGTTTAAACAAAAATGCAACATACAACAGTACAAATCAAATAAATATTGAAATTTCAAAGCAGTAAGAAGGATAGATGCACTCTCACATGCACTGAATGTGCTTGATCAGAAAATAATGTGTTTAAAGTACTATTTACAATTTCTGATGGTCAGCCTAATTATAGGATCAAAAACTTACAGATAAAAAATCTGTACATTTCAAATACTATAATGTGGCTTATGACTAATTATAAAGATTTAAGAGCAAAATGCTATATTACAGAATATAATAGTTTCTGGAATGTTTTATTCTCTGAAGAATATATATTACTATGTGGACCAGACAGAACATGGTTTTCATTCATATGTAAGAATAAAACAAGATATTTCCATCAATGTTAACCCCAGTGTTATGTACTGGACTCTTGTGTAACACCACGTGGGTTGCAGAAGCAGCTAACGGCTCTCCAGCAACCCGACTTTTAGTCTTCTGTGCTGCAATTGGCTATCTCCAGGCGGCAATTGTTGTTTCAAACCTATTGGCTGCCGCCTAGGGGCTAGACTATATATTGCGGCTAGTTGCAGACAATTCCCCAGTACAGTTCCAGCACGAAATAAACAATGAGTTATTCTGTACTCCGCTTCGTGTCTTCATTCCTGCACCAAAAAACCCGCTATTTAACAGTGGCGACGAGGGTGGGATCCTGCTTCACTGACTAAAGAGCTGAAGTCTTTGAAGGAAAGGCAGCACGCCGGAGGGAAGAGGCATTCCCCCCTCTCAAGGTCAGCCTGCAAGCTACACTAGTGACCTTGTGCTCGGTGGACTCATTCTCTGAGCCTGAAGCAGGATCCAGAAAACGCAGGAACCAGTAAGAAGAATGCCGAAGGTTGGCAAGTTGAGAGAGTTCGACGTGAAACACCCGGAGGAATGGCCATCATACTTTTGGCAAGTAGAAAACTACCTTAGAGCCAACCAGATCGTGGAAGAAGGACTGAAGGCCGCAATGCTACTCTGTGTGTGCAGCTTAGCTACCTTTGATTTAGCCAACAAACTTTTCACGCCGACACCAATCGAAGTGGTCTCTTTCACAGATCTCAAAAAGAGGCTGACCGGGCACTTCCAGATCAGGATGTCTGAGATGGCTTGGTGATTCAAGTTCAACCAGAGAGTGCATATTCCCGGGGAGACAGTGTCAGAGTTCATCGCGGGCCTAAGGCAGACTGCATACCTATGCAAGTTTTCAAATTTAGAAGAGCGTCTACGAGACCGGCTCATCTGTGGCCTACAGGACAGAACACTTCAGCAGAGACTATTTGCTAGGCCAAATTTAACTTTTTCCAAAGCGGAAGATGAGGTGATGGCCAATGAAGCTGCCGGAGGCGCCATTCAAACTATACAGCCCGCCAAATTGACAAAGTTAGAAGAAACGGTCCACCGTGAGGACGTCAAATGCACTGAAAAACTCTCCGAGGAAGAAGAAACTGAGATCAACCATCTCCAAAAGCAACCCAATGCACCACACCGCAACGGACATGAGAGGACAATTACAAGGCAGTTCTCTTACTAAGATGTAAGGGGTGCGGCGGCAACCATTTTCACGCCAACTGCAGATTTCGTTCAGCCACGTGTAGAGCTTGCAGAAGGACAGGACACATCACGGTGGTTTGCAGAGCCCAACAAAGAGACCGGCCACCCAAACACCAGTCGGAAGAACCGACTAGGAGAGGTACTGGGGCCCAGGGTCCAGTTAGTATGGGATTCTTCAAAAGCCATAGAAGTGTATGCCACACCGGGGCTCGATGCCCCCTCAAGCCCAAACTTAAGCTCATGGTAGAGCTACAAGGAGTTCCATGTAAGATGGAATTGGACTCTGGCTCTGCAGTTTCAATCATTTCTCAAGACACTTTTAATTTCGTGTGTAGGCACATTAACAATTGGGCCAAACTAAGACCCTCAGTATAATCCTAACAGATTTTCAAAATGTGCATGTTAAAGTTAAGGGAGAAGCCACCTTGTTGGTTAAGTTTAAAAGGTTTTTGGGGCACCTAGATGTAATAGTAGTAGGGGGCTAGAGAACGAGTCTCATTGGACTCGATTGGTTTGATGCCTTAGGTATTCAGATTACTGGCATAAACCGGACACAAACTGCAGACCTTGCATCAGTGTGCGAGGAATATGCGGATGTTTTTGATTCAACCCTTGGAACATACACAGGCCCACCTATCTCATTTAAGCTTGATCCCAACATAGTTCCAATCAGGGTTAAGCCTCGTAGGGTCCCTTTTGCCTTAAAACATAAAATTGATTCGAAAATTGATAAGCTGGTAGAACAGGGCATGTTCCAGCCTGTTGATGGTGGGGAGTGGGAAACTCTTATAGTCACCCCACTTAAAGCTAAAGGGGAAGTTCGCATTTGTGCTGACTATAAATGCATGCTAAATAAAGCCCTCAGCAACACGCTTACCCGGTCCCAGTGTTCAACCATATTTTAGCCTCCTTGCAAGGGGGTACTATTTTTGCTAAACTTGATTTAGCACAGTGCTATCATCAATTGCCGGTTGATGAGGCCACAGCCGCGGCTCAAATGATCGTGACTCACAGGGGGGGTTTCAAAGTTAAACGCTTACAGTTTGGAGTCAGTGTTGCATTGGGTATTTTTCAGGGAATCATGGAGCGTACACTCAAGGGTATTCAGGGTGTCTGCCCTTATTTTGATGATGTTCTTATTGCAGGGGAATCCCCAGAAGTGTTGGCCAGTAGGCTTAAGGCTGTTTTGTAGAGGCTTCGTGAAGCAGGCCTCAAATTAAAAAAGAACAAGTGTAGTATTGGGGTTTCTTCAACAGAATTCTTGGGTTTCCGAATTGATGCTAACATCATTCACCCTGCTGATTTGAAAGTGGAGGCCATTAAAATGGCTCCTAGGCCCAAATCAAAAGGAGAATTACAAGCATTCTTGGGTCTCCTAAACTTCTATCACACATTTCTACCTCATAAGGCTGCAATAGCAGAGACCCTCCACAGGCTTCTAGATAAGAAAGCTCCATGGAAATGGAGTAACTTACATGAAAAAAGTTTCCTGGAATTAAAAGCACTATTGTCAGAAAAGTTCACTGTAACTCACTACAAAGAGTCTAAACCTGTATGTCTTGCATGTGATGCATCTCCCTATGGGGTGGGAGCAGTTTTAAGCCACATAGAAAAAAATGGGAAACAGGTTCTTATAGCATTTTACTCAAGAACCTTGTCCTCTGCTGAGCACAACTGTGCTCAGATTGACAAAGATTGACAATCATTGTTGCTGGAATAAAAAAAATTCCATGATTATTTATATGGCAGGGATTTCACAGTCTACACTGACCACAAACCTATGCTGAGACTTTTCACAATGGACAAACAAACCCCCACATACTATCTCCAAGAATGTTGAGATGGTCTATCTTATTTATTTATTTATTTATTTATTTATTTATTTATTTATTTATTTATTTATTTATTTATTTATGGGATTTATATCCTGCCCTATCTCCCGAGGGACTCAGGGCAGCTAACAACAACAGAACTTAAAGGTCTCTGTACAGTAAATTAAAAATAAAAATTTGAAATAAATTAAAATAAATTAAAGAATAGAATAAGAATCTTCCTATCTGCATACAATTTTAAATTAATTCACAAACCGGGCAAGGAAATGGGCCATGCAGATGGCCTCAGCAGACTACCACTGCCACTAATGGATCCAGCTCCAGCTCCTGCTGCTAGAAAATTGTCCATACAGGACATACCTGAGTTTCCCCTTCATGCAGGAGACATTGCTGCTGAAACTGCCACAGATAAAATACTTAGTAGAGTGTTGTCATGGGTATACACGGGCTGGTTGGAAAAAAGTCCAGGCTCAGAATTTCAAAGCTATTTTGTCAAGAATTATCTACACATAAAGGGTGCATTCTATGGGGAAACAGAGTCATAATTCCCACTTCCTTAAGAGACAGGGTTTTATTAATCATTACATGAAGGCCATCCAGGCATTGTCAGAATGAAAGCTTTAACTTGAAGCTACCTCTGGTGGCCTGGCCTTGATAAGGCCATTGAGGGTCAAGTCCATGGTTGTTATATATGCCAGCAATCTAGGCCTGAAATGCCACAGGCTCCAGTTCACAGGTTGGAGGAAACACACACTCCCTGGTCTAGGGTTCACATAGAATACGCTGGGCCTTTTTAGGGGTAGCTCTTCCTGATAGTAGTGGATAGCCACTCAAAATGGCTGGAAGTAATTTCAGTTCGTAACATGACTACTGCTAGGACCATCCAGGTGCTGAGAAAACTCTTTGCCACACATGGATTGCCAGATGTCTTAGTTTCAGACAATGGGGCCCAATTCACTGCTGCTGAATTTCAGCCCTTTCTTAGAGCTAATCTCATCAGACATGCAACATTTGTGCCTTTTCATCCATCTTCTAATGGTCAAGCTGAATGCATGGTGAGGACAACGAAGGAAGCACTCAAGCGCATTGTTACAGGTGACTGGCATCACAGGTTGGCAGATTTTTTACTCTGCCAGCATTCTACACCATGCACTGCTATGGGCAAAAGTCCTGCAGAACTACGTTGGGGGAGGCGTTTGATTACTAAACTGGACAGGTTGCATCCAGATAGAGTGGCAGCAGAAGCCTCTTGTCAAAGCCCCCAAGGGGGCTGCACATAGACGATTAGGTTTGGGCCAGGAACTATGGTCATGGGAATCTGTGGGTTCCTGTTAAAATCACCAAGGCATCAGGAACCCTATCTTATGAAGTGGGGGTGGAGGGAGGGCGAGTTGTCAGAAGACACATTGATCAGCTCAGGAAGCAGTTTCCTGAATGTCCACTAAGCAAGGACTGCATCATAAGTCCCTCCCAAGGTCCTGAAGTTTGTGGCCAAGCCAGCCCTCACATAAACTACCAGGACTTTTCCTGCCTAACAGAGATGGAACCAGAGGGAGAACTGGGGAGCTCTGCAGTGCAACATGGACCCCCTGAAGGAGCAAGCAAACCAAACCTCAGCAACTGCTTTGCCTACTCTGCCGAACAGTCTGACTCTGGGGTGGGCCAGGCTGGAGAGGCCAGCCAGAGTGCATCGAATCCCCTTGACTTAGGAGCACAAAGGGACACAAGTCTACCCAGCCCATTGGGTAAGCTGGTAGACCACAAAGTGATGGGAACTCCAAGACGTTCCTCTAGGGCACACAAGCCTCCTTCATATCTTGCAGATTACGTGATAAAATAAAGAGCTATATATTGTTGTAAAACCTGTTGCCACTAGACTACAGAAACTAGTGTTATGATGTAACTGTCTAATAGAGCAAATGGTGAAGTCTGTTCATTGGGATGTTGTTTAATCTCATTGTAACCTAGTGTAAATGGTGAAGCCTGTTCATTGGGACATTGTTTAATCTCATTGTAACCTACATTGTTTATTTTATTATTATTATTATCACTTTACTTTAGTGTGTTTGGATAATGAGTCTTGACAATTGTTGAGACTAATTGGTGTTGTCCTAGTCTGATCTAAGAGGGGAGGGGTGTTATGTACTGGGCTCTTGTGTAACACCACGTGGGTTGCTGGAGCAGCTAACGGCTCTCCAGCAAACCAGACTTTTAGTCTCCTGTGCTGCAATTGGCTATCTCCAGGTGGCAATTGTTGTTTCAAACCTATTGGCTGCTGCCTAGGGGCTAGACTATATATTGTGGCTAGTTGCAGACAATTCCCCAGTACAGTTCCAGCACAAAATAAACAATGAGTTATTCTGTACTCCGCTTCGTGTTTTCATTCCTGCACCAAAGAACCCACTATTTAACACCCAACATATCTTTATTCTCTTTAGAAGGAAAGGAAGCATTTGTAACAAAATATTGTCACTAAAATGTCATAATGGGAAACATCACTTCTTTGGCAAATTCACTTGAATATTTATTTCATTGCTAAGGTTAAGTGTGAACATTACCATTCAGAAAAGCCATTGGAAAGAAGTCCAGAAGATCAGAAGTTGGACCTACCTGTTGTATGTTGTGTGGGAACACAATTTCTACTCATGTTAATTAGGATGTCCTGAAAATATTAAGAGCTTAAAACTCTATAAATGATTTTTAAGAGTTACTTTATAAAGGAAGTTTGATGATGTTAGCTTATCCATTACTCATCAACATTTAACTGTTGTTACCAAGGTAACAATTATGAACCTTGGGGCTCTATAATTAATCCTGTAAACTAATGTACTGAATCAGAAAACTTACAATTATTTAAAATGTGGTACTTTAGGCATCAGAGAGCCAGAAAAATATAATAATAATAATAATAATAATAATAATAATAATAATAATAATAATAATAATAATAATAATAATAATAATGTAAATTACTAAGTAGGGGTAAAGGTAAAGAAAGGTAAAAAGTAAAGATGATGGACTTAAAAATTTGATCAAAACTATCATCTTTTTATTGTGACACATTTAAAAATAGGATGCGGCATTGGTATTATGGTCATTTCTTTCATCTTGATTTTTTTTCTTTTTGCCTTTTTCTCCCAGAGATTTGGAAATAACCAAGAGGCCAACTTTGTAGTCACTTTGTCCAGACTAATAAACAATCTAGTTGCATATATTTCATTTTAGCATAAGAGCCCATCCCTAATTTCATGTACTGTAAAACAACAACACATCATTTATAATTATCTAGCCTTATGTGGGCTACATTCAGAAAATTGTATTTAATAAGTATTAAGCATTTATATTTATTTACAATGGATTGATGCCTTTAAAAAAATCAAATTGTTTCCAAGCACTTATATAGCTTGATGTTTGTAACGCACCACTCAAAAGTAGTTTATAGCTAACTCTACAGAGATCATCTGTATATGTTTAATTAAGCTTATCTATCTTGAAAGCACCAATCAGTGCTTAATTATAAGGCATTCTCACTGTATACTTTCTACAAAAGCCATTTTGAGAATCTATCATGGATAACAACAATAGGCTCACAAGGCTCTGGAGTAAACTATATTAAATTAAGCAATGGTTGCCTCATCTGATGCTCAGTTCATCTTATGACAATTGTGCAGCACAAGAAGAAGAAGAAAAAAGCAGGAGCAAATGGGAATAACTTGCTTTCTCCACCCTCTGAATTGCATTTTCTTTTTAAAAGAACTTCCTATTTTACATAAACATACTTCAGCAAATAAATATATTGCTGCACCATTTCTTTTTGGATGGAGTTGTAAATCTGCCTGTGATTTGAGAGAACAGTCACTCTTATTTAAACATTGCCTTTCTTTTAGCTGTATAATAACATCAATTATCCAGATCACTGCCTTATAAAGAAAGAAAACCTTAATGGTGTTATTTTTTTCTCCCGATATTGAACTCTACACCGCTACAGTTGCACCACTGCAATTAATAATTATTTTTAGCCTATTCACTTTAAGTGTGGTTTTATGTCGAGAGTATAAGCAGAGGAGAATGTGGCAACCTGACACATAATAGACAAAAAGATTGCTTGAAAAACAATAAATTACTAGCTAAGAGTGGGGAAAATAATTGACATCAATAATAAATACCATACTTTGGAGTTATTTTCAGTTCTCCTCTGTTTCAACTAACAGCTTGTCATGATTGCAGCACAGAAGGGCAACTATTTTAACTGTTTATTCCCAGTCTCTTGTGAATGTGTTGCAATCTTTCATCTGTCTGACCAAACATTTCTGTGCCTCTGCCACAAATGAAAGCAACAATTATCTATGTCAAAAGCCAATTTTGTTCAGGGGTATATTAATGCCTATTACAGGGCAATTTAATTGAGCGGAGTGGTGGCCTAATGGTGAAGACACTCACCTCCCACTCGGAAGGTTGAGAGTTCAATCTTAGGTAGCGGCAGATGTTTTCTCTGATCACAAAGAGAAAATATCTGCTATGAACTCGGGTAAACACTCAGCTCCATTCAGTCTCACTGATTCTACCCTGAATTAAGGGATTACAGGATGGTAAAAAGAAAAAAAAATGGCAGTATGGCAGGTCAAGTTTCAAGCTGGGAATAAAATAGAGGTCTCTTTATTGAGGAGCAGAACCACCAGTAGCATGTGGTTCTCAGACAGCTGACCGCTTGATTTGATGAGTACAAGGATTTTTATACAGTTTTACAGCATTTTGTAATTTGGAGGATTGCTTGGTGTGCTTTTGTTATTAGATTTGTTTGGCTTATTTGCCAAGGCTAGCAATGGGTCTAAAATACTGACTTCCTTGGTTGTAACCTTGTCAAACAAATGTAATTAATTTTACCCCCTTATCTTTAGTCTGTCTGTTACAGAGGTCTTCAAACTTGGCTGTTTTATGACTTGTGGACTTCAACTCCCACAATTCCTCAGCCAGTATGCCTGGCTGAGGAATTCTGGGAATTGAAATCCACAAGTCATAAAAGGGCCAAGTTTGAAGACCCCTGGTCTATTACCTCCATTTAGCTATCTTTGTGAATCAACAGGCCTGATTCAATGTTTCTGCTTTTTGCAAAAGCCAGGGGTTTCATGAGTGAAAAATTGCTTCTATATTTCTTTTCCTGAGCTTTATTCTTGTATTTTTTTTGGGGGGCATAGAAAAAAAATGGGAGGGTGCATTCTTAACACAGCACTTTACAGTTGATTTACATAAAGAAAAGAATAAGAAAACGGAATGATGGGATGTCAAGTCAAGTAAGTTTATTACAGTCGAAGACCAGAAACCACAGCAAGTTAGAAACACTCAAGGAATATCTGGTAAAAAAAAAATCTAAAATGAAATAATAAATAACAGATAAAATCTATATTACAATCACAATTTGGCATCCAATCTGTCAGTTACACATGAGCAAAACACAACATGGCCTGACTATAGTATAATGTCAATCCTTAAATTGTAAGGTCCATGGTCATTAAGTATTAAAATGCAAAAGAATAGTAATGCAAAAGGGTTTGCTACATTAGTTGTGTAAAATAGCTGTGGTGGATTAATCACATGTTTCCGATGAATCCCCAGTGCTGCTGCACAGAATCTGGCCAGCTACATTTTAATCACAGTTTGTTCATCCTTAAGCAGTCACTGGAGATGAGCAACGTCAGAATGGGCAGGATATCTATCAATTATTGGGAGGTTATGTGTGTTTTTTCCAAATATCTGTATAAAAAGAGCATCACAGGAGTATGTGTCCAATGGTCTTCACCTCTCCTTAACCACAGGAACAGACTTTTTCAGTCAATGGTATCTTTTTACACTTGCCATGCAGGATGGCCAATGGAAGTGCATGGCATCATGCAAGCCAAAATGCTTTCCAGCAGTTTGCCATTTCCAGCTGGTTAAGATAACTAAGAATGATGAGACAATAAATTCTAAAGCAAGATACATTGTGTGTGTGTGTGTGTGTGTGTGTAAATAGTAGAACAAGTGGAAGAAGGAATCTAAATTAGATTATATTTGTGTGAGGGTTGTTTCCCCCCCATATGCATGGATTTCTTATTGGGTGTTTTTTTGTCTGTTTTTCCCCTATTTACTGTACATAAAGTTCTTATTATTCTACATCAGTTGATTAAATTGTTTAAAATGTGATCTAATCTTTCTTCCCTAACTGGAAATGAGTATTTTAATATTCAATCAGCTTCTGAATGCAATATGTGATTTCCAAATTAGAACCATTTCATTGTTTATTATCTTCACAACCAAAAGTTCCTTACATTTTCTAATCCGTGTTGGGTTTGAGGTAAGATATAAAAAAAGTTTGACTGTCAACATATATTTCTCAACCTTGGCAACTTTAAGTGGGGTATGTTTAAAGAAGTTGAAGTCCACCCACTGAAAGCTGCCAAAATTGAGAACACTGGTTAAGAAGACATAAATTTGACATCAATACAGTATATAAGTAGACTACACAAAAATGGAGAGAATAAGCTTAAATTCCTTTATTGACTATACCACCCTTTTTACTTAAGTTTTTAGATTTATATCCTACCTTTTGATCAAAGTAGCATACACAACAGTTTCTTAAATGTCTAAGAAGATTCTCAGTCATCCAGGCCATGGTTGTCCCAAAGGTGCCTTATCAAACAAAACAAAACAAAACAAAACAAAACAAAACAAAACAAAACAAAACAAAACAAAACAAAACAAAACAAAACAAAACAAAACAAAACAAAAGTCTAGTTGCCTCTTGAGAAAGCACCTTTGGGGCAACAGTTTCTTACTTTTTCTCACAGTAATAAGTTGTGAAGCAAGTTGTGTGAAGAAAGAGTGTGATCTCACCCAAAGTCTCACTGCTGGCGGACTTGAACTGGAGTCATCCAGGCCTTCGTCCAACATCTTAACCACTATAGTATACTGTCTCTCTTATGCATTATCTATCAAATAAGAAAAGGGCATTCTTTTTATGGTACCAGCTAAGAAAAATGATTTTCCACTAAGATTAGACAGGCTTGTATGCATTGATACTGAAATGATCGTAGCTTCATTTATTTGCTCCTTTTTCTGCTATCCTTGATTATTTAATCACCACCTACACTACCTTTTGTTGATTCTGGTGCTTTAAGAGAATGAATCATAATGTATTACTGTATTACTGTAGTATTACTGTAGTATTACTGTACTTTCCAGTTTTTTTTGTCTTGAGAGCAAAAGAAAGAGAGAATGGGACTTCCAGTTTTTGCACTGTAGCCCATGGACGTGGGATTGTGGAGCTCCACACCCCACACCTGATTTTGCCCTGCCAGGGGACCCTAAATGGGTCTGAAGTCACCCTGGAGAGATGACAAAGAAAGAGGGGTGCCCCAATGATCAGGGAATGAAAGTGGTCATTCTGTTCAATCCTGAGGAAGCCCTCTAACCCGACAGGAGAAAGGCTAGCTGCATACCAGCCTCTATCCCAAGCTACTTGCAGCTGAAGTCTAAGAGCATGAATCAGAACAACGGAGAACGGTGTGCTTGGAACTGGTGACAGTATCAATCTTCTCTCTCTGTTCTGTAACTAAGTCCTTGGGAGAGATCCCCAAAGTAAGAAAACCTCCAAAAGTGAAGGGAGGGGACTACACCCCACTCCCTCATAGATAGAATTGGTGAATTAACCGTTAAGGGGGAAAGAAATATATTGAAATCAAAATACTACAGTCTGGATAAATCTAGATTTAAAAAAAACTGCTAAGATTATACTTTAAAGGGTTTTGATGAAACTATAGAATAATAATAAATAATAACTTTTTGTCTGAAAAAGCTAGAAAACAAACAACTACTGACACATAGTGGAGAACTAGAACATAGAACATTAACAACACTGACTCAGAAATTGGCAAGATGCCCAGAAACAAAGAATAATCTGTTCCCTTGAACTTTAATAACCCTCAGAAGACAGCTGGGTGGGAACAAAGAAAGAATACATACTTGGCCAGCTATAAGATTAAAAAGTGTTTCAAGGAGAAGAAATACTCTGACTGTTGTCTAAACTCAAGAATTATTTACAGAAAAAGAAAAGCTTTGACTCTGGACTAATTTTTTAGGGGGAAATTTACAGGAAGGACTCAAAGTGGGTAAATATACAGAATTGGAGTTTCAACTAGTTGACAACTGACCCCTGAATAAAAGAACTGTTATAAAATACTGATTTTACTGATGCCTTGTCAATTGGAAATACAGTGGATTATAAAAACTATATATAAAGATAAGAACTATACAAAATTGGGCCGTTTGGATTCTGAGTTTGGCTGGTTTGATAGGCTAATTAAAGAAACTATGGCACTGATGAAGGACTATTTGAAAGGGGGAGACAACATGGATATTGCATACTTACCCCCCAAAAAATGACAGAAAACCACATTTAATACTTACCTCTGAAGGACCTAGTCTGGAATATCAAAATATTAGGATGATATATGTGAATGAAAAGTTTGAAATTGAAAGATAAATTAAGTTGAAGAGAATTAGGACCAGGGATTGACTGAAATACTGAGGGGAAATTAAGCTTAATAAAAACTTTGAAAACAGGATATATAGTGATTTAACAAATTAACTTTTATAAATATAATATAAACTGATCAGAAAAGATTTTATAGATAGATGCCATAAGATAGATAAGCAGTATAGTATTTTTATAATGCATAAAATATGAAAACATTGGGATGGTGTAGCCAAATGGAAAATCTGGATTATTAGATTATTAATATTGAGAAAATTATGTCTGATAAGAATTGTTTGAATATTAAGGGGAAATTAAATTTAAATAAGAATTATGAAAATAGGATATATGAACTAATAAGATGATTTTTATAAAAACAACATGTTGATAAAAAATGTCATACACGGACATTATTATTATTTCTACAAACATATAAAATGTTTATATTTAACCATTTATGCTTTGAAAATATTAAGAAATATTTGATTAAGGTTGAAGAAGGAGAATACGATTGGGAGAAGGGAAGATCAAAGAAATATACTATTAATTAATATACTAATTATAGAATTACAGAAAATAATAATTATTGACTGTTAATTCAATAATTGACTGAGTCCTTCGGGAAAGGGCGGTATAGAAATCTAAATAATAAATAAAATAAAATAATAAATTAACTACTACTGATTGTTATTTTCCAAAATATATGAACCAAGACAACACGCTGTACACTAGACACTAAGGATTGTTATTGTAAAAAATCAATAAAACATTTCTAAAGAGAGAGAGAGAGAGAAAGAGAATGAATGTTTGTGTACACATTTTAACATGTCAATATATTCCCAGTTCATACATAAAGTCAAAAGGCATGAATTGCGCATATTAGAGTAAAAATGACACCCTCCCAATTCTCCCCTGTACTAAAAGTAAGAAGATATGATATCCTTTCTTGAGATTAATAGTCAGTGATGTGATTAAATCTTAATGAAATTCTTCCTCAGGCTTCCTATGTCTATGACCCAGTCCAATCTCCTTCTCCTCCTCCTCCTCCTCCTCCTCCTCCTCCTCCTCCTCCTCCTCCTCCTCCTCCTCCTTTGTATGTACAGTAGTACTTACTACAAATGTTTTATCTGTTTTAGTACAGAAATGAAACAATCTCAACAAGGCCTAATCATGACATTTTCAAAAATAGTTATTTATATGTTAACTGATTAATATAATTAGTGCTTATTTCATTTCACATTTACTGTTCGTATGCCATTTTGTCCTAAATTGTTCATCTTTTTAAATACAGTCTTCTTGATGAACTGTAATTAATTGTTCAAATTGCTTAATGATCACACTGTACTTGGATTTGGAGTCATTTTGACTCTGTCTCTAAGATTAAAAATGCTCACTGCTTGCGTTTTGAACTATCACACTGTTTTACAACTAAGAGTTCACTTTATAAAGAACAATCATTTACTTTATAAGCTTTGAACCTGAATCTTCTTTCATTTAATAGCCCCAATTAGGAATTTCTTCCTTAATTCCATTAGATTTATATTCATTAGCTAAAATATAACTTTTCTGTTTACATACCATTGAATACTATTTCCTGTGCAAAATGCTAAGCACTCAGTTTCTCTCCTGCTGGTGAAATTTTAGAAATAAATAAATAAATAAATAATGAACTCCTCTCTCTTATCACTGTTCTTATTTTGCTTTAGTTTGATGGGTTATACATTGAGAATAAATGCTTAAATGAATAATACAGTGTGGATTATTCATTCATTTACTCAGTCAGTCAGTCACTCATTCATTCATTGGATGATGATGATGATGATGATGATGATGATGATGATGATGATGGTGATGATGATGATGATGGAAGGGACCTTGGAGGTCATCTAGTCCAACCCCTATACCATTTCATAAAATTGTCTGTCCAGTCTCTTCTTAAAAACTTCTGCAGGCAGGTTATTCCACTAGTTAAGTGTTCTAACTGTCAGGAAAATTCTCCTTAGTTCTAGGTTGCTTTTCTCCTTGATTAATTTCCATCCACTGCTTCTTGTCCTGCCTTCAGGTTCTTTGGAGAATAGCTTGACTCCCTCTTCTTTGTGGCAGCCCCTAAGTTATTAGAACACGGCTATCATGTCCCCCTTCATCCATCTCTTCATTAAACTAGACATACCCAATTCCAGCAACCGTTCCTTATATGTTTTAGCCTCCAGTCTCTTAATCATCTTTGTTGTTCTTCCCTGTACTGTTTCTAGAGTCTCAACATCTTTTTTACATCATGGTGACCAAAACTGCATGCAGTATTCCAAGTGTGACCTTACCAAGGCATTGTAAAGTGGTATTAACACTTTACATGATCTTGATTCTATCCCTCTGTTCATGCAGCCTAGCACTGATATGGTCATCCAGTTTCAAAAATGCAAATCTCAGTAGTATACAACAATATATAAAATTAAAAAAAATCAAGCCCAAATACACACACAATTCACACCGACATGTACTTGTAAGGTGAGCTTATTTAACATCTTGGCTTGAAACCTGAGGTCTTCAAAGGAGTTCAAATTACCAGGACCAGATGGATTACACCCCAAAGTTCTCAAGGAACTGGCAGACGTGATCTCAGCACCACTGAGATATATTTTTCATAGATCCTGGAGCACTGGGAAACTACCAGAGGACTGGAAGAGAGCTGATGTAGTTCCCATCTTCAAAAAAGGGGAAAAAATAGATCCAGGAAACTACAGACCTATCAGCCTGACCTCAATACCTGGGAAGATTCTGGAAAAGATAATCAAACAACAAATCAGTGAACACCTTGATGCAAACAAAGTCATCACTAAAAGTCAACGTGGGTTTGTCAAAAACAGATCATGCTAGACAAATCTTATTACATTCTTTGACCAAGTGACAAAATTAGTGGACCAGAGGAATGCTGTAGATATAATTTACTTGGACTTCAGTAAGGCATTTGATAAAGTAGATCACAACCTACTACTTGATAAGATAGAAAAATGTGGGTTAGATAGCATCACCACCAGATGGATTCGTAGCTGGCTGACAGGCCATACTCAGCGTGTGGTCCTCAATGGAACTGCATCTACATGGAAGGAAGCGTGTAGTGGGGTGCCGCAGGGCTCTGTTCTGGGCCCAGTGCTTTTCAACATCTTCATCAACGATTTGGATGAGGGGATAGATGGGGAACTCATCAAATTTGCAGACGACACCAAGCTGGCAGGAATAGCCAATACTCCAGAAGATAGGCTTAAGATACAGAAGGATCTGGACAGACTCAAACACTGGGCGCTATCTAACAAAATGAAATTCAATTGTGAAAAAAGTAAGGTTCTACATTTAGGCAGGAAAAATCAAATGCACAGGTATAGTATAGGTGGTACCTTGCTCAATAGTAGTAACTGTGAGAGGGATCTTGGAGTCCTAGTAGACAATCACTTAAATATGAGCCAGCAGTGTGCTGCAGCTGCCAAAAAAGCCAACACAGTGCTAGGCTGCATTAACAGAGGGATAGAATCAAGATCAAGTGAAGTACTAATACCACTTTACAATGCCTTGGTAAGGCCACACCTGGAATACTGCATCCAGTTTTGGTCACCACGATGTAAAAAAGATGTCGAGACTCTAGAAAGGGTAAAGAGAAGAGCAACAAAGATGATTAGGGGGCTGGAGGCTAAAACATATAGGGAACAGTTGCTGAAATTGGGTATGTGTAGTTTAACGAAGAGAAGGGTGAGGGGGGACATGATAGCAGTGTTCCAATATCTAAGGGGCTGCCACAAAGAAGAGGGAGTCAAGCTATTCTCCAAAGCACCTGAAAGCAGGACAAGAAGCAACAGATGAAACTAGTCAAGGAGAGAAGCAACCTAGAACTAAGGAGAAACTTCCTGACAGTTAGAACAATTAACCAGTGGAACAACCTGCCTCCAGAGGTGGTGAATGCTCCAACACTGGAGGTTTTTAAGAAGAGACTGGACAGCCATTTGCCTGAAATGGTATAAGGTTTCCTGCCTGAGCAGGGGGTTGGACTAGATGATCTCCAAGGTCCCTTCCAACTTCTTCTTCTTCTTCTTCTTCTTCTTCTTCTTCTTCTTCTTCTTCTTCTTCTTCTTCTTCTTCTTCTTCTTCTTCTTCTTCTTCTTCTTCTTATTATTATTATTATTATTATTATTATTATTATTATTATTATTATTATTATTATTATTATTATTATGGCTAACAGGATTAGGGCTTGTTCAATCTCAGAAGGGAGATCATGCCTTAAGTCAGGCATCATTGCTGTATTATTACACATGCCCCCGTATCCCATGTATTGCATTAAAAACAACAACAACAGGAAAATGTGTATGTGAAAGAAATAAAAAGAGACAGTAACAACCAATTTAAATAACTGCTGCCTGAAAACATCATCACACATCACATAAATGGAATGATATTTGAGGTGAGAAAAAAAATCTGTCTAGTTTCCAGCTTGCATATTTTAAACTTTTAAAACAGATATGTACTTACATTCAGAGGTTTTTTGGAGGCTTATTTGGGTGGGGAGCTGTTTTCATGCCTATTTCACAGAATGTCCTTTTGTACATTATTACCACCATTTATATTTTTCTATGGAATTTCCTGAATGCACTTTTTTAAAAATGCTTGAAAATTACATTATATAAATTGATGCAATTGTTTTCACATTTTTAGTCCAAAATTGTATTATTATAAATTTCTCTTCTTTAATCTGATTTTTTTTCCTAAATAATAATATTAAGGATAATGTTGATATTTGGGTTTTACCAAAAATCAAGCCTCCATAGGCAATTTATTATACAAATTCTATTAAAAGCTTGAATTGGTTGCCATTGTCTTCCAAATACTATTTTACTTTTTGACTCAAAACCTTTGAATATTCCTAGGTATTGTAACATTTTCTATAAGAAAAAAATAAATAATAATACAAATAATAAATAAATAATAATACATATAATAAATAAATAATAAAACAAAATACATCCTATGTATTTTGAATGCAGTTAATAATACAAATCAAGCAAGAAAAAGAAAACTTTTTTTCTTGCTGTGGAAAAAGCTTTTGATAATTTTGAATGGACTTTCACCTTTATGACTTTGAAGAATCACAACAGTCAAAACTTTCTTACATGGATACACACTAATTATAAAGAACAAGAAGACAAAATAATGAAAAATAGTTTTGTATTGCAAGGAAATCCTACAATGAAAGGAAAAATTTGAGGCTGTGCTTTTTCTCCTTTTTTATATATTTACTGGCACTAGAAGCATTAATAAATAAGATTTAAAAAAAAGAATTTTAGGAATTAATTTAACAAAGCAAGAAAATAAATTGAAATTAATGATAAAAGTATAGTTACAGTTTCCCAGACAAAAGTTTCTTTAATTCATAATCAAATATGTACACAAAGGGAGGCAAATATATGTGTCCCTGGATACATCACAGGATCCAATCTGGGTTGGTCATTGAGACCAAAGGTTTAGTCTTCCAAGCTTTGAGTTGTGCTGGAAACAACAGCCAATGACTTAATAACCAGCCATCAACACCCCAACCAACAACTAAAAAGCCACACACAACCTGGCTCCACATAAATACTATGCCCAAGGCACATAAAATAGCCCAAGGCACACATTCTGGTAAGATAGAAATTTCCTGAGGATGGGCTCTGGCATGAGACCAAAAGCTTGGCAGACAAAATCTCTGGTCCCAGTAACCAACCCAGACTGGATCCTGCAAATATGTACAGCAATATGGTTCAATGTGACATCATCAGAAAAACCACTCAAAAGCAGGCATGAACTTAAAACAGCATCTGCAACAAACAAGAATTTAATTTTACTGATCAAAAGGTTAAATACCTGGCAATTTACTTGAGGGAGGAGAATCATTTATTATAATATATATTACCATCTGATTAGTTGGATGAATCTGCTTTGAATTGAATTTATCTTCATTAGGATAAATCAATTTTGATTTATTACTTATAATTATAGCCTCTCCTTTAAATTATGTGTGATTCACAAAGGATAGACGTCTCTCACTATCTGAGTTCTGCTAACAGATAGATAGATAGATAGATAGATAGATAGATAGATAGATAGATAGATAGATAGATAGATAGACAGATAGTATTATGTATTGGGTTCTGAGAAGCAGGAAGGACGCCAAGACAATGAGTACAGCATGGCAGATCTTTATTGGGGGGAAGTGACTGTACTGGGAGGTTAGGGGGTACTTGCACTCTTTATATACCTTTCTGAGTAAACAGACAACCAATCAGATTGAACCTAAATCTCCCACCATAATTGACTCCCTCCAAAACGGTTACATTTCAAATGCATACTGGTAGTGACTGTATACAAATGCTTAGATGTTTCTTGAAACGTTAATACACAACAGATAGATAGATAGATAGATAGATAGATAGATAGATAGATAGATAGATAGATAGATAGATAGATAGATAGATAGATAGATAGATGATAGACAGACAGATACTTTGTAGTAAGCACAGTATATACTTACTCTCTCTCTCTCTCTCTCTCTCTCTCTCTCTCTCTCTCTCTCTCTCTCTCTCTCTCTCTCTCTCTCTCTCTGTGTGTGTGTGTGTGTGTGTGTGTGTGTGTATTAATAGAGATGGAAACACATTTCCAGATGTTCTTTAACTGGCCATTCCCTTTTATTAAGCACAATAGATTTGTCTTTCTTTTCTAATAATCTATCACAAAAAGTAATTTGTAGTGAGTTTCAGTATCAACTAAATATTTATATCTTTAATTTAGTTTATCAAAAGGGTTATTGTTGTTTCAGTGTTTCCACTACTATTTTAAAAATAAATCTATAGGATTTTATATGATTATCTATAAATCACTGGACAGAGTTGTTTGGACTCACCTAACAGCCTGAACGGGTCTGAGATCTGAAATGCTTAAAAAGCATTTGATTTCCTGGGAGCAGTTTGAACCCTTTAGGTCCTTTTCTGAGGATGGTCGTTATCTTCAATGAAGAGTGTCTTCTTCAGTCAAGGTGACTTGGAATCAAATGTTACCCTTTGAGTATTGGAAAATATTTAATATTCAGTGTAGTCAAAATCATTGCATTGCAATCCAGGGATGCATTCTAAAATTTCTGCAAAGATATGGAGTAAAGGAAAGGTATTGTGGTGGTTGTGGTGAGTCAGGATTTACTTTGTTGTTGTTGTTCAGGATATTTATATATTAGACTCCTTAGAAAGAAATAATCTCTCTTTGAAGTCTTTGTGTTCTTTTAGACTGGAAACATTGATGCTTCAGGCTCCGGGAAAAGCAACTGTCTTCCTGTCTTACTTTCCATTAGAAGGAGATCTGAAAGATGTGGCAACAGCAGCAAGCGCCACCAGCCGTACTGCCTCAGAACTCTGTATTTATCAGGGTTTTCATGTTGAAATATTTAATTTGCGTTTCCAGACAGTCATCCTTTAAAAAAAAAAGTTGTCAAGCTTGCCAGCAGAGATAAGTTAGGCTACATATTCCGTGCTTGGGTGTATTTTCTGGATCTGTATTAAAATGTAAGGTTTTTAAAAAATATATTAAAAACTAAATAATCTTAGGTAAAAACTTGATGGCCAATTTAACTGGAGCTGTCTTTTGCCCCAGAATAAGCTACTGAGAGAAGCTATCGAATCATTCATCTATAACAGAGGTGTCAAACTGCTGCACACACCCCCCAGGCCAGATGTGTCACACACAGCCCAGCTTCGCAAAGGCAAAAAACATTGCGAAACATCACAATACATCATCAGTTTGACACCCATGATCTAGAAGATATGTTTTAGTTTTTTGTTTTTTTTCCTGTGACACACACATGAATTGAATCTCACAGGTAAACCAGTGATCTAACCCAGTTCATATATATATATATATATATATATATATATATATATATATATATATATATATATATATATATATATATATATATATATATATATATATAAATGTCTCCCGTTTTAATTCAACTGGTCAACCAAAACAAATACAGGCATGTAAACAGATTCAAAAATGCCTATATCCATTAAAAGAAAAGAGGCTTGGTTTCTAATTTAACTCAATGTATTATTACTTTTATTTGTAAGCTTAACTAGTAAAATAATTTATAACATCTTAAATGGTTATGGAAAATGCCATGTTATTGTTTAATATGATATTTATCATATTAAAAAGGGACGCGGTGGCTCAGTGGGTTAGGACACTGAGCTTGTCGATCGGAAGGTCGGGAGTTTGGCGGGTCGAATCCCGAGTGCCGCGTAACAGAGTGAGCGCCTGTTACTCGTCCCAGCTTCTGCCAACCTAGCAGTTCGAAAGCACGTAAAAATGCAAGTAGAAAAATAGGGACCACTACGGTGGGAAGGTAACAGCGTTCCGTGCGCCTTTGGCGTCTAGTCATGCCGGCCACATGACCACGGAGACGTCCTCAGACAAGCGCTGGCTCTTCGGCTTTGAAACGGAGATGAGCACCGGCCCCTAGAGTCGGAAACGACTAGCACGCATGTGCGGGGGAACCTTTACCTTTACCTTTTATCATTTCCTGGTTGCAATATAATAGATTGCATAAATAAATTAGACAAAGAGTTCTAACAGTTTGTACTTTAATTCATTTAATTCTTTTATCTTCAGGGAAATTAACTGGTTTAAATTTCAATATAATGGCAACGACAAAGCAAACCACTTATGTGAAGCTAGCAAACAACAACAGACCTTGCTTATCAACATTGAGTTTTGAAGGATCTTCAGTAGGCTTATAAGCTACTTTCATCTAAACCAAAATGAAAGTCTGATGCATGCAAAAAACTTATGTTATTCCATGTGACTCTGACACAGTCCATCATATCTGCAAAGCAGCATTCATTTTTGGCAAATAAAAGTTATATTTGGGGCCTGCAATGAGTAGCAAGTAGATCAAGGATCAAACACAGCTATTGATTCAATATCAATAACCCTCTGTAAGCTACGTCTCCTTTCTCAAGGACTCTTTGTAGGGAGGGAGAGGGAAAGGTATTGGAGAAAAAAATATCAAAAGAGGAAGAAAGTGATGAAAAATCAAAAGACCAAATAGCTTTTGAAGAATGCTTTGTTTGGATGAAAGTTGTTCCAATGAACTTGGTTGAAGATGCTTTACAAAATAATTATGTCCTTCCCTGCTTTTTAAAGTGAAATGCTTTAAGGGATTGCTTTACTTTGTGGACTGTGAGTCAGAGATAAGGAACTCAAGATGTGTGTGTGTGTGTGTGTGTGTGTGTGAGAGAGAGAGAGAGAGAGAGAGAGAGAGAGAGAGAGAGACAGAGACAGAGACAGAGACAGAGACAGAGACAGAGAAAGAGACAGAGAGATGTCAACAGAATCACACAAGTATTCTGACTCATACTTGCATCAGCTGTTGTGATGCAAGTAGATGATTACAACTTTTATATGATGATGATGTGCACGTGTTTGGCATCATTACTGTGCCCATTGTTTGCTTAAATCTTATTCACAATTTGGATTATGATGCCCTACAGATAATCCCTGAAATAATGTAATCCCTGAAATAGGTAAAGGTAAAGGTTCCCCCGCACATGCGTGCTAGTCGTTTCCGACTCTAGGGACCGGTGCTCATCTCCGTTTCAAAGCCGAAGAGCCAGCGCTTGTCCGAGGACATCTCCGTGGTCATGTGGCTGGCATGACTAGATGCCAAAGGCGCACGGAACGCTGTTACCTTCCCACCGTAGTGGTCCCTATTTTTCTACTTGCATTTTTACATGCTTTCGAACTGCTAGGTTGGCAGAAGCTGGGACGAGTAACAGGCGCTCACTCTGTTACGCGGCACTCGGGATTCGACCCGCCAAACTGCCGACCTTCTGATCGACAAGCTCAGCATCCTAACCCACTGAGCCACCGCGTCCCTTAGAATCCCTGAAATAATGCAATCCTAAATTGTCTTCCCCTTTCTGTAAACATGTGTGGAAAGGTTTCCATTCTCCTAGCTGGACCAGCGCACAATTTACAGACACTATGCTTGGAGTACCTAAGCACAAAAACATTAAATAGATGTAGAGTAAGTCCTTTCCTACCTTTAACTCTAAGTTGTAGAATATTCTATGGAACATAAGATACTGTATTTTTCATTTTCTAAAATCTTTATTTTTACTAAGACATTTGGAAATTAATGCCAGTGATGGCAAGTTATGGTCAGTCTCCTGGGTCAGTTATAAAAAGATTTCATTTTTATATTGATTGGTGTCTCATTAATTGTAGGTTTATTTTATTATCATTGTATTTTTATCCCTTAGAAAGCTAAGTCACTTATATTTATACAAGGAAGGCACAATTAAATATGACAGCAATAAAGAAGGCTAATTTCAACTGCAGATTGAAGCACTTTTTGCATCCCCTGGAATGCTAACCAGGTAAACAGCAATCTATAATAAAATTTAAAGTAGAGACACATTTATAATTGTCTGGGAACAGGTCCCACTGCACTTAGTTGGACTTAATTCTGAGGAAGTATGCACAAAACATATACCAACATGCATAAGAATTGACTCAAGGAATCACAAAAACAACAACAACAGACTAACAAAGTTGGAAGGGATCTTGGAAGTCTTCTAGTCCAACCCCCTGCTCAATAAATGGCTGTCCAGTCTCTTCTTAAAAACCTCCACTGATGGAGCACCCATAACTTCTGAAGGCAAGCTGTTCCACTGGTTGATTGTTCTCACTGTCAGGGATTTTTTTCTTAGTTCTAGGTTGCTTCTCTTTTTGTTCATTTTCCATCCATTGTTTCTTGTCTTGCCTTCCGGTGCTCTTAAACTGCTCTTCTTTGTGGCAGCTTCTCAAATATTAGAACAATGCTATATGTCATCCCCCAGTTCTTCTTTTCACTGGATTAGACATACAGTACCTGCAACTGTTCTTCATGTGTTTTAGCCTTCTGCCCCCAATCATTTTTGTAGCTCTTCTCTGCACCCTTTGCAGAGTTGCAGAAGTGGATGCCGTATTCCAAGGCATTATAAAGCGGTAATATCACTTCTTGTGATCATGAGTCTTTCCCTCTGTTAATGCAGCCTAGGACTGCATTGGATTTTTTGGCACCTGCAGCACACTGCTGCCTCATATTTAAGTGATTGTCCACTAGGACTCCAAGATCTCTCTCACAGTTACTCCTGTTGAGCCAACTTTCACCTAGTTTGTACCTGTAGATTATTTTTCTTGCCTAAGTATACAATTTAGTGTGAAACTAAGTGCAAAACTCTAGCTTAGTTGTTTGTTTGCAATGTTTATGATACACCAGTTCCATAGGCTACGGTATCTGAATATAAAATTAAGGAATTTTACCCAACCCAAGACAAACATCACAAAACAAACATGTACAATTGAAAGTCTATTGTAGACATGTCAAACTCGCAATGGCACGTGACATCGTGCAACGTATCAAGACGGTTTTGCCATTGCCGGCAATGGGTTTGGTGCGGCTTCCACGTGACACATCCAGCCTGTGGGCTGGCAGTTTGACACCCCTGGTCTATTGGAATATGGTTGGTTTAACATTTGCACAACATTTAAAATATTTGCTAAAAGTTACAGGTCTAGAATGCCTGCATATTTCTCCTGTGTCAAGAAAGCAGGTAGCAACCATCTCTCCTGATCAGCCACAGGTTCAATAGATTCTTTAGATTCAAGTTCGTAGACTGATATATTTGGAAGAGACCATTTAAATGCAAACAAGTTCTGGAGTTCCAATTAAACCATTCCAGACTGTCTAGCCTTCATTTGAACAATCCAATTCAAGAGTGAGCCCACTTCTTTTCTGAATAATCCAGCTCTAATGCTAGGAATAGGGGAAAACTTTCTCCTGTTTCATGATAAAATTTCCTTCTGTCTGGAATTTAAGACATATCAAATCAGGAATATATTAGATTTTTTTGTTTTGTTTTAAAACAACCTAATGATGTCATTATAGGTAGACCTTGACTTAGAACCATTTGTTTAATGACCCAAAGGAGGTTTTTCAAGAGGCAAGTGGATTGTCTTATTTTTCTTTGAAGACGTTTTGCTTCTCATCCAAGAAACTTCTTCAGCTCTGACTGGATGGTGGGAAATGGAAGGATTCAGTCAAAGCTGAAGAAGCTTATTGGATGAGAAGCGAAACATCTTCAAAGAAAGACAAGAAAATCCAGTTGTCTCTTGAAAAAGCACCTTTGGGACCACCATGACATGGTTAAATGAGAATCTTCATAGGCCTTTGTTTAGTTACCATTCAAAATTACAACAGTGCTGGAAAAAAATAGCAATAGCAATAGCAGTTAGATTTATACACTGCTTCACATTGCTTTACAGCCCTTTCTAAAATGCTTACAAAAGGTCCTCATACTTGCAACTGTTACAACAGCATCCCCATGGTCACATGATCAAAATCTGAGCACTTGGCAACTGGCAGGTATGGTTGCAACATGCTGGAGTCATGTGAGCTCCATTTGTGACCTTCCCAGCCAGCTTCCGATAAGCAAGGTCACTCAAGGAACTCAAGGAACTCACTTAGCCGCCATATTGTTCACTTTACAACTCCAGTGATTCACTTATCTTTGTCAAAAAGGTCGTAAAATCAGATATGACTCACTTACCAACTATCTTGCTTCACAATGGAAAATCAGGTCCCAAGTGGATGATAAGTCAAGGAATACATCAGGATTTTGATCCGCTTTCTGAATAATAATTTATTCAGCACAAATTATGAAGACAGAGTAGACTGTTGTATGTGGCAGAGATAACAAAAAAAAGTAGGACAGCAACCATCATAGCTACCATCTTGACTTATATAGATACCCCCAATATCATGAAGAGATTTTTTTTATTACATTTATATCCTGCCCTTCTCCGAAGACTCAGGGCAGCTTACAAGCTTAGCAGTAGCCTTCATTCTATGTATATGCCTGCTTGTTAGGGCTTTCACACACACACACCAGCGGCATTATTACAAAGTCAGCTTATTGCCCCCAACAATCTGGGTCCTCATTTTACCTACCTCGGAAGGATGGAAGGCTGAGTCAACCTTGAGCCTGGTGGGACGCGAACCTGCACTAATTGCAGGCAGCTGGTGTTACTTAAGGAGGCATTAGCCCACTGGTCCACCAAGGCTCTTATTTTTGCATTGAGATTGCATTGTTAAATTGCAGATATTCTTAGGAAGTTTGTCTATTGCTATTTTCATTTATAAACTATGCTAAGGAGGAAAACTGTTTCATTGGCTGCAGATCAGTACTTGTTATACACAACCTTTTAATGATAAAATGGACCAATTGGAAACCTGCACATAGCAGTAGCACTTAGACTCATAAACTACTCCATAGTGCTTTACAGCACTCTCTAAGAGGTTTACAGAGCAGTATATTGCACCCAGCAATCTGGGTCCTCATTTTACTGACCTCAGAAGGATGCAAAGCTGAGTCAACCTTGAGCCTGTCAAGACTGAATTCCTAGCAGTAGGCAGAGTTAGCCTGCAATACTGCATTCTAACCACTGCACCACAGAGGTACATGAATGTATTTCTTCTGTATCTCCTTCTCATCCCAAAGGTGCTTTTTCATGAAGCAACTGGACTTTCTTTCTTTCTTTCTTTCTTTCTTTCTTTCTTTCTTTCTTTCTTTCTTTCTTTCTTTCTTTCTTTCTTTCTTTCTTTCTTTCTTTCTTTCTGCCTTCCATCCTTCCGAGGTAGGTAAAATGAGGACCCAGATTGTTGGGGGCAATTAAGCTGACTTTGTAATAATGCCGCTTGGGGGGGTGTGTGAAAGCCCTAATAAGCAGGCATATACATAGAATGAAGGCTACTGCTAAGCTTGTAAGCCACCCTGAGTCTTTGGAGAAGGGAGGGATATAAATGGAATTAAAATTAAAAAATTAAAATTAAATTAAATTTCTTTCTTTCTCTTTTTTTCTTTCTTTCTTTCTTTCTTTCTTTCTTTCTTTCTTTCTTTCTTTCTTTCTTTCTTTCTTTCTTTCTTTCTTTCTTTCTTTCTTTCTTTCTTTCACATTTTCCTTCTCTTCCAAGAAGCTTCTTCAGCTCTGATTGGATGGTGGGGAATGGAAGGATTTACAGTCCTTGCAGACAGCTGGTCATTTGCATTCTTTTAGAGAGCCACTAAGGCCATTTGGAGGTTTTTCTGTGTCATCAGGGTCACCTGAGAAAAACAAGCAAGTCTAGTTGCCTCATGAAAAAGCACTTTTGGGATAACTGTGACCTGAAGGACTGAGAATCTCCTCCTCATATAAAACCAGCCTTCAGTAAAACACAAAGCTTCTTAGAGAACATTTGTCAAGAAAACCTGTAGTATCCCTGCACACCATCCAAGCTACAGCTCTTTTTTGCACAGTTTTGATCAACTTGATCCTCCTACAATTTATCTCATTCTGTGCTCTTAACTGCAGCCCTCTGTCAGCAAATAATTGCACTGTCTGAATATCCTATCTGGATTTAAAATTCAATCTTTCAATTCATAGAAGGTCATGGACAAATATTTTATATCACTATTAGAATTTCATGTGTCTGTAGGTATATACAACAATCCCTTTGTTATAAAAAGAAGAAAATCTTAAGATTGTATATTTATTTCTTAAGGATGCACACATACCGTTCTGGATAATTTGCCTGCTTCAAAGCATATTATAATCCACAGGGAATTTATCTCTTAAAACTGAAATTGTTTTAAAACTCTCAAAAATGGTTTTGCTGAAAAAATGATCCACTATTTTATTGCAGACAGGAAGATAGCAATTATGTTGAGGCAAGCTGAGCATGTAAAATTGCATATGATAAAAAAAATCACAAAGGAATTCTGTTGAAAAAATACGATAAAATACAATACAAAAATACAATATTTTAACTTCTGAATTTTAAGAGATTTTTCTCCATAACTCCCATGCTTTACCCACCCTGCCTCCCTCCAAAAATGTTAGGTATAATAAATCTTAAATGGCCTTTGTCTTCAGTTTTCTCTATTAAAAATGATTAGAAAACAGAACTTTTGGAGACTGAAAACTAAAACTAATTAAATGAATCTGAAAGAAGAAGAGCTGTAGGGCCTGGTAAACCATATTATACTGAGCAGCACTATAAATATCATCTAACTTGTTTCACTAGCTATTAATTTTTTAATTGAATGGGTAGGAGGGAGATTACAATTTACCTTCCTTTCCTAAAACAGATTTTTTTTTCTTCCATCACTGTCAAGGCATTGCCAGCCATCTGTTCTATAATTTGTTTCTAGCATCCCAAACATACATAAATCGACACTGTCTGCCTTTGCATCGCACATCAGAATGATTTTATGCTTTTTTAAATGGCCATTTAGTGTGTTCTCAGGAAATCTCAACTTCAGGATTGCCTGGCCTTTTAGCGGTGGATGATCTGAAGAACCATATCAATCATAGAATTTCTGATCCCTTTTGATTTTTTTTATTATAATTAGCTTGGCTGGAATTTAAATGATGCCAAAAAATATCAGTCTCTCTCTAATACTTCTATATTGACAATATATAATTATGCTGGGAGTTTCCAAGTCTCATTTCTACCTCACTTGTGATCACTGAAATAAATGACAGAAATTATAATATAATGATGTGACAATACACATTATATATTTATAGTCATCACCAGAAACAGATTTATCACACGTTTATTTATTTATTTATTTATTTATTTTATTTTTTTTATTTTAATTCCATTTATATCCCGTCCTTCTCCGAAGACTCAGGGCGGCTTACAAGCTTAGCAGTAGCCTTCATTCTATGTATATGCCTGCTTATTAGGGCTTTCACACACACCCCAAGCGGCATTATTACAAAGTCAGCTTAATTGCCCCCAACAATCTGGGTCCTCATTTTACCTACCTCGGAAGGATGGAAGGCTGAGTCAACCTTGAGCCTGGTGGGACTCGAACCTGCACTAATTGCAGGCAGCTGGTGTTACTTAAGGAGGCATTAGCCCACTGCTCCACCAAGGCTTTTGCCATCTATATTTCTATGAAAATTTGTTTATGTCTCTTGAATATAATATTTTTGCATATCTTTGCCACTGAGTGTTAGCAGAACTTCCTGGGGTCTGAATGAACAAGTAACAACAAAGTTTGACACAGATTTGGTTTATTTTATAAACAAAGTATTACAATAAAAATAATTGAAACTTCCAGTTCAATCACTACATTTCAGGGACTAATTAAGTAATTAACAGATTGCCCAACTTAAAACAAAGTCTGAATATGTCAGTCAACATGTCAGCCTAGAAGTATTACAATACCACTGTATACTGTACCAAAACTATAGACCAGTACTTAGCAGTAGTCAAAGAAGTAAAAATAGGGAAGGCGAGCGTTTCAGAAAAGCCCTGGCGAAAAAAGCACTTCTGCCTTGGGAGGGGAGGCGATAGACGACCGAGTCTCTTGTTTTTTTTCAGGCCTCCTGAGGCGATATTCTGCCGTTTCCAGCCCTGGAGAGGCTGGGAGAAGAGGAAGGGGCATCTTTGGAGGTGAGGTGTGGTGCGACCACCTCGCTGGAAAAAAAGAAAGCACCCTGAGGATCCGGAGGCTTGAAAGAGGGCCGCGGTTTAGCAGCCCCGATGCCAATGACTTGGCAGTTTGAGAAGAAGCAGGGAAGCGAGAAAGAGCGGAAGTGAGTTTAAAGACTGTCTGAGCGAGCGGATTAAGGAAATGTGGAGCCGATGTATTATGCCTTCGGGAAACTCATATTAAGAAATGCCAAACTAAACTGTTGAATTATCCTAAACTAGGGAAATTATTTGTAGCGTCTGCTGAGGAGAAAAAGAAAGGTGTAGCAATGTATGTTAAGGAGTACTTGTGTCCTAAAGAGTTATGGGCAGACCCGAAGGGGAGAAGCCTGATGTTGGAGATAGAAATGGTGGGAAGCAAAGTGTTACTGGTAGGCATATATGCACCTAATAATAATCAGGGAGACTTTTTCCAGAAAATATATCTCCGTCCATCACCCCTCTGTCATGGTCAGACCATTACCTCCTGAGGCTAGTTTTCCGTCATGCCATCCCCCGCCGCTGGGCGGCGGAGCCGACCAGGTGGTTCCGCCCCAGGCGCCTAATGGACCCAGATCGGTTCCAAAGGGCGCTTGGGCCTATACCTATCACCCTTACCCACAGCCCAGTCGATGCCCTGGTGGAGGCCTGGGAAACGGCAGCCACCAGGGCACTCGACTGCGTTGTACCCATGCGACCTCTGACCCGACGCAGATCCCGTTGGGCCCCATGGTTCTCTGTGGAGCTCCGGGAGATGAAGCGGCGGAGACGAGGTCTAGAGAGCGGTTGGAGATCCAGCCGGTCCGAATCCGACCGATTGCAGTTAAGAACCTTTATAAGGTCTTATCTTGCGGCGATAAGGACGGCGAAGTCTAACTACTTTGCCGCCCTTATCGCGTCCGCAGATAATCGCCCGGCCGCCCTGTTTAGGGTGACTCGCTCCCTCCTTAATCAGGAGGTGAGAGAGGATCCCTTGCAGGGACGAGCCGAGGAGTTTAGTCATCATCTGGCGGACAAAATCGCTCGGATCCGGACCGGCTTGGACTCTGACTAGGCAGAGTCTAATGTGGAGGAATCAGGCGGTCTTGAGCACGTTATCTGGAATGAGTTCGACCCTGTTTCCCCTGATGATGTGGACAGGATCATGGGGAGACTGAGCACCACCACCTGTTTGTTGGATCCGTGCCCCTCCTGGCTAGCTTATGCGGCTCGGGAAGGAACACGAGGCTGGTTCCATGCAGTAATAACTGCTTCCTTGAAGGAGGGTGTCTTTCCTGCCGCCTTGAAGGAGGCGGTGGTGAGACCCCTTCTCAAGAAGCCTGCTTTGGACCCGGCTGTTTTAAACAACTACCGTCCAGTCTCCAACCTTCGCTTTCTGGCGAAGGTTGTTGAGAGTGTGGTGGCGCATCAGCTCCCTCTGTTCCTGGAGGAAACTGATTATCTGGACCCGTACCAATCGGGCTTCAGGCCCGGACACAGCACGGAGACGGCATTGGTCGCGCTGGTGAATGATCTCTGGAGGGCTAGGGACAGGGGTTGCTCCTCTGTCCTGGTCCTATTAGATCTCTCAGCGGCGTTCGATACCATCGACCATGGTATCTTACTGCGGCGTCTCAGGGGGCTGGGAGTGGGAGGCACCGTTTTACGGTGGTTCTCCTCCTACCTCCAGGGCCGCTCGCAGTCGGTGTTGACAGGAGGGCAGAGATCCGCCCCGAGGTCTCTCATTTGTGGAGTCCCTCAGGGGTCGGTTCTCTCGCCTCTCCTGTTCAACATCTATATGAAGCCGCTGGGCGAGATCATTCGTGGTTTTGGGGTGGGGTATCATCAGTACGCTGATGATACCCAACTTTTTCTTTCCACCCCGAACCAACCCAGTGATGCCCTCTCCGTGATGTCCCGGTGCCTGGAGGCGGTTCAGGTCTGGATGGGGAGAAACAGGCTTCGTCTCAATCCCGCCAAGACTGAGTGGCTGTGCATATCGGCATCTCGGGTTAACCAAGTTATTCCATCCTTAATGATGGGGGGTGAGGTGTTACCCCCCGTCGATAGGGCTCGCAACTTGGGCGTCCTCCTGGATTCACGACTCAATTTCGAAGACCATATAGGAGCCGTGACCAGGGGGGCTTTTGCCCAGGTTCGCCTGGTGCGCCAGTTGCATCCCTATCTGGACCGAGACGCCCTACGCACAGTTACTCATGCGCTTGTGACCTCCCGTTTGGACTACTGTAATGCTCTCTACATGGGGCTGCCCTTGAAGACCACTCGGAGGCTTCAACTGGTGCAGAATGCGGCCGCGCGAGTTGTAATGTGGGTTTCCCGATACTCCCATGTAACACCTCTACTCCGTGAGCTGCATTGGCTTCCGGTTGCCCTCCGGGTGAAATTCAAGGTGCTGGTTATCACCTATAAAGCCCTACATGGCCTGGGTCCGGGATATCTGAGGGAACACCTGCTGCCGGCATCAAATGCCCTTCGCCCAGTGCGCTCCCACAGGGAGGGTCTGCTCAGGGTCCCGCCGGTAAGAGACTGCCGGCGGGTGACACCCAGGGATAGGGCCTTCTCGGTGGGAGCGCCTGCCCTCTGGAACCAGCTGCCGGTGGAGCTGAGAACTGCCCCCGACCTTCGATCATTCCGCCGGGGCCTGAAGACCTGGCTCTTTGAGCTCTCGGGCCCAGACTGAGGAGGAATTTTTAATTTGGGGTTCTTTTTAACTGACTACAGGGTTAATTTAATATTTTTTAATTTGGTTCTTAATTTTTGTATTTTGGATTTTTAATTCCCTGTAAACCGCCCTGAGTCCTCAGGGAATAGGGCAGTATATAAATATAACTATGATATGATATGATATGATATCGGAAAATATTAGACCTGGAGTATGAGCAGATGTGTCTCTTGGGGGACTTTAATGCGGTGGTAGATAGGGCTAAGGATTACAAAACAGGGAGGGTTGATTTGAAGAAGAAAAAAAGAAAAGATAGGAGTGTCTTGCCCAAAGTATTTAGGGATATGTGCAAAGAATTTGGCCTTAGGGATATATGGCATGAGATTAACCTGGCCTATCAATGTTATACCTACTATTCCCCCAGTAATAACTCATGGTCTAGGTTGGATATGGTATGGTTGTCGGATGGGCTGATATCTTATGCGAAAGATGCCATGATTTTGATGAACGAATGGTGGATCACAACCTGGTGGCTATTACGTAGAGTGAGGAGTAGATGGATGATGAGCTTGGAGGCTCTAAATGATACGGTTTTCATACAAAACATTAAACAAGAGATGAGCCTGTTTTTTTTTGTTTTTTTTTTAGAAAATAGGACGGAAGGGATGCCCCTACGAATAGTTTGGGACACGGCTAAAGCTTATCTGAGAGGTTTGATAATAAAACAGATGGCAGTTAAACGTAGGAAGGAGGAGGAAAGTAGGAGGGAAATTGCTGAGCAATTTACTAAGGCATAGAAGGCTCTTCAGGAAAACCCGCAGAAAGTGTACGGGAAGGAGCAGGTGGATTTTTGGAGGCATAAACTCAACCTTGTGGATCAAGAGAAAATAGCACGTCAAATTAGGGTAGCGAGGCAGAACTATTTTGAATATGCCAATAAGCCAGGGAGATGGCTTAGCTATAGAATAAGGAAAGAGAAGGAAAGTAGAAGAATTGATCAGTTAGAGGATAAGAGGGGGACACTGATAGGGGATAAAGAAGGGAAAGAAAAGATAGTGACTGAGTTTTTTACAGAATTATATCAGAAAGAAAAGGTTCCTGAGGTGAGAATTAAACAATACCTGATGGAGTCAGACCTTCCTAAGTTACTTCCTAAAAGAGGCCTTAGATCAGGAGATAACAATAGCAGAAATTGAAAAAGCAGTCAGACAACAGAAATGTCAAAAAAACCCAGGCACTGACGAAATTCCTGCAGAATTGTATGAGGTATTAGTGGAAGTGCTTGGAGAACATATGAAAGATCTATTTAATGAAATTTTGGATAAGGCTATAGTCCCGCAAACTTGGTTGGAGGCAAATATTAGTTTGATCCCTAAGGATGATTCCCCTTCGAAGCATATTAAAAATTATAGGCCAATATCCCTTCTTAATTCAGATTATAAAATATTTGCGACAATAATTGTGGATAGATTAAAAATTTACTTAAACCAATTCATACATACAGACCAGAATGGGTTCCTTCCCACTAGACAAATAAAGGATAATCTCAGAATTATATTAAATGTTTTGGAGTATTATGAAAGCCGACCAGATAAACAATTAGCTTTAATATTTATCGATGCTCAGAAAGCATTCAATAGGGTAAATTGGGATTTCTTAATGTGTCAGTTGGAACATATGGAGTTTGTGGCTAAATTCTGTAATATGATTAAAGCAATCTATACTAAGCAGGAAACGAGATTGTTGATAAATGGGAATTTAAATGACAAATTTGATATCTGTAAGGGCACAAGGCAGGGTTGTCCACTCTCCCCACTTTTATTTATTTTAACCTTAGAACCCCTATTGAGAATAATAAGGAAAGATGAGGAGATTACTGGGCTTCAGATAAGAGACTAAATTTACAAACTGCAGGTGTTTGCAGTTGATATGGTTTTTGTTTTGGAAAACCCTCTGGAATCCAGCACGGAATTACTAAAAAGGATTGAGGAATTTGGAAATGTGGCCAGTCTACAAGTAAATAAAGATAAGATGAATATATTAACGAAAAATCTTTTGAATAGAAGTAAACAGATGTTAGAGGACATTACAGGGTTTAAAATTGTGAAGAAGGTGAAATATTTAGGAATTTGGTTGACGGGAAGATGCTCAAGTATTAGGGAGGATAATTATTCTAAATTACTGATACAAACAAAAATGGACTTGGGAAAATGGGGTAGGATACAGTTGTCATTATTAGGAAGGGTAGCCATGGTGAAATCTTATATTTTGCCGAAATGGAAATTTCTTTTCCAGACAGCACCGGTTAAACTTTCGATGAAATTTTTAAAAGAGTTAGAGGGGGTAGTTTATAGATTTGTATGGCAGGGGAAATGGCCCAGGATTGGGAAAAGAATGATGCAAGGAATTAAGGAAAGAGGGGGCCTTGGCCTGCCGAATTGGGAACTTTATTATCAGGCTGCCCTTTTAGTTTGGGGCAAGGAATGGATACGTTTAAGGAATAATCGATTGCTGAGTTTGGAAGGATTCGATTTGTTGCAGGGATGGCATGCTGCTCTTTGGTGGGAAGGTACTCCTCCAAGCAAACAGTTTACTCGTCATTACATAAGGGATATACTGATTCGGAATTGGGATAAGATAAGGGCCAAGTACTATGTGCAAATTCCGTGTTGGTTATCAACCTTGGAAGCCTTGACCCATCTGACCCTACTCAAGAAGGGAAGAAGACCAACTTACAAAGAACTTTTAGATAGCGGGGGAGAACTCAAAACACGACAAGATCTGGCTAAGCAAGGGTTTCAATTGGAGTGGTGGGCCTACCTGCAGATTCAGTCAAGGTATAAGAAGGATAAGGAAGGAAGGGGTATTTATCTGAATCTGCAGGAATTAGATAAGATTCTGCTGGGTCCGGAGAAAGTGAAGATAGCTAAGTGCTATAAATTGTTGATAATCAGGGTAGTATGGGAAGAGGTGGTAAAAGACGCGATGATTGCCTGGGGGAAGAATTTTGGTTATGCACTTCCACCTGAGAAATGGGAAGAGATTTGGTGGATTAATATAAGGCTGGTGGTTTCCATGTCATATAAGGAGAACATATACAAAATGCTTTATAGATGACATCTCCCTCTGGCTAGACTTTCCAAAATGTTTCCCGGATTGTCGGCCGATTGTTGGAAGTGTGGTAAAGGGATTGGCACGTATTACCACTTATGGTGGACATGTCCAGAAGTGGTTAGATATTGGATGAGGATCCAAAAATGGATAGAGGAACTTACAGGGTGTTTAGTTGATCTTAAACCAGAGACATATCTGCTTGGCCTCAGGCCTGGAAATATTAAGAGGGGAATATGGTATTTGGTTTTACATATCTTAACGGCGGCGAGGATGGGGTATGCTCAATTTTGGAAGGCAAATCATACCCCGCTGGATGAAGCTATAATTAGGAGAATACTTGATTGTGCAGAAGCAGACACATTGACCAAGAGGTTGAAGGGTAAAGAAGAGACACCAGCATTTCTATCATGGAATAAATGGTATATTTGGATGGATAAAAGATTAAAGAAATGAGGGTGGCTTGGAGGTTGGTCAAAAAAGAAGTGATATAGTTTTTGTTAATGAATAAGCTTTGGAGTTGGATAGTTATAAGAGATTTAGTGAGTGGAATATAATTGTCAGTTTAGAAGTAGATATAATTTGATTTTTTTGGAATGGTTTCCAATTTTTTGATTTCTTCATTTTCTGTATATTGTAAATGTTTTTTTTTGTCTTTGTTGGTGTATGGCAGGGGTGTCAAACTCAATTTTATTGAGGGCTGCATCAGCATTGTGGTTGCCCTCAGGGGGCTGGGTGGGCGTGGCCTGGGTGGGTGTGGCTAAAGTGCATATGGCCTACTGTATGGGCGTGACCAACTCTACATCATTCGCATCAAGGGTGCCTATGGGGGTCTGGGCAGGAGTGGGACAGATCTGAGGGTCTCTGGCAGGAGGAGGATCTCTGGGCCAGGGCCAAGGCAGTGGGGGCCGTTCCCTCACTGTTTCCAGGATGACTTCGTGGGCCGCATGAAACCACTTCATGGGCCGGATCTGGCCCCCGGGCCTTGTGTTTGACATGTCTGGTGTATGGTGTGTTTTTAACACGAAATGTAAATAAAGACTTATTTTTTTAAAAAAGTAGTAAAAATAGATTGATCTGATAATACAATAAAACAAGTCAGAAGGATCAAGATGTTTAATAAAGAATAACGGTAAAAATTTCTCATGTCCAGTTGTGTCAGACTCTAAAGGGTGGTCCTCATCTCCATTTTTTTTTAGTTCAGGGAGCCACATTGTTTGAAGACTCTTCCTTTGTGCTATTACCAGCATGTACACTAAGGTGCACAGAATGTTGTTACCTTCTCACCAAAGTGGTACCTATTGATCTACTCACATTTGCATGCTTTCAAAGTGCTAGCTTGGTAGGAGCTGGGGCCAGCACTCAACCTATCATGTGGTGCTCCCAGAATTCCTGGGAGTTGAAGTCCATGAGTCATAAAAGAGCCGAGGTTGCCTACCCCTGGCCTAGGCTGTCAGCTTTCCAGCTTGACAAGCTCAGCAACTTTAACAGCTGAGCCATCGTGCCCCTTAATAAAGAATCGAGACTTTCTATTCAAAAGGAATATTTTTGGTATCTCCTTTCAGTAACAGCTGGTGGGTGGGCACTGAATCTAAACAAGGGGAAAGTTCTTCTAAATTTTAAAAATGTTATGAGGTTAAGATATCTGAGTGGTTGAAGAATGTGTACACAGTGGCTCAAGAAGATGTTTCTAGCTGGAATTGACAAATCTGTTTGCAATTTAAATGTATTGTTTGAGATCAGCTAGTGTGGGTTCATAGTCCACCACAGCTATGAAAAGCCATAAAGTTGCATGTCTTGCCTGGTATCAGGAAGAATGGAAACTGTTGGTAATAATTAAAGGTGCTAACCCAGATGAAGAGAGAGAGAGAGAGAGAGAGAGAGAGAGAGAGAGAGAGAGAGAGAGAGAGAGAGAGAGAGAGAGAGAGAGAGAGAGAGAGAGAGAGAGAGAGAGAGAGAGAGAGAGAGAGAGAGAGAGAGAGAGAGAGAGCTTAAGTTTGTAGGAGAAAACGAAAATCTATTTAAAGTGGGCCATCTTTATAGTAAAGCACCAAGAAGATCTTGAAAAACAGATCTCAAAAACTTAAATTAAACTCTTTCAAGGAAAGTAATGAGCTGTACAGCCCAACTGAATGCTCAGATTTTAGCAGAAAAGGCATTAATCATTGCAGGTATATACTGTGCTCCTTCAGAGAAGCAGAAAGCTTTTAAACCCAACATTGTTTTTGTTCACGGAAAACAATCCCCAGATAATTAATGGTCTTGACTTGCTCTATCAAATGATTATTTAGCCCCTAGCCATGTCCCTTCTATGGTCAGCATATGCCATGAGTGTAACCAGAAGATTCAACTAATGTCCTTTTACAAAGATTTATCTAGTAAATAAAATATACCAGGGCATACACGTCTTTGAAATATTTAGGAATTGATTTTAATAAAATGTTAATACATTATTTTAAAATAATCTTTTATCCTATTTTTTAAAAAATAAAATAACTCAAAATGGAATAAAATAGAATGGTAGCACAAGAAATATATTGGGTCAAATTTCAGCTGTTAAAATAATGGCACTTTTAAAATTAAATTTCGTACTCCAAGTCTTACCAGTTAGATAAAAACTGTTTGACGTTACTACTAAAGGGCACAAATAAAAGGAAGTTAGGAGATTCCATTTAATTTGGAAGAAATAAAGATTTGTTTGTCTCACATAATTTTTAATGTGTGCCATTGTGCCCACAGGGGGAAAAATGATAATAAAGGTAATCTAATCTAATCTAATCTAATCTAATCTAATCTAATCTAATCTAATCTAATCTAATCTAATCTAATCTAATCTAATCTAATCTAATCTAATCTAATCTAGTGTTTGCATGTGATTCCTGTTTTTTTTCTTTGGCTATTGAGCCTTTAGTTTTGGCTAGGATACATTTTGTTGATCTATGAGCTGCCACAAGGCATAGGGATTGCACTAACATGTTGTTGGTTTCTGATTCCAAATGTGCACAACATTATTTATTTATTTTAAAAAATCTCAGAACAAGATCTGTTGTAAGATAAAGTTTTCTCCGCAATTGTTTCTATTGGGTATTGTTGTAGATTGTGATGTTAAAGAAACTAACTTGATGTTGAACATGATAACAGCAGCACGGTTACTGGTGGGACAATATTGGAAGAAGGATAGTTTGCCCACTATAGAAGAATGGGTGTTTAAAGTTTCGAATCTTGCAGAAATGTCTAAGATTTCTGCTTATTTGAAAGATCATTCACAGGAAAGATATATTTCAGTTTGGAGGAGATGGATAAATTATATTCAGAACAAATATGGCACTAAAAAGTTCCATTTAGCTTATGAGTAGATTTTAGTGGGATATTGTTATTGGCACGTTGTTTGTAGTTATATTAAAGGGGAGTTAAAGCACATTATGAATTTGGTTAATTGTATATTATGCATATTTTTTATTTAGAATATGATTATTGTAACTATAATCCTGTATTTAGCTCTGGGAAGTGGGGGGGGAAGTGGGCGGGTTTGGGGTGGGAGGGATTTGGGGATGTATTGTAAAATTTTGTTTTTGTAAAACTCTTTAATAAAAAAAACAACGATCTGTTGTAACCTACTAGCCTCTCTTAACTTGGCTAGTTCATAACTCCGTTATCCAAAAACAGTTTGTAAAATAGATTAATGGGTGAATGGGAAAAGTTGCTCAATGAGAGAAAAATGCATATGTATCTCAAGTTTGTTTGTTTATTTGTTTTAAAATCTGGATAATCAAACTACTTGCGGTATATTGTATCTAATAAAAGAGAAGAAATGTAGGTTAGGGTTGTTTTTATAGAGTCCTTGCTGTTCTCTGAGATTGGTGTTTATTTGTAAACATTTTGTTATCCAAAATAGGTAAGATAATCCATCCAAAATATGGAACTCTCATAATCCTACAAATGCTGCTCAGATTTCAAAATATTGTGATTTGGCTGACTAATAGTAGTTTGACCCACAAGGGAAAATATTCCTGTCACTGTATTTTTTTATTACTTTTTTATTTCTTTACTACAATACTTTGGAAAAATTGTGAATGATTTAGATCTACCGTATATACTTGAGTATAAGCCGACTCCAGTATAAGCCGAGACCCCCAATTTCACCCCCAAAAACTGGGAAAAGTTGTTGACTCGAGTATAAGCCGATCCGCCGTTCTGCAAGCCTCCGCCGCCGGCGGAGGCTGGATCCGCGCTCTGCAAGCCTCTGCCGCCAGCAGAGGCTCGATCCGCCATTTTGCAAGCCTGAATACACAGGAATACCCTGTGTGGCCGCGGCTCTCGGGGAAGCCCTGGCTGTCCGCTTCCTCGCTCCACGCTGCCATTCGGGGCCCGCGCGTTCCCCGGGCAAATCGCGGCGCCCAGCAGGCGAGGAAACACGCCCGCTCCAGTCGCCCCCCCTTCCCTCAGGAGACGCGAAGCAAGTGACCGCCCGGAGCTTACCGAGGACTTGCGCGCGGCCGAGGCTTCGGTGCTTCCAGGATCGCGCGCACCTCTCCCAAGCGGCCGCCGTCCGGAGACCTGCCGAAGTTTGGGGAGATTTGGGGAGGTGCGCGCGCACCTCCCCAAACCTCCCCAAACGTCGGCAGGTCTCCGTTCCTCCGCGCAGACCTGCCGACGTTTGGGGAGGTTTGGGCGCCTCCCCAAACCTCGGCAGATCTCCGTTCCTCCGCACAGACCTGCCGACGTTTGGGGAGGTTTGGGCGCCTCCCCAAACCTCCCCAAACATCGCGCAGACCTGCCGACGTTTGGGGAGGCGCCCAAACCTCCCCAAACGTCGGCAGGTCTGTGCGGAGGAACAGAGACCTGGGGAGGTTTGGGGAGGCGCCCAAACCTCCCCAAACGTCGGCAGGAGGAACGGAGACCTGGGGAGGTTTGGGGAGGCGCCCAAACCTCCCCAAACGTCGGCAGGTCTGTGCGGAGGAACGGAGACCTGGGGAGGTTTGGGGAGGCGCCCAAACCTCCCCAAACATCGGCAGGAGGAACGGAGACCTGGGGAGGTTTGGGGAGGCGCCCAAACCTCCCCAAACGTCGGCAGGTCTGCGCGGAGGAACAGAGACCTGGGGAGGTTTGGGGAGGCACCCAAACCTCCCCAAACGTCGGCAGGAGGAACGGAGAGCTGGGGAGGTTTGGGGAGGCGCCCAAACCTCCCCAAACGTCGGCAGGTCTGCGCGGAGGAACGGAGACCTGGGGAGGTTTGGGGAGGCGCCCAAACCTCCCCAAACGTCGGCAGGTCTGCGCGGAGGAACGGAGACCTGGGGAGGTTTGGGGAGGTGCCCAAACCTCCCCAAACGTCGGCAGGAGGAACAGAGACCTGCCGACGTTTGGGGAGGTTTGGGGAGGCGCCCAAACCTCCCCAAACGTCGGCAGGTCTGCGCGGAGGAACGGAGACCTGGGGAGGTTTGGGGAGGTGCCCAAACCTCCCCAAACGTCGGCAGGAGGAACAGAGACCTGCCGACGTTTGGGGAGGTTTGGGGAGGCGCCCAAACCTCCCCAAACGTCGGCAGGAGGAACGGAGACCTGGGGAGGTTTGGGGAGGCGCCCAAACCTCCCCAAACGTCGGCAGGTCTGCGCGGAGGAACGGAGACCTGGGGAGGTTTGGGGAGGCGCCCAAACCTCCCCAAACGTCGGCAGGAGGAACGGAGACCTGGGGAGGTTTGGGGAGGCGCCCAAACCTCCCCAAACGTCGGCAGGTCTGCGCGGAGGAACGGAGACCTGGGGAGGTTTGGGGAGGCGCCCAAACCTCCCCAAACGTCGGCAGGAGGAATGGAGACCTGCCGACGTTTGGGGAGGCGCCCAAACCTCCCCAAACGTCGGCAGGTCTGCGCGGAGGAACGGAGACCTGGGGAGGTTTGGGGAGGCGCCCAAACCTCCCCAAACGTCGGCAGGTCTGCGCGGAGGAACGGACACCTGGGGAGGTTTGGGGAGGTGCCCAAACCTCCCCAAACGTCGGCAGGAGGAACGGAGACCTGCCGACGTTTGGGGAGGTTTGGGGAGGCGCCCAAACCTCCCCAAACGTCGGCAGGTCTGCGCGGAGGAACGGAGACCTGGGGAAGTTTGGGGAGGCGCCCAAACCTCCCCAAATGTCGGCAGGAGGAACGGAGACCTGCCGACGTTTGGGGAGGTTTGGGGAGGCGCCCAAACCTCCCCAAACGTCGGCAGGTCTGCGCGGAGGAACGGAGACCTGGGGAGGTTTGGGGAGGCGCCCAAACCTCCCCAAACGTCGCTGCGGAAAGAAGCAGGCAGGCAGGGCGCGGAGGAACGGAGACCTGCCGACGTTTGGGGAGGTTTGGGGAGGTGCGCGCGCACCTCCCCAAACCTCCCCAAACGTCGGCAGGTCTCGGACGGCGGCGGCTTGGGAGAGGTGCGCGCGATCCCGGAAGCACCAAAGCCTCGGCCGCGCACAAGTCCTCGGTAAGTTTTTTTGTTGACTGGAGTATAAGCCGAAGTGGAATTTTTCAGCCCAAAAAGTGGGCTGAAAAATTCATCTTATACTCAAGTATATACGGTAGTTGTTTTATCATTGCACATTTTCTGCATCTGCATTGCTGTGGAATTGCATAGAAATCAAAAAGAACTTAAGCAATACCAAACATCTGGAACAGGAACACAAGGAATTGGCTTGAGAGATTGAACATTTGCTCTGATTTTTTTCTGAATTATTACATTCCCTAAAGCAGTGGTCTTCAAACTTGGCCCTTTTATGACTTGTGGACTTCAACTCGCGCTCAGGGGTGCCCCCCCTTCCTGGGTGCGACCCGCCTTCATTTCAACCTATCCTCTTGATGACGGGCCCAATTACTGGGACCCTGAGAGATGGTTGGGCAAGGGCAAAGACAGGAGCCTCCACCACAAATTTAATAAGAGGCCCCTGGTGCATTTTTTACCTCGATTTTTATGGGGTTAGGGAGAGGGGAGGGTTCTAAAAAGGTTTGGTTGGAGACTGGGGGGGTTCCACCAACCGTTTCTCAGACCAGGCCGGGGATTGCTCGCGCCGTGGTGGGGCTTGGGTTGGGGGCCTACGGGGCCCCGGAGCGGGGTGTGGGATTGCCTATTCCCACGGCAGTAGGGAATGGCCGCAGGTGTATGAACAGAGGGCCGTATCAATACCCGGGAGTGCGTCCCCGCTGTCTTCAAGCGGTGATGCGCTCCGACCCTCTGATTTCGGCTCGTGGTACCGGGAGCAAGGATGAGAAGCCACCTGAGCTCAGGCTCGTGTATTTCAATGCCAGGTCCGTAATGAATAAGGCTCCTCTCATTCAGGGGGTCCCCCTGGTTGATCTTTGCCCATCAGGTTTCCGGGTGCTGCCCCAGCCTCGGGCTCAGGGTAGGGGTGGTGGAGTGGCAGTAGTAGCAAGGGAGACCTTATGTCCGCGGGAGGCCACCATGGTCCAGATAGTCGGGTGTGAGTCCCTCCTCCTGAGATGTGGTCCCAGAGCTCAGTTGGGCTTGCTGCTGGTGTATGTTTCACCTAGACACGTGGCAGCAGCCCTGCCTGAGCTTCTCGATATCCTCTCAGGGTTGGTGGTTGAGTTCCCCAAACTTATAGTTTTGGGTGACTTCAACCTACCATCCCTGGGGGGATCATCTGAGTTAGCTCGGGAGTTCATGGCTTCCATGACGGCCATGGACCTGAAGCAGGTTATTCTGGGCCCAACTCACGGGGGGGGGTCACACGCTCGATTTGGTTTTTCTATCCGGACGGTGGTTAGATGATCTTGGGGGGGTTTCTCCAATTATTTCACCCCTGTCATGGACCGATCATCATCTCCTGCGGATGGTCTTCCGTTTTGCCACTCCCTGTCGTGGGGTTGCTGAGCCAATAAGATGGTTCCGCCCTAGACGCCTTATGGACCCTGAGCGGTTCCAAATGGCGCTTGGGCCCCCACCTGCCTCCTTTGCTCACAGCTCGGTCGATGGCCTAGTGGAAGCCTGGGAAAGGGCAGCCACAGAGGCACTCGACCAAGTTGTACCCATGCGGCCCTTGACCCGACGCAGATCTCAACGGGCCCCATGGTTCTCCATGGAGCTCCGTGAGATGAAGCGTCGGAGACGGGGCCTAGAGAGCTGTTGGCGGTCCAGCCGATCCGAATCCGACCGGTTACGACTAAGGTCGTTTACGAGAACTTATCTCGCAGCGTTGAGGGTGGCTAGGTCTAACCACTTTGCCACCCTCATCGCGTCCGCAGATAATCGCCCGGCCGCCCTGTTTAGGGTAACTCGCTCCCTTCTTAATCAGGAGGTGAGGGAGGAACCCTTGCAGGGTCGAGCCGAGGAGTTTAGTCGATTTCTGTTGGACAAAATCGCTCGGATCCGGACCGGTTTGGACTCTGACTGGGCAGAGTCTGACGAAGAGGATACGGGCGGCCTTGTCGATTTAATTTGGGAAGAGTTCGATCCTGTGACTCCTGAAGAAGTGGACAAGATCATGGGGAAGCTGAGCTCCACCACGTGTTTGTTGGACCCGTGCCCCTCCTGGCTGACTTATGCAGCCCGGGATGGGACACGAGGCTGGCTCCAGGCAGTGATTACGGCCTCTCTGAGTCAGGGTAGCTTTCCCGCTGCCTTGAAGGAGGTGGTGGTGAGACCCCTCCTCAAGAAGCCTGCCTTGGACCCAGCAATTTTAAACAACTATCGTCCGGTCTCCAACCTTTGCTTTTTGGCGAAGGTTGTTGAGAGCGTGGTGGCGCAGCAGCTCCCTTTGTTCTTGGATGAAGCTGATTACCTAGACCCGTACCAATCGGGTTTCAGGCCCGGGTACAGCACGGAGACGGCATTGGTCGCGCTGGTGAATGATCTCTGGCGGGCTCGGGACAGAGGTTGCTCCTCTGTCCTAGTCCTTTTAGACCTCTCAGCGGCTTTTGATACCATCGACCATGGTATCCTGCTGCGATGTCTCAGAGGGTTAGGAGTGGGAGGCACAGTTCTCCAGTGGTTCTCCTCTTACCTTCTGGGACGTTCGCAGTCGGTGTTGGCAGGGGGGCAGAGATCGACCTTGAGACCTCTCATTTGTGGAGTCCCTCAGGGATCGGTTCTCTCGCCTCTCCTGTTCAACATCTATATGAAGCCGCTGGGTGAGATCATTCGTGGTTTTGGAGTTGGGTATCACCAATATGCTGATGATACCCAACTTTTTATTTCTACCCCAAACCACCCCAGCAATGCCCTCGATGTGATGTCCCGTTGCCTGGAGGCGGTCCGGGTCTGGATGGGGAGGAACAGGCTTCGACTCAACCCTGACAAGACTGAGTGGCTGTTCGTGCCGGCATCCCGGGAAATTCCGATTATTCCATCATTGGCCATGGGGGGTGAGCTATTACCCCCGTAGATAGGGCTCGCAACTTGAGGGTCCTTTTAGATTCACAGCTCTCTTTGGAAGAGCATATTGGAGCTGTGACTAGGGGGGCCTTTGCCCAGGTTCGCCTGGTGCGCCAGTTGCAGCCCTATCTAGACCGGGATGCCTTGCGTACAGTCACTCATGTGCTCGTGACCTCTCGTCTGGACTACTGTAATGCTCTCTACATGGGGCTGCCCTTGAGGTCCACCCGGAGACTTCAACTGGTGCAGAATGCAGTCGCGCGAGTTGTCTTGGGGGTTTCCCGATACTCCCATGTTACACCTTTGCTCCGCGAGCTGCATTGGCTACCGGTTGCTCTCCGGGTGAGGTTCAAGGTCTTAGTGATGACTTACAAAGCCCTTCATGGCATGGGTCCGGATTACCTACGGCAACACCTGCGGCCGGCGTCAACTTCCCTCCGTCCAGTGCGCTCCCACAGAGAGGGCCTCCTTAGGGTGCCGCCGATCAAAGAATGCCGATTGGTGGCCCCCAGGGGGAGAGCGTTCTCTGTGGGCGCGCCAGACCTTTGGAACCGCTTACCGGTTGAGCTCCGGATGGCCCCCGACCTTCGCTCCTTCCGGCGTGATCTTAAAACCTTCTTTTTCGAACAAGCTGGCCTGGTCTGATGGGATGGGGTTGGGTTTTTATAAATAGCTCTAATTTTAAGATGTATTAATTATTATGGGCATAATGGTTTAATCGCTTTTAATTTTTGTATTCGGTTTTTTACTATGTATTGCCCTGTTCACCGCCCTGAGTCCCTCGGGAGAAGGGCGGTATATAAATTAAATTATTAAATTAAATTAAATTATTAAACTCCCAGAATTCCTCAGCCAGCATCATAAAAGGGCCACGTTTGAAGACAATTGCCCTAAAGTTTAGCTAAATGCAGTGCATACTCTAATACATAAATGTTTCAATAATAATTTATACTTATCAGATATATATTTCTAAAGCTAATTTATAAATGCTAAGATGATCCTTTAATAAAATAATAATTGAAAGGTTGACATGAAAAGGTATAGTGTTCTGTGATATGTAACCCAAATTTTCTTTTTTGAAAGATGTGCTAATCATACAGGAACATGCACGTGCTAATTTAGAAATTTGTAATAGCCATGATGGGTCCTTGATGCTAGTTAATATAGTTAAATTAGTAGCAGAAACTAAAGTTCAAAGAAGTGACAGACTCAGAATAACAGAGTTAGAAGGAACTGAGAAATAATAATAATAATAATAATAATAATAATAATAATAATAATAATAATAATAATAATAATAATAATAATAATAATAATAATAATAGTAATAATAATAATTGTAAGCCGCCCTGAGTCTTTGGAGAAGGGCGGGATATAAATGGAATTAAAATAAAAAAATAAAAAATAAAAAATAAATGATGATGATAATGATGATAATGATGATGATGATAATGATGATGATGATGATGATAATAATAATGATGATGATGATGATGATAATGATAATGATAATGATGATGATGATAATAATAATAATAATAATAATAATAATAATAATAATAATAATAATAATAATAATAATAATAATAATAATAATAATAATAATAATAATAATAATAATAATAAGAAGAAGAAGAAGAAGAAGAAGAAGAAGAAGAAGAAGAAGAAGAAGAAGAAGAAGAAGAAGAAGAAGAAGAAGAAGAAGTAGTTGGAAGGGACCTTGGAGGTCTTCTAGTCCAGGGCTTTTCAACCTTTTCACCCACTGTACCCACTTTTAGGATATGGCAACATCCGAGCACCACCAATCGCCTGGCAAAGTGTCAAAAACCTGATGACCCCCCCCAAAAAGGAAAAAAAAGTGATGAAATACAGCTAGTCCTCAACTTACAACAGTTCACTTGGTGATTGTTTGAAGTTACAATGCCACTGAAAAAGTGCCCACCAAGCCACAGCTGAGCAAGACACCTGCCTGCCCGCCCGGCAGAGCTCTTCCTCCTGTCCGAGGTTTTCATTGTTGTGAGCGTTTCTGTTGAGGATTGGCAGTGGGGGTGGGGTGGGGTAGGGTGGTGTTTGGTTTTATTTCCCCCCCTCTGCTGGGTGGTTGTACGTTTTGGTCACTTCACATGACCCTGGGACACTGTGACCATCATAAATATGAATCAGTTGCCAAGCATCTGAATGTAAATCACAAGAACCTGGAGATGCTGCAACATTCCAGCTGATTGGTGCTACTTCTGGGCTCAGCAGAAGTGGCAGGATCACCAGCTGGAGCCTGGTGCTGATCCTGGAAGTTCCGCTGAGCCATGACAGTACCAAAAAAGTGCTGATCCTGGCACTTTCACTGAGCCCTGACAGCCCTGCAGCTCCAGCCATCTCTTGCTCAGGCTTATGCGGTGCTGCCACCAGTTCAGCTCATTCCCCTCCCCCGCTACCACTTTTCTAGGATGGTCGTGTACCACCTGCCAGGTGCCAATGTACCACAGGTGGTACCCATACCACTGGTTGCAAAGCCCTGTTCTAGTCCAACCCCTTGCACAAGCAGGAGACCCTATACCAATTTTAAGAAGATATTGGCTGTCCAATATCTTCTTAAAAGTCTCCAGTGATGGAGAACTCACAACTTCTGAAGGCACTGGTTGATTGCTTTCACTGTTAGGAAATTTCTGCTCAGTTTTAGGTTGCTTCTCTCTTTGATTAGTTTCCACCCATTTTTTCTTGTTGTGCTTTTTGTGCTTTAGAAAATAGGTTGACCCCTTATTGAGGCAACCCCTCAAATATTGGAACATGCTGTCATGTCATCCCTAGTCCTTTTCACTAGAATAGACAAACTCAATTCCTTCATATGGATCTTTGTTAACTTTGGAGAAACAGTGGAGCAAAATCTGATAGGAATGGTTCTGAAATTTAGTAAAACAGAGACAGATCTAGAAAAAAAAAGGTAGATTCCAATGGAATCTTTACAATAGAGTACCAATTATATGATATATCATTTCATCAAAGTAAGTCAGCCTGGTAAGCTACTAGGAATTTTGAAACTCTACAAAAATCTGGTATTCAGCTTATTTAGCATCTATATTCTAAATTACAGTATTTTGGTATGAAATTGAGTTTTTTAAATAATCAAAGTATATCTTTAAGAGTATTATATATCATTCTTTAAGTAGGAATTTCAATGTTAAGTGAGCTGATTTAATCAGATTGTCCAGAGAAAGGAACAGAATTCACTCAGGTATCCACAATACAAATAAAATATACATTATAGAACATTATGTTCTTTACAAGTGCATAATGAATAACAGCTGCTGCAAAAAAGAAGTGCCAAATGAAAACATCTCAACATTACAGCTCAACATTACAGCTCAAAAGTCCAATTTGCTTTGTTTTCTCAACACCAAGTTTCCTTGTTTTAATTTTATAACCAAAAGCTAGAGATAATAAAACTCAGCTGCATCTTAAAATAACTAAGATTATGACAGTTTTTTTTTTTTTTTGAAGAGGGAGTCCATTCATGATAATAATGCAATAAAGTGGCAGTTGAAGAAGGAAGCTGGGGAAATCTCATAAACTGTTTGTCATGGCTATTTTGATCACCTTCCCAGATTTTCTGGGCACAAAGACATTTTTGCTTTTATTTGCTGTTTGTTCTTTAACTTGTTACCACTTTATAAAAAGGTTTTCACTCTCTAAACACACTCTTCGGTGAGGAAACTTTTCAGAAAACTATACGTTCGATTGTAAATATTGCCTGCTAGAATACCTCTACATTAAAGTGTGTTCTCAGAGCTAGTTCCCTAATAGTTAATAGTTCTTGAAATTAGAAATTAAGTTATTTTATGCTTCTAGGGCTCATTTTATACATAACTGAATATGCAATTTTCAGAACAGCAGATAATTATAATTTCATTCGCTCATTTTTCAATTTTAACCTTCTTAAAAATTTGAACTCTGTTGGTTCCTTAACTGGGAAGAAAAAGGGAGAAGATAAAAATAGTTTTAAAACTAAGAGGATTTTTCATTAAAGGCTTACATGTTATATTCTTCAGTTTAATTTTTGTAAGAAAGGTGATATAAAATGTTAGTTTAATCCACACAAAGCAATATAAAAGGCAATAAATAAAATTAAATTCCAGTGAGTAGAAGACAACAAAAGACAAATTTATTAACACTGATAATGACAAAATCTTACAGAGAGCTGGCAAGCTGATCTGCAAGGCAAAGAAGAGGATAATGCTTGAAAAATGTACCACTAGAGAGCTATTTTATTTGGATCAAAATCTAAATGGTATCTGAAGGCTTGCTGGAGGGAAGAATGTGCAATAATCTTAGGAAATATGTTTCATGTATTTATATTTATATTTTACTTCTAATGTATAAATGTCAAAACAGAGAAAGAGAGAATAAGAGAATGAGAGAGAGGATAAATATCCCCTGGTAGGATCATATTCCCAAATCAAATAGAACTTTTCTGTAGTAGATTTAAATAATTCACTATAGACTTAGCCAAGATAATTTATTATCTGCATTTGCTAACTGACTTCAGGACAGAATTAAATTTGAACCAAACGTGCAATGGCTCACTGTCTTAGCTGTCACAATGCAACAGTATCATTGTTCTATTGGTTTATTAACAACATAATATATTTCAAGTTTACTCAAGGCTGTTCGAAACTCCTGTTTCTAATCATTCCTTCATGGTGAAACAGGATGCTAATTAGCTGGATTCAATTCAAGCAATTTTGTCTTATTAATATATCTTGGTATAACAACAAAATTAATTTATCTAGCATTAAACTGCAGTGACGGTGGATACAGGGTGGATCCCCCCTTCAAATGCAGACACACAGATTCTAAGAAAGTTGCTGGGAGCAGGATCTATTTGCTCCCAATGATTGTGATCTGAATTAGAACTTCTGTGCTGTCATTACCTTTTAAAACAAAACAGGGCTGTGGGAAATTGCCAGTGGGTTTAAGCCTATCTGCCTGTTCCAAATAATATGTCAAGGAATTACATAACAGCTGTCCAGATGAAGTCAGAGACACTGACACAAACATGTGGTCTTTTATAAAAATATATTGAACATTCAAATTGTCAGCAGTCCTTGTTATCATCCATTAAAGGAAGAAGGTAAGATAGTCAGGAACAAGAAATATCATGAGGTACATCTAATACAGAACACAGAGAAGAAAAAAGATGGGGGGAAAACTCTCCCTTTATATTTACAGCAACCAACCATTGCATAGATTGCATCATGCATAAGTCAGCACTTTCTAACTAATCAACTACAACTGTGTGTTCTGGCCTATTGTACACCTTACTAAATTTAATATCCTAACATAATATGACTCCAGAAAGATGTTTGTGTGCATTGTGCACTCATTTAATATAGCATGGAATTTTTCTCATCAATAACAAACTAGCAAATATGATTGCATGTAAACATTTTTTTCCAGAAAAAAATAAGAAAAATAATATCTTGGAGGTATTCATAAATATCCCAGTTTGAGATTGTGTATTTCTGAACACTTACAGTATATGTGTTCTGTGTTGAGTATTAATTTAGTTAACATGGGCATAAAGCTAACTGTCATCTTATCACAAATTCGTAATATAATTCATATATCAAACTTCAAGCTTGGCTATTGATGTTCGACCTTGAAACTAATTATTCCTTTTTTTAAAAAAATATTCCAAGTATTAAAGGATTTTTTTTTAAAGTTTTTAAAAAGGAGGAAAAGAAGTAACAGAAAGAGCTAGTAACAAAATAATGCTATATATACTGTATACATCTTAAATCTCACAATGGTCCAACTGAAAATCAAGGGAAAAAAGGTGGGTTCCATTTGATTTTGACTAAATGGGCTGTAAAAAATCTATTCATTTTTCTTTGTAGGTTTTATAAACGTATAATGATGGCTTATTAAGGAAAACAGGGTTTAGAGTTATGTGTGAACCAAGTCTCAACTGTTGATAAACCCCATCACAAAAGTGGACATTTTCTCCTGGAGAATTTATTTTATACAGTATATAATTTTGTTTTAAAAAGTAAGAAAATTATATCAACATGTTTTCATTTTCCCCACTGAATATCCATTAAACCGGACCAGTGAATATTTTCCCCTAAATTCAAGAAGTTCAAATGAAGTTCTTAGTTTGAAATTATTCCTTCCAGTAAGATCATTCTCTAGTTCATGCTTACAAGAAGCAATCTTGGCATTAAAGGAGATAAATCTCACCAAGTTTGTAAAACTTTCACACAAAAGTTCTATTATCGTAACATCAACCTAAAAAAAAAAATCAAATGAAAGTGATATGTTGGCATTACCAACCCAATTTTTGGAGAGATAAAATAGAATATAAAGAAGTGATTCATGGAATTGAGATAAGGATAGACAACAAAATTGTATCATTGCATAGACAGTAGAGATATAAAGTGAATGGATTTGCATGTAATGGTTCTCTCTCAGGAAAAGGAGGAAGAATATAATTTAGAGATTGTCAGATCAATTGAAGTGTCTACCCTTTTAAACTTAATGAATATCTATTGGGTCTCAGGTGTTATAATCCAGAATCTATATTGATATACTTAACAATAAAGAGCTCTAGGTTCTTTTTAAGTCATGATGGGGATTGACCATGAAAACCATATCTGATAAGTTATCTGATAGGAGTATGCCTTTTCAGTGTTCCCTATGAAACAATCTGCCCTTGATGTTCATCAGGCTTCTAACCTCCTAAGGTAAAGGTAAAGGTAAAGGTTCCCCCGCACATGCGTGCTAGTCGCTTCCAACTCTAGGGGCCGGTGCTCATTTCCGTTTCAAAGCCGAAGAGCCAGCGCTTGTCCGAGGACGTCTCCGTGGTCATGTGGCTGGCATGACTAGATGCCAAAGGCGCACAGAACGCTGTTACCTTCCCACCGTAGTGGTCCCTATTTTTCTACTTGCATTTTTATGTGTTTTCGAACTGCTAGGTTGGCAGAAGCTAGGACGAGTAACAGGCTCTTACTCTGTTATGCGGCACTCGGGATTCAACCCGCCAAACTGCCGACCTTCTGATCAACAAGCTCAGCGTCTTAACCCACTGAGCCACCGTGTCCCTTCTAACCTCCTAGTCTTCCACAAAACTTTGAAGACCTGGCTTTTTCCCCAAGCAATGGGACAGGATTAGTTGACTGCACCCTCAGAAGTTTGACTTGGTGACAGGTTTTTGTTGTTTTTAATGTGTTTATTTTTATAGTTTTAATATGACTTCTATTCAGTTTTAACATTTGATTGGGAGCTATTTAGAGTTAGCTGTACGTCAAGCAGCTATATACAAGTAGTTTAAATAATTTCAATAAATATATCATTCAACATGTATCATGTATCATACAACTTACATTATACATTGTGCATTTTGTATTGTGTATCATATCTCATATCCCTGGATGGATGAAATATTTATCCAGTTTATATTTTCTATTGTTGTTCCTATGATGCTTAATAATGCAGCTCCTATCAAGGTGACATTACAATATCAATCACATGCTTAGTGTACTTAATGAAACTCTGATATCTTCTCGGATTAGCTACTTGTCTCTGCATCAGATTCAATCCAGTCAGAGAAAATGGAAATGTCAAAACAAATGGACTTGATTTTCCAAATCATCGAATTAGATCAAACTGGTGAACTAAATTGAATTGGTGATTTGATTTGGGTCATCACCAATCTCTACAACCTTACTTTCTACCAGAAATCTACCTCAGCAATAGTGTTCATGTGCACCAGCCTTTGAAGGACTACTTTCAGAATATATGTAGTCATACCATGTTGTCCTACTTTGCATAGGATCTTTCTTTTTGCTATCTTCAGACTGCTTTTGCATGCATAGATTAGCCAAAATGTCAGTTGAAATACAAGGGATATACATACATAAGGTGGAAGTTAGCTTCTATATCAATTTTGCCCCCTCTTTTCTTGTATCCCTGGAGGCTTCAAATGAACTTTATAAGAAAAACACATTTACTTTCAATTACCTATTTACTCCACAAAGAGTGACAGCTTGATTGCTGAAAGGGCAAAGATAGGCAGCAAGAAGACTTTTTTTTTAATGTTCTGTAACTCTAACAGATAATTCCTTATGTCTTGCTTAAGGTTAGAAGTGTATGCATTACTTGCTTCTTAATTTTGTCATATTCTTTTATTTTAAAACAATGTGCATTTTTTTGGATACTCACTTCTTTTTCATTCTGGCAGTTTGGGCAAACCAGGAGGAATGAGGAACATAATGGAAGATTGTTGGAAATAAGCAGTACACATCATTTACTGCAGAAATCATGTAGTGCAGAAATAGGAAACATGAACATTCCTAAAAAATACCTGCTGCCTTCATTACATCATTTCTATAGCAGAATATACTGCTAGTTTTTGTCTAACATCATTTATCTATCTCTATTTGTTCACAAAAAAGTATGTATAACAATATTGGGATGTAATCAGGTGAGCTAAACTTCCAAACCAGCTGATGGTACAAGTACATACTGTAGAGACCACAAAAGCAACAATTACATTGTTTCCCTAAATTATGCTATGTTGCCAAGGAATAAGTGGTTGCTTATGAGTACAACAGAACTGTCCACAGAAAAGATGCTTGCTTTATTGTACATGCAAAGAAGACCAAACTTTGCACTATCGGGGTTCTCACTCATGGAAATATTCATAAGTAGGGTTCTATAAACAAAGTGTTTCTTGCTCTATACAATTGTGCTTATCCTCATGGTCCACTGGTTATTTGCTGCCATGATGGTATGACTTCCTGAAGAAAGAAGTGGGTCTCTGAGACTTAAGTAGCTTCAATTTGTTATTGGTATGATCAGATTGGGGCTCCAGAATTAATCTCATTAGTTATGAGGAGTTATACAGGATTATACAGGAGAATATTCATTCATTCATTCATTCATTCATTCATTCATTCATTCATTCATTCATTCAACTTGCAAGGCACCATCTTACCAGAACACAAAATATAATGAGCAGACATGCAGTGGGAACAATAGTTTCAATGATGGGAAAACACACTGAAAACAACCAAAGATCAAATGTCTACACATAATCTGGCCTGAGAGTAATTGGAAGTTGGATAGCGTATGAATTTAATGATGATTAATACAGTTAATAAATACTTCCTTCTCTTTTCCTGAACAGCCTGCCCATCTTTTAAAGAAGGAAACAAGCAACGTAAGAAATGTTGCTTACAGCAGTTCTAAAGATAAAAAGGGCCAAAAGTCACATTTCACAGAATTTTACTTTTCTTTTATCTGACACTACTGACTCCTTTCAAGACAAAGCTTCATGTGCCACTGATCTTCAAGCAGTGTTTACTGTATATGCAGTTAAATAATTTCATAAAATTTAGATATTTTTGAGATTTAATTTGGAGAACAATTAACCTAAAACCTGAAGCAAAAAAGAAAGAAGTATTTGTGAATTTCATACTACTCCTTTGCTTTTTTCACCCTTCCTACCCCCACCCCACCTCTTACGAAAATCACAGATACATGCCTACAACTGAATTTCAGGATACTGAGGTTTGGCAGACATTTTGAACAATTTCAGGACTCTGCATATAGGTTAAAAGTGCTCAAAAACAGCTTGTTCCTTATCTATTTCATTTCTCCTTTTCTTAATGTGTTTTGTGACAGAGAGAAAGACAAGTGACAGAATCAGACACATCCCAAATCCTATGTTTGCTTGTTTATTTTTCTCCCCAAAGTGTAGCCACAGAATTCTTGGGGATGTATCCAAGTCACTTAATTGGAAGTCTTCCAGTTCTGCAGAAAATCATAGTAGTTGTGGGAGAGAACCACCCACATTGTGCAGCCCTCCGTGAAACTTAAAAGTTTCTATCAATGAAAGTGTTGTGTCTGAAGTTGTTATTTTTGTTTATTGTTTTTGAAATGATGTATTTTTGCTCAAGTGTAGGCATCTATTTAAGGGACACGGTGGCTCGGTGGGTTAGGACGCTGAGCTTGTCGATCAGAAGGTCGGCAGTTTGGTGGGTTGAATCCCGAGTGCCGCATAACAGAGTGAGTACCTGTTACTCGTCCCAGCTTCTGCCAACCTAGCAGTTCAAAAGCACGTAAAAATGCAAGTAGAAAAATAGGGACCACTACGGTGGGAAGGTAACAGCGTTCCGTGCGCCTTTGGCGTCTATTCATGCCGGCCACATGACCACGGAGACGTCCTCAGAGAAGCGCTGGCTCTTCGTCTTTGAAACAGAGATGAGCACTGGCCCCTAGAGTTGGAAACGACTAGCACGCATGTGCGGGGGAACCTTTACCTTTAGGCATCTATGCTGGTAGTGAATTCCACACCCTTCTCAAAAGTCTCCCAATGTGCTTAGTGCTTCAATCTATAGACCAAAGAGAGTCTATAGAAGAAAAGATACAAATTTTCTAGGGGAACATAGCACATTCAGTGTTTAGCCTCCCTGAAAATTGCAGTTCTTACATCCTGTCAAAAAACATCATGATGAACTGAAAAGGAATAGCCACCTGACGTACTGTTTCTCCAATAAACTTCCGTCTATAGAGATTGCAAAGTAGTTAATTTTCTTTTTCATATCAACAACTGTTGTAAAATAGAGGATGGTTTATGATTGTGACTCTTTGTCAATAATGAGCTTGGTTCCTACCAATTCCACTGTTAAATATGCCTTTTGCTGATTCAAGGTGTATTTGCAGTTTGGGCTTACCTCTGCTTTTTGTACTGATTTGGAGGCTTAATGCTGGTCTTTACTTCTAGAGTTAAGCCTTAATGAGATGTTTACCCAATAATGTATTATTGTTATAATAATATTTTTCCTGTTATCTATTCTATTTCATTATCTATGTTTTGGTAGAGAAACTCTAGTACAACCATTTCCAGATGAATAAGTAACAATATAACACAAAACCACAGTATGCATTTTTTGTGTCAGCTTCACATAATGGGAAAGTTTTGCCAGCCTACAACTACATGTATTTCCAACAGGGGGAAAAAAAAGTTTTCTATTGCTTGCTGGCATTTTTGTTAAAGGTATTATAGTGTTATGTATTTTCTTGCTTATTATTCCTTTATGGTGTGAAAATTACAGTTTAAATGTCATGATATTACTAAACAAATTTGGCCTGCATCTGGCTGTGTTCTTGATAAAAATGAATAATATAGTTGGCATTATGAGAACTGCCAGCTGATTCTGCTTCTTCAAAATGTTTGAGGCAAATTTGGAATAACTTCCTTGAAGAAAATGTAGAACCCAGACTTGCTCTGAGTTGGGTGGCATATAAATTTAAATAAAATTAACCCCTCAGTGATGTGTGTTTACTGGAGTGTTCTATCCTATGAACAATATGGTGAGACTTAGTACCCAAACCAGATTGATTGTCACTCCTGGACCTTTGCATTATGAACTAGTTGTAATTTCTGAGAGCTATTTAGAATCTTCAAAGCCCCATATAAAGTATATTGCAATAGTCTATCGAGATGCTAAGCAGCATGAGTGACTGTAGTCATGTCCTCCTGTACCAAGTAAGTCTACAATTGGTGTACTAGCCAAAGTTGCTCAAAGGTTCCTGCAGCCACATTCTCCACCCTGCAGTTCAACAGGAGCCATGAGTCTACAAGGACTCACAAATCACAGTTCTGCTCCTTCGCAGATAATGCTTGCCTTTCAGAGATAACAGTGGTATCTCTGGAAAACGGTGATGAACTGTGTTGTAGTGTGATGATTACTGTGGAAAACTTGTGATGTACTTTGTCACATGAAGTATTAGTATTTTCTCCTGCTTGAGTAGGGGGCTGGACTAGAAAACCTCCAAGGTCCCTTCCAGCTCTATTCTATTCTATTCTATTCTGTTCTGTTCTGTTCTGTTCTGTTCTGTTCTGTTCTGTTCTATTCTATTCTATTCCCTATTCTATTCTATTCTATTCTATTCTGTTCTGTTCTGTTCTGTTCTGTTCTGTCCTATTCTATTCTATTCTGTTCTGTTCTGTTCTGTTCTGTTCTGTTCTATTCTATTCTATTCTATTCTATTCTATTCTATTCTATTCTATTCTATTCTATTCTATTCTATTCTATTCTATTCTATTCTATTCTTTTCCCGCTTTATAAAGCCTTAGTAAGATCACCCTTAGAACACTGCATACACTTTTGGTCACCATATTATAAAAAAGAGGTAGAGACTCTGAAAAGAATTCAGAAAAGAGCAACAAAGATAATTATGGGGCTGGAGGCTATAACAGATGAAGTTGCAGGAACGGGGTATAGCTAGTCTAGTGAAAAGAAGGACTAGGGGTTGCATGGTAATGGTCTTCCAGTATTTGAGAGGCTGCCACAAAGAAAAGGGGGTCAGCCTATTTTCCAAAACAACAGAATGCAAGAGAACAAACAATGGATGGAAACTAATCAAGAAGAGAAGCATCTTAGAACTAAGAATAAATTTCCTAAGGGTGAGAAAAATTAATCAGTGGAAGTTGTGGGTGCTCCATCACTGGAGCCTTTTAAGAACAGACTACACAGCCATTTGTCTGCAATGGTATAAGGTCTCCTGCTTGAACAGGGGATTGGACTAGAAGACTTCCAAGGTCCTTTCCAACTCTGTTATTCTGCCTGGATTGTGTCCTGCCTGGATTCAACTTCAATCCGTTCTTTCCATTGAGACCCATTTCAGACCTATAATCAGTGTCTTCTTTGGTCTTCTTATACCTCTATAAATGTAAGGTGTATGCATTAACCTCAGTTATATAAATAGTCATCTGTGCATCCTTCAAATATTCCAACAGCTGAAGATTTATATATTTACTCTTTTTCAAGAATATTTTTTTTTTTTAGATTTTTATACCTGCCTTTCCCGAAGGACTCAGGGCGGTTTACAGGGCATTTAAAAGAGAGTCAATACAAACGTTAAAACAAATTAAAAAAGATTAAATAAAACCCTGAGAACAATTAAAAAAACCAATTAAAATTAAAATTAAAAAATTCTCAGCCTGGGCCAGAGAGCTCGAAGAGCCAGGTCTTCAGGTCCCGGCAGAATGAACGGAGGTTGGGGGCAGTAAAATCATTTTTACTATTCCATGCATCTGAATTACAGGAAAAAAGTAAAAGGTCTTCAAAGGAAGAGGAAGTTGCATTGTGGCAGAGTAATGGGGGTTTCTTTGCCTGTGGGATTATTATTATTATTATTATTATTATTATTATTATTATTATTATTATTATTATTATTATTATTATTATTATTATTATTATTATTATTATTATTATTATTATACCATGGTAATGAAACCATTTAATTTAGCTTCTAAGATGCAGGGTAATTTTCCTAGACCATGTATTGATTGCTACAGTCAAAGAACTCTTAAGACTGCAAATTTCATGACCTGTGAAATCCTCCAAGACCTTCACCAAATAGGCAGAAGGATATGTTTCATCATAATCAGAATTGTTCTTGTAACATTTGTACAGAGATTCAGAAAACGACATATAAAAATGCCACATAAAACTGAAACTGTAATGGGTAAAGCTTTGGATGTGTCATAAGAGCCATGAAATTTTTATGCAAGAATTGTAATAATAACATCTGTTCCAAATGTGCAGGATGTAGAAGCTTTAGATTAGTTTAAAGCATTCCCCTGTTGCCAACTGGGTCTCTTTTCTGCCAGTCCTATATTGTTAGCAATAAAGGAGAATATTTTGTAGCTCAGGATTGAAATGAAGGGTCCTTGGTGTTCTCTGAGCTTGGTTGCTAGTCTGGCAGAGATATGTTACCTAGTTTGGGTAATGAAATGTCTGAAAGAAAATAACCAAGCTCAGAGAGCACCAAGGTTGCCTATGTTGTTAAGATTTCTCCCTATAATGAAGGAAATGTTATTTTAAATGATTCTACACATTTTGTGTGCAATGTCGCATGGTCGCACAGAGAGATGGACACTTGAGCTGGGTAGTACTTCTTTATTGGATCAGGAATGAAGCTGGGGCGAAGGGGTTACCTGGCATCTCTTTATACCTGCCCAGGTGAATCACGACCAATAGATTCAAACCTGGGCTTCCCGCCAGTGCAGGCAGCCAATGGATTTAAACCCTGGCTTCCTGCCAGAGCTGACCATGCCCTGGGGCTGTCAATGACTAGCTCTATTCAGGCTTTCCCGCCAAAAGCGGTTATAGCCTGGAGCTGTCCAGCCCCCTGCTGTGCTGACATTTCTGTGTATGCTTTAAGAGCATACACTACATTGTGCATCCATTATTCTGCAGCATTCCCAAATGCCTTATCCTCCTTGAATGGAAGAAACACATGTAGCATGGGAAGTGAGAAACAGGACTGACAACCTGCTTGAGTGTCATTCTGAGATTTCTGAAAAACAAAAGGTTCACGATCTGTCTAACTCTTGACTTGATGGATAAGCTTTGGACATTTTACCCAGTTCCTCTGGAACAATAGAACAAAAGAAGGAAGAACAGTCCTAACTCCTTTTTGTGATATTACAAATAAAAAGAGAGATCTTGTGCATTGGGATCTGTCCCTGCTTACCTGTCAGTCAGTAAAATTTATCTTCCATCAGGTATAGCTTGCTTAATATTTTTGCAAACTGATATAGAAACAAGCATAGCCATAATCAGCCTAAAAAACTGAGATTATTGGATGGGTTAAAAATAATAGTCATGATGATTATAACTGCAATTATAATAATCGCAGGTCCAAACTATATGTGCAAAGGAAATAGCTGTGCTCATAATGAGCTCAATCAGTGCTGTGTCAAGGTTCTGACAGACAGAGACAAATAAAGCAGAACTCCGAGGCTTGCAAATTCCTCAAAGAACATGTTTATTGATGCAAAGTATCGGCCCTTCATAAAGTGAAACCAAGTCCAAAGAGATGCATAACAATTCCCCAATACAAAGTTAAGAAATCCCAACCCTAAGGCTATGCAAGCAACTATGTTTCCCCACTCAGCTTGTTGGCGGACTTTTCATGAAATGCCCAGCCCGCAGTCTCAGGAGCAGCTGATGACCTTGGTTCCCATGAGAGAAAGTCTGAGAGAGAAAGTCTGTTTTGTCTAGCGCAACACCTGGCAACCCTCCCTCCCTCCATGCTATGTGGCAACTAGAAATGAGATGGAAAAAATGGCTGCAGCCCTACTCCTTCTAAAGTTGACATGCTACGCAGGAGAAGAAGAGTCTCAATTACCTCAATTACCTTCCTGTTGCTACTTGTGTTTACACATTTTCACAATCCAGTTTTTTTTTTGTTCCTGCTTCATTCTCGTTGAAATGTTGACCTGCAGGAAGGTACACATGTGAAGACATAGGACTGAGACCCCCACGTGAACACTTGTCAGCTGACTGTTGATATGAGGGTGGAAGAAGAAGGGTGGTGTGTTTGTGTGTGTGTATATATTTTTTTTAATTTCCATTTATATCCCGCCCTTCTCCGAAGACTCAGGGCGGCTTACAAACTTAGCAGTAGCCTTCATTCTATGTATATGCCTGCTTATTAGGGTTTTCACACACACACCCAAGCGGCATTATTACAAAGTCAGCTTAATTGCCCCCAACAATCTGGGTCCTCATTATGTGTATATGTGTGAGAAATATATGTGTATATGTGTGAGAAAGGCAGACAGACACACACACACACACACACTCACACACAGAGGGGAGGGTCTGTCCTGTGAATATGAGCAGCTGTGCTGGAGCTCCTGGTGGACATCTCTGGATAACCTGTTGAAAATAACTTCATTAGAACATAGTTTGTTTTGACTTCTAGGATAAGAATGTTCTCTCTCTCTCTCTCTCTCTCTCTCTCTCTCTCTCTCTCTCTCTCTCTCTCTCTGTGTGTGTGTGTGTGTGTGTGTGTGTGTGTGTGTGTGTGTGTGTGTGTAGGCAGCGGGATGACCTGCTATATTTCTCTTTACCATTTGCCATGTCATGTTATTCAGCAGAACGTCTCCACAACTTCCAACTTTTTATCATGCATGAGTATGAAGCGGACTGAAACACAGTCACCTGCAAATGTGTACAGGTAACCCTTGACTTATGACTGCAACTGAGCCCAAAATCTTGGTTGCTAGGTGAATATTTGTTAAGTGAATTTTGCCACATTTTACTACCTTTCTTGCCACAGTTGTTGGGTGAATCACTGCACTTGTTAAGTTAGTAACAGGGTGGTTAAGTGAAGCTGGCTTTGCCGTTGACTTTGCTTGTCAGAAAGTCACAAAAAGTGATCCCATGGCCCTGGGACATTGCAACTGTCGTAAATATGAGTCAGTTGCCAAGCCTCTGATTTTTGATCACATGATCTTGGGGATGCTGCAACTTTTTTTCCTGTTTGTAACTTTCTTAAATCCAGATGATTAACTTTAACAGTATTGCTACAAAAGGGACTGAAGCTCTTATCAGCATAATGGTAAACATAACACATCAAGCTCTGCCTCTGGCTTATAATGAACCAATTTCCTGGGATTTCTAACATTGTTGCTAAAGGGAAAAATGCAATTATACACAATGTGAATCAATATATCTCATTTTAATTAAAGTAACGTGCACATGGATCCAATCCCATGATTCAAATATCAAAAACACCAGACAAAATATATTGGTTTATATTTGTAAAGAAAGATTTCTAGAAAAATCCTACAGTATATTTAGATTTTGTGTATCCAACTGGGAAAAGTTGAATTGGTGTTGTACATAGGACTAGGTTTTCAGTGAGATAAAATGCTTACTCATAATTGCCCTTTCATTCTTTGCTCTGGATTACATCTAAGCATTCTCAGATTGTTCATCTTTAGAGAAATGGCATGAAATCTACAATTCAGGTGGAAATAAACACATTAGAATCCAAGTTTCAGGACATCAAGTAAAAATCAGTAATATGTGTGCAATTACGTGATCTGGACCGAGAACATATATGGCAGGGAAGCTTAATTGTTCCAAGCTTGTTCATTTAGAAAATCTGTCTTTCTCTGTATTTCTTTCTGCAGTAGCTAAAGCAACCAAAATCACATTTTTGAAAACTGGCCTACACATACATACTTTTTAGACTTTAATAGACAATGCACTGCTTTACTGGTCAGTCAGTCAGTTAGTCAGTGTTAAGGTTGACTGAGGCTAAACCAAATTGTAGAAACCCTGATTTTTCAGTTGAGCAGTCATATTTGCTGAAAAGAATAGTAGTATTAAGTTGCTTAACAAAGATCATTGCCAAATTTATGCATGAGTCTTAGATGAATTGTGGTATTAAATTGTAAGTAAATGGGTTCATTAGTCATGATCACAGAAAACCACTGGCTTTAGACTTTTGACCATGTATGGTTATGCTTGAAAGCTAAGCACGATTGGGCAGGAAATCTCCAGGCTGTAGCTTAGAACGGGTAGTAATGTAATTTATAATTGTTAGTATGAAAACTGCATGATTATACAGCAAATATGAAGCACCAGAGATTATGTTTGACTTTCAAAAGCTTTATTTCTTTATTCATAGGAAATCAATAGACAGCTGATGCATGCTGTCCACAGGTCCACAATTCATTATATTACCAGAGATTTGTTTGTAAATGCCAGTTCATGGCTCATAGAATTGGGAAGAAGAAGAAGAAGAAGAAGAAGAAGAAGAAGAAGAAGAAGAAGAAGAAGAAGAAGAAGAAGAAGAAGAAGAAGAAGAAGAAGAAGAAGAAGAAGAAGAAGAAGAAGAAGAAGAAGAAGAAGAAGAAATATAATATATATATAGGTCAAGTAACACTTTTAAAACTGAAGGCCAACCTTTTGTTGTTGTTGTTGTTCTTTTGTTACCAGTCACCAAAGACCATACAAAACATGGGCAGCATTGTATTGATTGCATCACAATGGATAGGACTAAATTTTTCAACCCAGTTTAGAGCTGTGGTAGCACAGTGGTCAGAATGCAGTACTGCAGGTTAATTCTGCTGACTGCCAGCAGTTTGATTCTCACCAGTTCAAGGTTGACTAAGCCTTCCATCCTTCCGAGGTCAGTAAAATTAGGACCCAGATTGTTGGAGTCAATATGCTGACTCTGTAAACTACTTAGAGAGGGCTGTAAAGCACTGTGAAGTGGTATATAAGTCTAAGTGCTATTGCTATTATGGAAGTTAGTATGTTAACTTTGTATAATACAATACAACAAGCTTTTTATTTTAGCAATAATAATAATAATTCACCAGATTTAGTGGTGGTTGAAAAGAAGAAAGTGAGGATAATTGATACAGCAGGGGTGGTAAAATAGAAGATAAAGACTTGTAGAAGATCAGAAAGTAACAATCAAAGTTTTAAAAAATTACATCATAAACCAGTTGTGGTGGTCCCAGCGGTTATCAGCACAATGAGTACCATACAAAAACGTCTTATAGGCTTTTAGAAAATCTGTGCCTTGACATTTCTATCAGTTAGTTTCAAAAGGCCACACTGCAGTGCTGCTACATTGCAGGTAGTCCTCAATTTACAACTACCTGTTTAATGACTGTTCAAAGTTACAACAGCACTGAAAAAAGCAACTTATGACTGCTTTTCACACTTATGACCATTGCAGCATCCCCATGGTCAAGTGATCAAAATTCACACTCTTGAAAATTGACTGATATTTATGATGGTTGCAATGTCCTGGGGTCATGTGATCACCTTTTGCAAACATCTGCTAGGCAAGGCAACAGAGAAGCCAGACTCTCTTCCTTAACAACAGTGTGTTAACTTTAGAAGCCTACCCCTACCCCTAACCCTGGTCTATTGGAACCATGACACAATGTTACTAACTTAACAACTGCAGTGATACACTTAACAACTGCGGGAAGAAAGGTTGCAAACTGGAGCCAAACTGACTTTACAACTGTCTCACTTAATGATAGAAATTTTGGGCTCCATTATGGTCATATATTGAGGACTAGCTGTTCAAGTTGGGAAGTATGATGAGTATGAAGGCCAACACAGGTAAAGAACTAGCAGTAGTGATGACATAACCTATGTAATAATATAATATAATATAATATAATATAATATAATATAATATAATATAATATAATATAATATAATATAATATAATATAATATAATATAATATAATATAGTAATATAATATAATATAGTAATATAATATAATATAATATAGTAAAATATAATATAATATAATATAATATAATATAATATAATATAATATAATATAATATAATATAATATAATATAATATAATATAATATAATATAATATAATATAATATAATATAATATAATATAATATAATATAATATAATATAATATAATATAATATTATAATATAATATAATATAATATAATATAATATAATATAATATAATATAATATAATATAATATAATATAGTATTGTAATGTAATGCAATGCAATGCAATGTATGTAATATATGTAAAATATAATCTATGTATGATGATGATGTGTACATATGTAATAGTAATATTATTACTATTGCACAAAATGATGTAGGTAGAAGAGAACACGTCATAAGCCTACTTTTGAGTCTGATAACTCATTTATGCACTAAAAAAATTAAGGAAAGCGAAACAAAGAAATATGAAAAGGTGACTGCTGGAGTTTTATTTAATACCTCATATTAGAAGTGTGCTATGAAAATTCTACTGTAGTCTTAAACTGAAAAGCTACTACTGAAAAAAAATTATATCTAACTTGGCTATAATCCTAATTCTGTCTCAGTTAATAAAATAGGTAAAGAGATAAGATGTTGATCTAATCTTTGTAGATACATTTGCTTCTTTAATGAAAAATGTAGAGCAAACCAGAGACAGTGCATTTCTGCATTTAATCAAAAATCTAATTTCAAATTGAAAAACATTAGAGGAGATGACATATTCCAGAGTCGTCTCTGTATGCCTGAACCAGAAACAAGGACACAATTACATGGAATAAACAGTTTGGTTTCTTGACAGTGCTGGAGCCAAAGAGAGGCCTAAAGAAGGAATATAATCCTTCTTTAAAGAATTATGAAAATGAAAACACACGTGATTGAATAGAGCAGCAAGGCATCTAATTGGGTATGGACAAGAGCCATTATTTGATTGGGTACAGCACACCAAATATCTAGTGAGGTCAGGGAGGCTGTGAGACTACAACTAAGAGGTAATATAAAAAAGTACAAACACAATGGGATTTCTGAAAGAATAATAAAATAAGAGAGTTGGAAGGAACCTTGGAGGTCTTCTAGTCCAACCCACAGCTCAAGCAGGAAACTCTATACCATTTCAGACAAATGGTTGTGCAATCTCTTCTTAAAAACCTCCAGTGTTGGAGCACTCACAACTTCTGAAGTCAAGTTATTCCACAGATTAATTGATCTGCAGGAAATTTATCCTTAGTTCTAGGTTGCTTCTCTCCTTGATTAGTTTCCATCCATTGCTTCTTGTCCTGCCTTCAGATGCTTTGGAAAATAGGTTGACCCCCTCTTCTTTGTGGCCACCCTTTAGATATTGGAACACTGCTATCACATCACCCCTAGTCCTTCTTTTCACTAGACTAGACCTATCCAATTCCTGCAACTGTTCTTCATATGTTTTAGCTTCCAGGTAGCCCTTGGTAACTGACTGCCCTGTTTAGCAACTGTTAGAATGTGACAGCATTGAAAAATCTTTTTATGGCCAGTGTTTGAACTTATGATGAATACAGTGTTCCCATGGTAATGTGATCACCACTTGGGCACTTCACAATTCATGCACATTTATAATGTTTGTAGTGTCCTGTGATCTTATGATTGCCATCTGCGAGCTTCACAGCTGTCTTATGACTAGCAAAGTCAACAGAGAAGTTGGCAATAAGTCACAAGTCATAGTCCTGATTTGGAGGAAAGAAGACAAGAAACAGGTCTTTCCAAACGAATTTGAAAGCACTTAATGCAATATGAAGAGGGTTTTGATTAAATTGCCTTCAGATCAAATCACAGCCCAACGTTTGCAGTCTTTTACAGTAACAATTGAATTTTGCTTGTGAAGATGGATATGTTTGTCTCATTCTTCTTTGTACAGTATCTAAGAACTGACCAACCAATTATTAAGATGTGGGATGGAAGAATAAAAGTTAGAGTGAAAGTGAAACTACCGGTAATATATTTGTTCTTATCTACCCGTGTACCGGTTGAGTTGGTGCTCTTTTGTCTATAGAAACAATCACCTCTGACTTATTTCAGGAAAGGATTATTCAGAGAGGCAGTCTTCCTCTCTGCAAAATTGCTTCTCTCTCTCCTCCATCAAATTACCATATCATAAATATAAATGCTGCGTGTGGTTGTAAATAATTCCTTTGAAAAATCAGTGAGCTTCCCCATTGTTTCATTGAAATCCTAAGAGAGGAAGAAAAATGTAAATCAGTCTGAGACTTCTTGGCTTTAAAATGTTGGACAGAAAGACCATTGCTCGGCATGTAGTTTACATTTGAAGATGTTTCTCACTGTTGTATAATGTACCAATTTAAAAAGCTGCTCGCAGCATTCCCAGAAGAAGCAGATTTAATATTTGCTATGGATGGTAAAAGGGCATCAGCTAGAATCCCTTGTCTATCCCTTGGATTTTAACCTTCTCCTTGCAAGTGGTTGGTTTTGCTATGTTTGCTTCACTAAGAACCCAGAGGAACAGTGAAGATATGAATTTAAACGAGAATATTCAGTGAACAAGTGAAGTTTAAATTCTCCCTAAGATATAGGTTAGATGGCTTAATATTCTTTCAGGTTGAGCCTGGAGAAGAAAAAGAGGAAAACCAGGTATAGAAAATATTGAATTTTTTAAATTTTATTTTATTTTTATTTTATTTGGATTTATATACCGTCCCTCTCCCGAGGGACTCGGGGCGGTGTACAGGGCAATTAAAACACTATGAACAACACACAATATACAAAAATTAAAATGAAATTAAACCAAATAGCCCTAAACAATAAAACACATTCTAAAATTAAAAAATAAAATAAAATTTAAGATCTAAAATCCCAGTCCCTCAGTTCAGGCCGGCAAGTTTGAACCTATGCATGTCTTTTGGCCACAACTGGAGACTCAACAGGCTGGCTGAAGGTTTTTTTTTATGAAACTTTAGTACATTTCAAGCTTTCCCCTGTATAGGATTTTGCTCTTTTTACCATAGTTTCTTGGATTTACTATGTATTCTGAATTGGCTGAACAGAGTCACTTTCACCCTCCCAGTTGCCCTTGACCTGCTTTATTAGGTAACCAAAGACTTTGGTTTACTCAGCCTCTTCTCTTAGAGCCAAATTTAAAATGGGATTTAAACATTGTTTTCATCCCAACCACTTTTGGATTCTTTGCAGTCTTTGGTTGCCATGGAGTCATTTGTTCACATTTGGCTGCCTTCAAACTGTGAGGCAGAGTTGCTACCAAGCTGAAGCCTCAGTAGCAGGATGTTATGCAGAGTTGTAGTTGGTGAGTGTGTTTTAGCATCCCCTGTTATTGCTAAAATTACTCAAGTACTGGTTTCCAGTCCTGCCTCAGCTTGCAGTCTTTCCTTCTTCTCCCGATCACCCCATGCCTTCTAGATACCTTTCACTTTTTTAAGCTGTGGGCTTGAGTCGGGTGAGGTGACTTAATGTGACTGGATAACTAATAAAGCTAGAATGGAGACAAATAAGACATTTATGGACAGTGTTACATCCTTTAAAAGAGTGGGTGTGGCCTCTGGCTGGTTGGGAATGCCAGGGAAGAAGCAGATCAGGTATGGCTACTTTGGTCTATCTCTTTTTTTTATCAGCTGGTTGAGAGGACAACCTCACTCCCAAACTAATTTACAGGACTAGGTAATGTCATCAGTGCTAGTATGGAATGGGATTTGCTTTCAGTTTGTGTTATGAATATAAAAGATTATAAATTGAGAGCAAACCCCAATCCTTATTAGCACCGACGGTGTTACCTAGTTTGGGTAATGAAACATTTGCAAGAAAGCCACCAAGCTCAGAGAGCACCAAGGACATCACAGGACTAGTCATTATCAGCAAGCAACTCCCCTTCCCCACAAATATTAACTTCCATTTTAAAACAGATCTAAAACATTCTTTCAAAAGAGAATTAAAGCCATGTTTATAAAAAAGCCCATGTAAGATTTGACAAGTGCTTTATGGACAGGTATTGTGTGGACAGACTAATCAGCAAAATCTAGGTACTGTATCTATTCTCTCCTGCAGCTGAAGCCAACATCTCTATGGAGGAGAGTTACTAATGATCAGAGGAGAGGGGCTATAGCTGGCTACATATATACCATGTCCCAATGATAGCAGCAACCACATCATCTATAAAGCATTCTTGCCACAGAAAGAATCATTGCACCAAGAGAAGAGGAAGAGAAGAGGGAAATACTATTGTAAAACCTTTGTGGCTACAAGCTGGAAAGGAGATGTAGGCAACTCATTACAGCATGGAATTTAAAAAGTCATTAACAGAATAAATAACAGTCACAGAGTTGAAGGGACCCTGGAGATCTTTTTCTAGTCTAACCCCTGAACAAGCAGGAGACCCTATGCCATTCTAGCATTCATGTAGGCCAGGGGTCTTCAAACTTTTATGACTCATGGACTTCAACTCCCAGAATTCCTCAGCCAGGCACGCTGGCTGAGGAATTCTGGGAGTTGAAGTCTGTGAGTCATAAAAGGGCAGAGTTTGAAGACCCCTGATGTAGGCAATTAATTAACACCATTAACAAAGGGTTCCGTACCTGGTGCGCCAGTTGCGTATCTATCTGGACCGAGACGCCCTACGCACAGTTACTCATGCGCTTGTGACCTCCCGTTTGGACTACTGTAACGCTCTCTACATGGGGCTGCCCTTGAAGACCACACGGAGGCTTCAACTGGTGCAGAATGCGGCCGCACGAGTTGTAATGGGGGTCTCCCGATACTCCCATGTAACACCTCTACTCCGCGAGCTGCATTGGCTTCCGGTTGCCCTCCGGGTGAAATTCAAGGTGCTGGTTATTACCTATAAAGCCCTACATGGCCTGGGTCCGGGTTATTTGAGGGAACACCTGCTGCCGGCATCAAATGCCCTTCGCCCAGTGCGCTCCCACAGGGAGGGTCTGCTCAGGGTTCCGCCGGTGAGAGATTGCCGGCGGGTGACACCCAGGGATAGGGCCTTCTCAGTGGGAGCGCCTGCCCTCTGGAACCAGCTGCCGGTGGAGCTGAGAACTGCCCCCGACCTCCGATCATTCCGCCGGGGCCTGAAGACCTGGCTCTTTGAGCTCTCGGGCCCAGGCTGAGGAGAATTTTTTAATTGGGGTTTTAATTGTGTACAGGGTCAATTTAATATTTTTTAATTCGGTTTTAACTTTTGTATGTTGGATTTTTAATTCCCTGTAAACCGCCCTGAGTCCCCAGGGAAAGGGCGGTATATAAATGCAAATAAATAAATAAATAAATAAATAAATAAATAAATAAATAAATAAATAAATAAATAAATAAATAAATAAACACAAGCACACATTAAAAGAGAGAGAAAGGACTAAAGTGAAGTGCCCATTTTAGGCATTCAAGTAGTTTCAGCATGAATTCTAGTTTGATACTTTTACTAATCTCATATTTTTCATTCAAAACTCAGGCTTGACAGTAATTTAAGACCACATAACTTTTGATAATGAAGAGTGACTGAACGTGAGGAAGAGGCTTGGCTAAGTATTATATTGTGGTGGTATGAATAACTAAATTGAGATATTTTGCTGTGCTTCTTCATCTCTGAATTGCCATTCAGCAGGCATATTCAAAGTGGTTCAATGCTTGGACTGAAAGACTGAGTAGGAAGATTAAATGCAAGACCACTGGAGGATTCCTTATGACATCTGTTACATACATTTACTGGTATTCTCTTGGAGTTGAACTCCACTGGGGCAGGTCCTTTGCACTTGGAGGCTCCAGCTGGTGCAGAATGCGGCTGCGCGAGTTGTGATGGGGGTCTGCCGATACTCCCATGTAACACCTCTGCTCTGCAAGCTGCATTGGCTTCCAGTTGTCTTCCGGGTGAGATTCAAGGTGCTGGTGATGACCTATAAAGCCCTAAATGGCATGGGCCCGGATTATTTACGGGAGTACCTTTTGCTGGCATTAACTTCCCATAGTCCTGTGCACTCCCACAGAGAGGGCCTCCTCAGGGTGCCGTCGGTCAGGGAATGTCGACTGGCAGTCCCCAGGGGGAGAGCATTCTCTGTGGGTGCGCCTGCCCTCTGGAATCAGTTCCCTGTTGAGCTCCGGATGGCTCCCGACCTTCGCTCTTTTTGCTGCGACCTGAAGACTTGGCTATTTGAACTTGCCAGCCTGGACTGAGGTACTGGGATTTTAGATTTTAGATTTTAAATTTTAGAACGTGTTTTATTGTTTAGGGCTACTTGGTTTAATTTATTTTAATTTTTGTATATTATGTGTTGTATATAGTGTTTTAATTGCCCTGTACACCGCCCCGGGTCCTTCGGGAGAGGGGCGGTATATAAATCCAAATAATAAATAAATAAATAAATAAATAAATAAATAAATAAATAAATAAATAAATAAATAATAATTGAGGAAGAGTTTCCTCTTGAATAGAATAGAGCTGGAAGGGACCTTGGAGGTCTTCTAGTCCAGCCCACTGCTCAGGCAGGAGAACCTATACCATTTCTGACAAGTGACTATCTAGTCTCTTCTTTAAAACCTCCAGTAATGGAGCACCCATGATTTCTGAAGGCAAGATGTTCCACTAGTTAATTGTCCTCACTATTAGGAAATTTCTTCTTAATTCCAGGTTGCTCCTCTCTGATTAGTTTCCATCCATCGTTTCGTGTCTTGCCCTCTGGTGCATTGGAGAATAATTTGACCCCCTCTTTTTTCTGGAAGCCCCTCAAATACTGGAATACTGCTATAATGTCCCCCATAGTCCTTCTTTTTCTCTAGACTAGCCAAATCCAAATCCTGCAATTGTTCTTCATATGTTTTAGTCACCAGGCCTTTAATCTTCCTAGTTCCTGTTCTTTGCATTTTTTTTCCAAAGTCTCAACCGCTTTTTTGTAATATGGATACAGTATTCCAGGCGGAGTCTTACTAAGGCTTTTTAAAGTGGTACTAATACTTCATGTGATATTGATTCTATATCTCTGTTTATGCAACCCAGGATTGTATTAGCTTTTTTGGCGGCTGCTGCACACTGCTGGCTCATATTCAAGTGATCATCCACTAGGACTCCAAGATCCCTCTCACAATTACTGTTTTTGAGCTAGGTCTCACCTAAACTGTACTCATACCTTTGATTTTTCCTGCCTAAATGTAAAACTTTGCTTTTATCCACATTAAAATTCATTTTGTTGGATAGGGCCCATTCCTCTTGATGGAGAGGAAAGGGATTTGGTCCTTGCTGTTGTGAGTTCATCACTTCTATTTTAGATCTGTGACTCTTGGATAGTTAAGGTTCTTGTGAAGTGGATCCAAGCAATGGTGAATACTTCTTTCAGAAATGGAGGACATGTCCATTAAAAAACAAAAACAAAACTGGCCCAACCATGCTGCATAATTTCTAGCTTGCTTCCAACTTTCTTTTCTTAAGGAAGGTTGTTGAGAAAGTGGCCATACTACAACTCAGAAATGTCTTGGATTAAACAAATTATCTGGGTCCCTTTCAGTCAGATTTCAGACCTGGACAAGTATAAAACAATTAATCTGGTAAACATATTCTCTACAGTATGACATTCTATGTTTTCTCCTGGAAAACTATCACAAAGGGAAACTCTGTTAGGTATCCAAAACACAACAAATCCTTCAGTGAAAAGAAAATTAAATATAACCAAATATAAATTTGGGAAAAATTAATTCACCAGCCAGATGTCAGCAATAGCAGGAGTTCTTAGATCATATCTGGATGTCATCAAATTCATTATGTGCATCCAAGGATATTATTTTGTGGTGATACGGTACTATTCAATCAAAGTACTATGAACTGATACATCTCAGTGTTTCTGTGAAGCTTGGTAAGATCTTCTTGAATTTCACTGTCCCTTCATATGCTAAGTTCTTTTAAGAGATAGAGATAACCTTTATTGTCATTTTTTTTACTGTGGGCACACTGGTACACTTTAAAAATGAAACTATGTTGCCTGCTCTCAAAAGTGAACACATACATAACAAACATATAGACATGCTATATACATGCATATGTATATACCTACACCCTTACATATAAATACATATAAATATTAATCACTGCCCATCTTGAATACATAGTAGAAAGAGGAGTTCACAAGGTTGATACTGTAAGGAACAAAACTGTGACTGTATCTGGATGTTCTGCTTTGGATACCATGGAGCCTCCTCCCAGAAGGTAACAAGGAAAACAGGTCATGAAGAGGATGTTGTTCTGTACCAGCCTGCTACCGGCCCTGCAGAAAAGGCAGGGACAACCCCTTTACAAACGGCAAGAGCCTGGAATTAAGCCTGCCAAATTTATTAACATAAAACAGAGAAAAACAAGACACCAACCATGAAACAGGAGCTATGAAACAGGAACTAATCAAGCGGTTGCCTTCAGCAAACCAGCCCTCCCACACGTTCCCCTTTTATACAGTTCAGGGCATGGCTTCTCTCTGCCTCCTTCCGAGGTGCCCCATTGCCTTCCTCTGTTTACTCCTGATTGACTGCCTCCTGCGTTGGGCGTCCTTGAACAGGGCCAGCTGTGGGTCATCTTCATCCACGCTGTCAGGCTCACACAGCTGGGTCTCCGTCGTGACCAGGTGGGAGGGGCCTGGCTGAGGGCTCTCATCAGCAAGATCTTCAACCCCCTCAGCAAGCTCTTCAACACCCCCCTCCTCCTCTGAGTTGTCCGACCCAACTGCCGAACCCACAGGCTGACCCTGAATCACAACAGATGTGTGGTGTCACAGACAATACTGCAGACCCTGCTCAAGCAACGCTTACGTGCCATGTCTTGGATAGAAGGGAGTGAACTGCCAATGATCTTTTCGACCATCCTCACCACTCTCTGCACCGCCTTCCTGTCTGAAGCAGTGATGCTTCCAAACCAGACTGTGATGCTTTATGACAGGATGCTCTCGATCATCCCTCTGTAGAAAGTGGTCAGGACAGGGGAAGGAGGATGTCCTTTTCTCATGCGACACAGAAAATGCAGGCGCTGCTGTGCCCACTTCGCCAGTGTCTTGCTGTTTCCTCCATTCTCCATTATATAGTCTGATCTTCTCAAGGAGCAACATTACTGCATAATTGCTCACTGCAAGATGAAGCAACCTAGGATTGCATAGGCAAAGTAAACTAAATGTCATTGCATTCCAGAAACTCTACTAAAATCATCACAGTACAAATGAGGGACGTAACCACAACCTGTCACCATGGTGTCACTTAAACATAAGCACAAGGTATAACCATGGGGATGTCACTGATAGCAGATGTAGTACAAAAAGAAAAGAAAAGAAAAGAAAAAAAGGAACGGTTATTGTTTATGACTTAAAACTGGAGGTGAGGTATATCCTTAGAGAAAGGCCAGTTAACATGGCACAGCATCTGGTGACTGACAACTACATATTCCATTCAGTAGAGAGGAAAAAAAAACCCATCACCGCCTAAAAGCAGGCTAGCCTTTTCAAGCTTTCCTGTTTAAAACACCACAAAAATGTTTAACAGAATTTGATTTGGCATTTTAAAATATGTAGATAAGCTAAAAAGATAAAAGGCACTAGGGAAGAAATAAAATTGTGTCTGATTTCCCTGCCCTGATTAAAAGACTTATGCGACAAAAAGGATGTGAAGACGATCTCTTTTTGACATGTATGAATGTTAATTTGAACAATGAGGGATGTGGAGGCAGCGGTGTCCTTTCAATACGAAGGCAAGGGAAAGAGACTTAGAGATTAATATGTGCAGTCCTTTTCTGTTGTTATCTGATTGCTAAAACACACACACAGGCACCCAGACTTTGTGGAATAACAGCACTGAATGCTTGTATGTAAACTGCTACCATCAATACAAAGAGGAATCTGCAATGGAAACCTGCTGTAAATATCACACACACACACAAAGATAACATAACAGAATAACATAACTGGAAGGGACCTTGGAGGTCTTCAAATCCAACCCCCTGCACACGTAGGAGACCCTATAACCATTTCAGACAAGTAGCTGTCCAGGCTGTTCTTAAAAACCTCCAGTGATGGAGCGCCCACAACTTCTGAAGGCAATCTGTTTCCACTGGTTAATTGTTCCCACTGTCAGGAAATTTCTCCTTACTTCTAGGTTGCTTGTCTCCTTGATCAGCTTCCATCCATTGTTTCTTGTTTTGCCTTCTGGTGATTCGGAAAATAGGTCAACCTCCTTTTCTTTGTGGCAGTCCCTCAAAAATGGAAGCACAGCTCAAATATTGGAACACCAATTGATGTGAGAGATAAGGTCCTTATTTATAATATAATTTATAATAAAATAAAATAAAATATATAATAAAATATTATTTATTTATTTATTTATTTATTTATTTATTTATTTATTTAAATATTTATTTATTTATTTTAATTCCATTTATATCCCGCCCTTCTCCGAAGACTCAGGGCGGCTTACAAGCTTAGCAGTAATGTAATATAATAATATAATAAAATAATTTATAATATAAATAAGTGAAACAGGGAGAGAGAAAAAGATACCGCCCTGGGAATACTTTATCTGCCCCAAACTGAGATATATTTGAGGCAGAGAAAGCCCCCAAATGAAAAGGGTAATATTCAGCAGAAAAGTTGAACTTCCAGAATAGAAAGGTATTTTAGCAAAACCTTCTCCAGCCTTGAGATTAGACAGTTTATTCTTTTAACAGAGTTATGCTAGTATTTAAAGAAGCCTGCTGTACTTACATTTTTTAAAAGAAGTTTGACCTTCACAAATTTCAATACATATTATCTAGTTCCTTCCTTTCAAAACTTATAGCTCAGTTCTTATTTTTTTAAAAAAAAGAAAACAGTGATTTAAATATTTAAGCATCAACCCTCTATAAATTGTTTTGTTTTGTCTTAGATTTTTAAAGAAAGCATATCTAACATATAACAATAAAAATGGAGGAAACCTAATATAAACTGAAAGATATTTCTGCGTCTTCAACAGTGTAGAACTTCCCTAGGTTACAAATTTTGCATTCTAGGAACCTTCATGAGAGCTGGTTTTTCAGATGTTGCAGTACACACATACACAAAAAGTATTTTGACTTCCTAAATAAAAGTGCAGTAACAAGTAAAGTAAATCAATAGTAAGCCCAGTGAAGAAAGTAGAGCTTGCATCCAAGCCTTAAGTTACATTGGAATCAGCAGTAGAAATACAAGCTGCCTCTAGCATACATAGCTAGCTTGTAAAAAAAAAATATTTTAAATGTTGATAAATGTCCACAAATACCTCAAGATTATTTTATTGCATTCCCTTGTGTTGCATTTGGAAGAAATTTCAAATTCCCAGGTTTCAGTCACCTTCTTGCTTCCCAGCCAAACAAGTCAACAGGGAACAGAAGGAAATTGTGGGAGCTTATCATTGTGGAGCAAGGTTGAAAGAGATCTGGACATAATGGCTTTTGCAATCCTTCTCAATAACAATAACATTGTAATCTGTTTTTTTATAAACAATTGCAATAATTGTCACAAGATAGTTTCTTTTTTACAGACTCCAGCACTTATGAAAATAAAAACCAAGGGTAGAACTAAGGGTAGTTCTTAATGTCTTTTTCTAGAGTCCTTGGATTACTGAAATTCTTGTCTTTCTTTTGCTAGATGACTATTAGAATTATTGGAATAGAAAATAAGTCCCTATCTGCTTCAGAAGACAGATGATCAGTATTAATAATATTTTTAATTGTTTCTATTTTTTCAGTGTAGGAAAAGAGAAGTTATACTGTATATTGTGACTCATTCAAATCAAATTTGATTGCTGGATACATTTCTCTGTATGATCTCGAGAATCTAGATATGGTTGGTCTGGATTATTACATGTCTGAAAGACCACCAAGAAGTTTCATGACTGTGGAGTTGATGGAAAATTCAGGAAAATAAAATGGAAGAATACAACAACAACAACAATAAGTTGGAAGGGACCTTGGAGGTCATCTAGTCCAACCCCCTGCTCAGGCAGGAAACCCTATACCATTTCAGACAAATGGCTGGCCAGTCTCTTCTTAAAAACTTCCAGTGTTGGAGCATTCACCACTTCTGGAGGCAGGTCGTTCCACTGGTTAGTTGATAAAATACCAAATCACTTTGTTAATTGCTGCCAAGGAAACCAGATGAATATGTCTATGAAGTCACTAGGAGCTCAGTTTGACCCAAGGGAGTTTACTTGTACTTATGTAAATTTGCAAACATAATAATCTCTAGTGTAGGATATTTATTTATTATGTTGATTTATTGAGCAGTCATCTCATGAGCATGACTCTGGGTGGCAAACACAGGATTATTGAGCATGCTTATGCCTATGGAGATTCTCAGTCATCCAGGTCATGGTTGTCCCAAAGGTGCTTTTCCATGAGGAAACTGGACTTTCTTTTTTTTTTCTCTTTGAAGACATTTTGCTTCTTGGATGACCAGCTGTCTGCAAGGAATATAAATCCTTCCATTCCTCACAATCCAGTCAGAGCTGAAGAAGTTTCTTGGATGAAGAGTGAAACGTCTTCGAAGAGAAAAAAAAGAAAGTCCAGTTACCTCATGAAAAAACACCTTTGGGACAGCATGCTTCTGCATTTTATATCTATAAATATGCAGACATCATTCTCTTGCACATACATATCTAATGGGACATCTCTCATCATCCAACACATCCATCACCTCTCCTTCTTCTTCTCTGTCTCCCTTTCCCTCTCCTCTCCTATCTCACTGTCTTTCTCCCATTTCCCTCTCCCTTCTTCCTCTCCCTCTTCCGTCTCCTCCTGACTATCTCCTTTTGCTTTTACATTTTTTTTTCATCATGAAGAATACAAAGCTGTCAGAGAAAGACTATGTAAAGGTAAAGGTTCCCCCGCACATGCGTGCTTGTCATTTCCGACTCTAGGGGCCGGTGCTCATCTCCATTTCAAAGCCGAAGAGCCAGCGCTTGTCCAAGGACGTCTCCGTGGTCATGTGGCCGGCATGACTAGATGCCAAAGGCGCACGGAACGCTGTTACCTTCCCACCGCAGTGGTCCCTATTTTTCTACTTGCATTTTTACGTGCTTTCGAACTGCTAGGTTGGCAGAAGCTGGGACGAGTAACAGGCGCTCACTCTGTTATGCGGCACTTGGGATTCGACTCGCCAAACTGCCGACCTTCTGATCGACAATGTCAGCGTCCTAACCTACTGAGCCACCTAGAGAAAGACTAGCTTATGGCAAATTATGTCCTCATTTCAAACTGGGCCCAAACTGAAAACAAGATTAGACTGACTCAAAATACAATATTTCATTTGCTGATTCCCTCCCTCACATATTCAAATTTTACTCTGAATGTTATCTCTAAGTATGGTTTCCCTAACTCCAGCCTGCACTTTCGTATTTTATACAACTGTAAATTCTTAAAAGTACAAAGCAAAACAACTAATAATTATTTAGCAGCACGACATGAAAAATGTTTCACATTGCAGTCAGGTACTGTATTTTGTTTTAAATAATTCAGCTAAACACTGTGCACTGTTGGACAGAAATCAGATGCTAAAAAATGAAGCAATGTATAATGGATTATTTCAAGAGTACATTTTAAAATAAACATCAGTCAGCTGCTTGGTTTCAGGCTCCATATGCTATTACTTGTGGGAATACTCTGCTAGTTTTCAGCATCTTACCTCCAGCGCAACATCTTTTAAATAAGAAGTCAAAAGAGGAATAAAATGCTTGCTCAAAGCAAATTGTGATTTCTTTTCTTTTCTTTTTTCTTTAAAATAAAACCTACTTTCCTTTATTTATTTTTTTTAAGGACACACAATTAGATTTGTTCCTATTACTTTTAATGTGGTACATGATGCTGCTCCCAGAAAACCTGTTTCAGTCAAAAGACTAAAACTTAACAAATGAGAGGAACTATTCATTATTTTAGTTGCATCATTTGACTGTCTAACAATTATATGTAAGCAACCTGTAAAGTAGCATTTGTGCTTCTCTGTAAAAATTACATCAGTAACAATAGTAAAAAAAAGTTTCACTGATAGCAACAATAAAAAGCAAGTAAGAAAAAAAAATCAGTCTACTACAGCACTGTTATGAAATAAAACATGTAATACATTTTGCAGCTTGAACATGACTGTGGACTTGCATTTTGTAATACAGAAATACTAGCACTTGTAATTTGTTTGACAGTATCTTCATATGGCTGTTAAGTATTTTCTAAGGTTTCTTGAAGGGACGCGGTGGCTCAGTGGGTTAGGACGCTGAGCTTGTCGATCAGAAGGTCGGCAGTTTGGCGGGTTGAATCCCGAGTGCCGCGTAACAGAGTGAGCGCCTGTTACTCGTCCCAGCTTCTGCCCACCTAGCAGTTCGAAAGCACGTAAAAATGCAAGTAGAAAAATTGGGACCACTATGGTGGGAAGGTAACAGCGTTCCGTGCGCCTTTGGCGTCTAGTCATGCCGGCCACATGACCACGGAGACGTCCTCGGACAAACGCTGGCTCTTCGGCTATGAAACGGAGATGAGCACCGGCCCCTAGAGTCGGAAACGACTAGCACGCATGTGCGGGGGAACCTTTACCTTTTACCTTTAAGGTTTCTTGGGTATGAGGAAGAGCTAAGTGCAATTAACAGTAAAGGAAAATCAACATAATAACAAACTTCAGAGTTTGATGTATCTAGATATTTTAAATAGATAAATGGTTTAGATGTATATATATATATAGAGAGAGATAGAGACAGAGAGAGCAATAGACAGAGAAAGAGACAGCGATAGACAGAGATAGAGATAGAGACAGAGACAGAGACAGTGATAGAGATAGAGATAGAGATAGAGATAGAGATAGAGATAGAGATAGAGATAGAGATAGAGATAGAGATAGAGATAGAGATAGAGATAGAGATAGAGATAGAGATAGATAGAGACAGAGACAGAGACAGAGACAGAGATAGTGATAGAGATAAAGATAGGAGTAGAGATAAAGATAGAGATACAGAGACAGTGATAGACAGAGATAGAGATAGATAGAGATAGAGATAGAGGTAGAGGTAGAGGTAGAGGTAGATACAGAAGTAGAGATAGAGGTAGAGATAGAGACAGAGACAGCGATAGACAGAGGTAGAGGTAGAGGTAGAGGTAGAAGTAGAGATAGAGATAGAGATAGAGATAGAGATAGAGACAGTGATAGACAGAGATAGAGACAGCAATAGACAGAGAGAGATAGAGACAGAGATAGAGGTAGGAGTAGAGATAGAGATAGAGACAGAGACAGCGATAGAGAGTGATCGATATATATACACACAGTCTACCGAAAGAAAACACACACCAACCGTTACCTCAATGCGCAATCACATCATCACCCAGCACAAATAAATTCAGTAGCCAAAACACTAATAACAAGAACCAGACGCCTTGCAGATGAAACACATATACAAACAGAACTACACACCCTGACAGACATATTGACAGCAAACAAGTTCAAAAAAAACAAAATCACCAATATAATTCAGCAGCGGACTCCGAAACAGAAAAACATCCAAGAAGAAGAACAGAACAACGGACGAGCCATCTTGCCCTACATAAAAGGAACAACCGACAAAATCAGTAAAGTACTACGCAAACATAACATCAAAACCGCATTTAACACTGACAGAAAGATATCAACCATCCTGAGAAATCCCAAAGACAAAATAGAACTGGAAAACCAGGGCATATACCAAATCCCATGCGCCTCCTGTCCAGCAACATACATCGGACAGACTAACAGAAGAATAGAGGTACGTGTAGAAGAACATAAGAACTCAGTACAGAAGAAAGATCACACATCTTCACTAGTACAACACATAAACACTACGGGACACAACATCAATTTCGAAGGTACAAAAACAATCGCCAAAATAGAACATCTCAATAGCAGAATAATCAGAGAAGCCATTGAAATAGAAAAACACCCAGACAGTATGAACAAGCGAGACGACACCTCCCGCCTACATGCCATTTGGAAACCAGCATTGATAGACAAACGAATTTCAGCAAACAAGGATTTAAAAAACCAACAAACAACCCCAAATGCCACCAGCCCCAACAAGACTCATCCACACCCAGAACAAAAACTCTCCCACACAGAAGACAGAACAAGTCAAACAAAAGTGCTATCACCCAAGCAGAAGAACGCACACACGAACCTGACTGACCCATACCAGAGATGCATGGCAGGTCCTCGAACTCAGAGCCAAGCCAAAGCTCTGGAGGCCACTACACAGCCCACTCCTCAGGACACCAAATCACAACACTCAGGATATTACGACACAACAAAAAACCCCACCCATTCAGAACACACCCCACCCAATCAGAAGACAGCCACGCCTCCAACCAATCGGAAGACAACCACACATCCACCCAATCAGAAGACAGCCACGCCTCCACTCAATCAGAAGACAACCACGCCTCCACCTAGTCGGAGGACACCCCCACCCAATCAGAAAGCAGCCACGCCTCCACCCAGTCGGAACACAGCCCCACCGGCAGTTGGAAGGAAAGGAACAGACAGACCACGCATTGCTCCTGAAAGCAGCAGGAGGAATACTCCGGCCTGATGATGACGGATGGGATTTCGTCAAAACGTCGCCACAACTTTCTGAAGATGAAAGGAACGCGGGAAGAAACCCGAGACTCTAGACCTACATATATATATATATATATATACACATACATACATACATACATACATACATACATACATACATACATACATACATACATATATATATATATATATATATATATATATATATATATATATATATATATATATATATATATATATATATATATATATATATATCGATAGATCCTGTGGCTCAAGAGGTAAAAACAACTGCCTAATGTGCAATCAGCCCAGGTTCAAATCTCAGAAGGGTTTGGCTGACTGATGAAAACTAATAAGTTTGAAATGCATTTCAGTCTCCCTTAATTCTTTGTTAGTAATTTACATATATATATATATATATATATATATATATATATATATATATATATATATATATATATATATATATATATATATATATATATATATATATATATATATATAGAGAGAGAGAGAGAGAGAGAGAGAGAGAGAGAGAGAGAGAGAGAGGTTATATTCCGCTAGTCGCTGACTTTAGGAGCTGATGCTCATCTTCCTTTCTGTAAGCCATTGAGCCAGCTTTGTCTGAAAACAGATTAGCCATTAATATCTTGTGTCATAAGCTCTACCCGTTCTAAATATATATACAGTGTCACAATGGAGTAACAAAAAGTTGTGTTGCAACCTCAAACATTAATTTCAACTTTTCCTTTCTTTCCTTATGGACACCCATGCTGGGAAATGTGCCTTTTGTGGATTTTATCACTTTAACGTCTAGAGGCTAGGGGAAAACATGCCTAAATGGTTCTTAACCTTTCAAAAGAATGGTTTCTTCTATTAATTCTAAGGAAAAAAGAGAGAGATTTTGCAGGATTCCTTCATCCTTGTATCCACTGAAGTGTGAGAAAGTACTACTAATGATAACTGGACATTTAGGGCATGAGCTTGTAAAGCAAAACCAAATCCTTGGAATGGTACTTAGCATGTCCATTTGGTCATGGTAGGTGGGGATTCTGAGTGCTCCAAGACATCTGTAAAGTGCTAAGTTGAAGAAAATTGTCTTAAATCCAAATCAAAAGCAAGAGAATGTTGGCATGTGTAAGAGAGGACACATATTTCTCCTTTACATTTTTCTATTTCTAAAGAGATTCCTTCATCATTTACATGATGATGATGAAAATAATATAACCAAGGAGCATTCAAAGACTATTTTGCATCTCATGAAAGATAATTGGCTTCATATTATGATGTTTTCAGATATTTTACCCTGCCTCTAAACACTTCTGCTTATGCACTCTCTTTTCTCAATGCATGTATAGTCTTACTTACAAATATTAACAACAAACATATGGAAAGTAGGCAGATGTTTAAAGCAGCTATCCTGGCAAAGCTTTCCCAAGGCTGTTTTTAGTTTAACTATGCTTCAAATTATGGCTTCCCCTCTCTATTTCCACATCCCTCCCATCTTCAACTATTTCTCTAGCAATAGCTAGATAACAGTTTTTCTCTAGCAGCTATAAAGATGTACCTGGAGAGATTTGGGAAGAGAGGAACAAGTAGTCATTGCATTCTACTAACAGGCTTTTAATATAAACTGCTTTGAGCTTTTTTTAGGAAGAGTAATATAGAAATGGAAACAATGACAACAGCTGCCTAGAGTCTTTGAAGTGGATGTTACACAAATTGATGTAAAAACAAACCAGTAATGCAAAATGCTACAAGTAGTATTTTTATTATTATCCTTATATTGATGAAAGTCAATTTGGAACAACAAATTAGGAACATTGAAAAAAACTATTAACTGATGAAAAGTACCTTACTATATAGATATTTCTTTCTTCAGACATTCCCACTTGTTCTAAAAATACATATCATGGAAAATTATTTGTGTATTCCACAAAACACTTGACAACCATTAAACAACCATAAGATTTGTGGGCTCTTTTTGTCTTACACACACACAAACATACATAATGTCAGAATCCATGTGAGGATTGAAATGCTGGAACTGCATATATTGCTCTGAGCTCAATTTAGGGTTAGTGGGATGAAACAATATTATTAATTTGGAACAGTTTTCATCCTTGATGATACCTTTATACCATCAAACATCCACATTTGCATATCCCAGGTCCTTGGGAAGGATTAATGATAATAATAATTGACAAAGTCACCATCAGTCAATTGCAAAAGGCAACTTTCTTGAAATAGTTTACATCTGCAACAACATCTTTAGATCAACTTATCTACTTATCTCAGATCCTTGGGAAGGAAGGACTTGATGGGTGGATGAAAATGTCAAATCTAGTCTAAACATCTGGCTGAATGTGTGACCTCATAGTATAAATTCTAAATAAAATTATATTAGCCTGTGTGCTTTCTTTTGGTGTGCTTTTGGCAAGATTTGCCAAATCTTGCTCTATAAAAATCTAATTAATGTTTTAACAATTTTATTTCAAAGTTAAGCCAGAACTATCATTTAAATCAATTTCAACTCTCCTTGGTTATTTTTAAGAGGGTGAAGTTCTGTTAAGAACTCATGAAAGTGTTTGAAAGTATTTTATTTAGAAGCTTTGGAAGTATGTAATCACTAATTTTTATTGGCCTGGCTAAAAAAAAAGAGTCTTAAAAAGTGATATATTGTGGCAAAAATTCAAATGAAATTAGGAAAGAGAAAGAGAGAGAGAGAGAGAGAGAGAGAGAGAGAGAGAGAGAGAGAGAGAGAGAGAGAGAGAGAGAGAGAGAGAGAGAGAGAAAGAAAGAAAGAAAGAAAGAAAGAAAGAAAGAAAGAAAGAAAGAAAGAAAGAAAGAAAGAAAGAAAGAAAGAAAGAAAGAAAGAAAGAAAGAAAGATGGATGGATGGGTAGGTAGGTACGTAGGTAGGTAGGTAGGTAGGTAGATGATAGATAGATAGATAGATAGATAGATAGATAGATAGATAGATAGATAGATAGATAGATAGATAGATAGATAGATAGATACCGGTAGATAGATAGATAGATAGATAGATAGATAGATAGATAGATAGATAGATAGATAGATAGATAGATAGATAGATAGATAGATAGATAGATAGATAGATAGATAATGGCCACTAATGATAAACAAAGCAAGACATAGGTAATACAAATGCACCCACAGAAGATAAAATTAGAGCATAAAAGAGAGACTTCTGAAATGTCACACTTTTGAAAAGCTGTTTGATCTGCTGTATTTTCATAGACGTGGATCCCATTGTCATCTCTGTAATTAGTATACGCTTGAATTTTAGGTTAAGTCTCACTATTTACACCAGGCTTTCCTTCAAACATAAAAATGCCAAATAAGCCTAATTAATAAATATCTGTGGCACAATCCAATCAAAGTTAAATATTTTGGAACCCATTGTTTTCTGCAGGGAAGAGTTAGACCAAAGTTAAGAAATACATTAAAAACTTTTTTTTTATTCTTCAAAGTAATTATTATTATTTTTCATTCTTCAAAGTAATTAATTAAGAGCATCTAGTTTTGGAGTATTAGTAATAATAGGTACTCTTTATACAACAGTGGAAGATCAGATACAAGATTTCAGTTTTGTATTGATAAAAGATAAAGTATTTTATCAAAAGATAAAAGATACAATAAATTTCAAAAGAACTACACTAGCTGAATATCTCAAACAGGTAGCCAAGGAGCTAAGCTTAGGACTTCCCTCCTTAGGATTTCCCTCCCTTCTCTAAAACCCTGAGCTTATTGTAGCATTGCACAAAAGTCTACTTTTTTCAGACTTCAAAAAGTATTAAACTCCACATGTGAAAAGCCTCTCTACTTGTCAAAGTTTAATACCTTCAACTGCATTAACTCTATTTTGTTTGTCTTACCTTTCTATTAAGCTGCCTAAACAGCTTGCCACCTCTACAAAGCAATAAGTTCTCCAAGGTAATTGTTTCCTGGGTGAAGAAGAAATAAATAATTCCCTGGATTTGATATGACTCTGTGAGTACATTTGAGACTTTTCATTAATAGACTCATCTGATCCCAACATATTAAAAGTTGCACTGAAAGATAACTTTTCTGCATGTTTTTTTTAAAATATATTCTCCTCCGGACTTTTCACTTTTAGGAATCAAATTTTCTCCCCTGGTGATGATTACTCACTGGAACACTTCCATAACAATCTCTCCACATCTTTTATCCTTTTATATACATCAATCCAGCTTTATCTCTTCTTCTCCCACCCATGATGAATATAAACCTAATTTTCTCCAGGTCTCATAGTTCTAGTTTCAGAAGCCCATTATCTATTTATTTTGCCCTATCTTTACCTTTCAACGTTTCTTGTAAAGCAGGATGTGCAGAATTATATATAATTCACCTGTTGAGGCCTTGCAAATCCTTGATATATATCTATGGCAATGTCTCCCAATTTTCATCATTTTTTTTCTACACTGCCCTGTACAACAGCCTATCTGATACCACTGATTAAAGTACACTTCAAATGACAGAGATGTATCTGTGATTCATTTTAATAAGCATTTGCATCACCTGAAGTGTTCCATTCCTGTTCATTGTCAGAGTGTACTAGATGCTCTCCACCTTTAAAGAAACAGCTTTTTTTAAAAAAAAAATCGTGATTATGAAAAGGGTAGTTTTGAAAGAATGTACATGATAGAATAATAGTTAGAATTCCCAAAGAAACCTATGGGGATGTTGAAGTAAATGTCAAATGTGTCAGCATTAAAAGTTTAACAGCACTTATATTTAATTTGTTTTTAATAACTCTTCCCGTCAGATTTTGGGGGGGAAATGTGAAGGGGCATGTTTGAGAAAAGAATCCTTGTCAAACATGTCCTGTCCTCCCACATGCTTAATCATTCTTGCTGAAATGTTTAGAAGCATCTTTATTTGCATTGCAGGCCGTGCTGACCTGAGAAACGAAAGTTCACATAGTGAGTAGGTAGACCAACGTGCCATATCTATGTCTTTCTGTGATATTTGCATGGGGGATAATAAATGAAATGGAATTGAAATATCATAGCTCAGTAAAGAAGCAGAGACTTAACATTTAAAAGTTCCAGTGTTTCTTTTTGCAAAGAATTTTGTGTTCTTTTCTCTATTACATTTGTCTCTTATCTCTGCAGAAAGCAGTTCAGAATAGTTCACACATTTTTCCCCTATATTTGGACTGCCGGCCTGCAGGACAGACACGTCACGTGGAAGCTGTGCCACCCCATTGCCAGCAATGGCAAAAACCGTCCCGATACATTGTGCAACATCACGTGACATCGTGAGTTAGACATGTCTGGACTAACATGCAGATGTAGGTTTAGTGAAAGCCAGTGCTTTTTTTGTAAAAGAAAAAGGTGCTGGAACTCACACATGTCATACAACCCGCCTTGCCCTACCCTACAAGGTTCCATCCAAAAAGGGTGCCGGAACTCCGTTCTGAGCATTCTATGACAAAAAAAGCCCTGGTGAAAGCAAGGTGCATTCTTCAACAACACCTATCCATTCATAAGATGAGATGGATTATATCTCAGAGTTCTAAAGGAACTTGCAGACATGATCTTGGAAACGCTGAACCACATCCTTTGAAGATCCTGGTACACTGGGGAACCAGAGCATTGAAAAAGAGCTGATGTGCTTCTAACCTTCAAAAAAAAGGTGGGGGAAGTGGATCCAGAAATTATGGACATTTAGCCTGAAATTGATACCTGGAAAAAATTCTAGAAAAGATAATCAAGCAACAAATCAGCAAACACTTAGAAAGAAGCAAAGCTGCTGTCCCAAAGTTGCTTTTCCAAAAGGCAACTGGGCTTTGCCTTTTTTGTTTTTTGTTTTCCCTTGAAAACATTTCATTTCTCATCCAAGAAGCTGCTTCAGTTCTGACTGAATGGTGGGGAAGTGAGTGCAAGGTGGGAATCACACAATAAATCACAGCATTCAATAGATGATTTGCTGGTACTGAGATATAAGAATTAACCTTGTGTCGTGGATAAATTGTACTTAGTGAGTGGAAAATTAACCAGCACCAGTTATCTCTACAGACACATAGAAACTACTTAAATGTTCTGACTCAGGTTATTATCTGAATGCTGTTCACCTGGAAGTCTTGTAGAACTCATATACATAGTGGTGATGAGAAGTCTTGACAGATTTTTCTTCCAGCAGTGTCATTCTGATCAATATCAGTGTCAGAATGTAATGAATCTAACTGGATATGAATACATGGCAAAGCTTGGACTTATACGGAAGTAATACATATAGTAAATAAAAACTACTCCCATACCTTTATTTCATCCTTTATTGGCCCAAACCTTCCTAGAGAAGGACGGCTAAGAAGATACGTAGCAAATAAAATTCCTCTGATTCAAGCAAACACCAAGACTTGAGTGGAGTGACATCTTATGATATCATCATTGTGCTGTTCCCAAGAAAGACCCAAATGAGCAAAAGCCAAATGAGATTGTGTTTTGGGATACAAGCAGTCTTTTCTGGGTTTATGGCATGATGTTCATCCCACTGAATCCCAAAGTGCACTGGAGTTATATTAAAGATATTAAATTTGGACTTCCGCTGGCGGCGCGGCGCTGAAGACAGCCTCCCCTGGCTGCCCGCGGCTCAGCTGTTTGTTTTTTTGCCTGAAACAGCGCCGATCAGCTGTTCGGGCGAAATTGAAGCCCCCTCCTCGGGAGAAGAGGAGGGGGTGAGGCCCCAGGTAGGGGTAGAGTTCTCCGAGGCCGCCTGAGCTTTGAGCTTGGGCGGCTGAAGGATCGAACTCCCCCGAAGCCTGGGTTGCTCCCAGCTGGCCGTCGTCTCTGCTCCGAACTTCCTGGAGCAGAGCCAGGCGTCTGCGAACCAGCCCTGCCTGATGAAAGGACTATGATTTAAAGGAGCAGGCAGAGCGGTACAAGAGGAAAAGGTGAAGAGGACTATTTTACTGTACTCTCTAACTTGTTGGACTTTTTAAACTTTAATTGAAAGTGCGTCATAATTGAGGATTAAAAGATGGCGGCTAAACCTCCCTCTAAAACTCTTCGGAGTGGAGGATCCTCGCCGGTGCAACAATCATCACTACAGGCATTGCACCCTCCTGAAGTGCTGACATCGAAGGATTTGCGAGATGCCTTGGATAAACATGCCCAGGTACTTTTGGAATCAATTAATCAATCAATTGCTGATAAATTTGCACAGATGGAGGAGAAATTGGAGAAATTTGAGGAAAGAATGGAAGAGAGGATGGAACAGAAGTACAGCGTGATGAAGGTAGACATTTTGACTTCAGTGCATAAAGTGGCGGAATGTGTGGAAGATTTAGATGAAAAAGTGGATGATTTGGCTCAAAGGAATGCTATACTAGAAGTAAAAGCACGGGAGAATGAAATTGAAAGAGGCAAGTTGGAAAGGGAGTTAAGCCATGCCCAATATTACCAGATGCAGTTTGCTGTCAGAATTAGAGGCTTAAAAGAGAATGTTAAAGAAGATTTAAAGCAGCTGATCTCTGAGGCTCTCGAAGGGGTATTGAACCAGCCAGCATCTGAAATAAGAGCAGCTATGGATAAAGTGTTTCGGGTGAATTCATGGATTGCCAGACAGAGAAAGTTGCCTAGAGATGTGGTGGTTTATTTTGCAAAAAGAGAAATTAGAGATCAAGTTATACAAGCTGCCTATGATGTTAAGGTTGTGATTGCTGAACAAGAAGTCTTGGTTTTAAAAGAAATTCCTCCAAGGATTTTAAGGGGAAGAAAGGACTATACATTTCTTGTGCAAGAGCTCAAGCAAAGAGATATAAGGTTCAGATGGGAGATTCCAGAGGGGCTGATGGTGATGTATGAAGGTAAAAGGTATAGGCTGACTACTGTGAAACAAGCACGTGATTTCTACAATAATGTCTTAAAAGCAACCTCATTAACGCTCTTGGAAGCTGGAAAGGGATCTGGAGAAGAAGAACAACAAGAGGAGGAAACAGAGGAAAATGGTGCTGGAGGAGATCAAGCTACAATCTCTTTGGATGATCCTAGAGAGCAAAGAGTGACGCGTGCTGCTTTAAAACGAGCAAAGAAAATAAAAGAACAAGATCAGCAAAAGTCTTCAGATTCTTCACATCGCATTCATAGCCAAGCTGTGGGAGGAGCACGGCCTAAAGTAACCAGTCCTATCAAAGCTGTGGTCCAAGAGCTTCTCGAGGATATACATGGCAACTAAATTTTTAACCTGGAATGTTAATGGACTAAACTCACCGCAGAAGAGGAAGAAAGTTTTTCAATATTTAAAACAATTTAAGATAGATGTTATATGCCTGCAAGAAACGCATATTAGAGTTTTGGATCAAAAGTATTTATTGAACTCGAGGCTGGGTACGCAATTTGTTGCTTCTGCAGAGAATAAGAAAAATGGAGTGGTTGTTTATGTTAAAAGTGCCTTAACAGCGGACCTAATTGAAGCAGATAAGCATGGAAGATATGTTATGATCGAGCTGTTGTTTGAAGGTAAAAAGACGCTTTTAGTTGGATTATATGCTCCAAATCAACAACAAGCTGACTTTTTTAGTTTACTTCATACAAAGCTTACCCAGTTGGATTATAAATCCTTTATTTTTATGGGGGACTGGAATGGAGTTATGGATGTACAGTTGGATAAGGCTGGAGCCTTTAAACGCATTCCAAGTCACGCTAGACTGCCTAAATCTTTTTTTGAAATGAAGGATGACCTGGAATTGCGAGATATTTGGCGTGAGAGACATTTGCGGGAGAAGGATTATACATTTTATTCTGATAGACACCAATCTTTTTCGAGGATTGATTTTATTTTGTTGACTAATGATCTTCTTTTGAGAACTAAAAAGGTGAAAATCTGCGCAAGAATTATCTCTGATCACAGTCCAGTGTGGTTGGAGATTGATAAGGAAAGAGGAGATAGACGCTCATGGCGCGTAAATGAGAATTTGTTTAGAAATCAGAGAAATGTGGAAGAATGCAAACAGCGGATGAAGGATTTTTTTGAGATGAATATGAATAAGGGTACCTCTATGGATATGGTTTGGGATGCTAGCAAGGCCTATATGAGAGGGGTGTTGATATATATGAATAATAGACATAGACGTGCAGTGGAAACTAGAAGGAAAGAACTGGAGAATGAAATAAAGGAAAAAGAAAAGGCTTTGATTTTGAACCCAGAGGAGGTGAAGATCAAGGAGGCTATTAGACTGTTACGAGGACAATTTGATAAATTAATGGCTGATCAAGTGGCGACCAATCTGCGGTTTGCTAGGCATAATACTTTTTGCAATGCTAATAAGCCAGGCAGATGGTTGGCTTATAGACTGAGGAAAAAACAAAGGGCATCTAATATAGATAAGATTGAGCATAAAGGAAGGGTTGTGTATCAACAGAATCTTATTAAGGATGCCTTTGTGGATTTTTATTCGAAATTATATACTAAAGAGGACATTAATGCAAAAGATATTGATACGTATTTGGAGAAGGCTAGCATCCCGGTTCTTACGCAAGTACAAAAAGAGGGGATTAACCAACTGATTACAGAAGAAGAAATTTTTACAGCTATTAAGGAACTGAAGGTGGATAAAGCACCAGGCACTGATGGCTTGACTGCGGCCTATTATAAAAACTTACAATTAGAGATGATAAAACCGTTAAAGGAACTGTTCCAGACAATCCAGAGGGGGGGAAAGGTGCCCCCGTCTTGGAGAACAGCTTTTATCTCTTTGATTCCGAAGGAAGACCAGGATGCTACTTTAGTTAAAAATTACAGACCGATATCGCTTTTAAATACAGATTATAAGATATTTGCTAAGGTTTTGGCTAATAGACTGATGAGGGTTCTGCAACAGGTGATTCATGGGGACCAAACGGGGTTTATTAGTGGAAGACAAATGAAAACCAATGTGAGACATATAGTTGATGTGTTAGAGTTTTTGGAAAGGCACAACCAGATCTCTGCTGCGCTAATCTTTTTAGATGCTGAAAAGGCTTTTGATCAATTGAACTGGCAATTTTTGTTGAAAGTTTTAGACAAAATGGATTTTGGGGAAAATTTTTTACAACCGATTAGGGCATTATACCAAAAACAAACTGCCCGAATTATAGTTAACAATAGTTTGACAACAGTATGTAATATTGAGAAGGGCACAAGGCAAGGCTGTCCGCTATCGCCCTTGTTATTTATATTAACATTAGAGATACTATTGGTTAAGATTCGGAATTCGGAAAAAATTAAGGGGATACAAGTTGGAGATCAGGATTACAGATTGAGAGCATTTGCAGATGATCTGGTTGTTACAGTGACCCAGCCAGAGAACTCTGTTGTGGACCTGATGGAGATAATAACACAATATGGGAAGGTTTCTGGATTTAAAGTAAATATACAGAAAACTAAAATTTTGGCTAGAAATATGACAGTTTCGCAGAAGGCTCTCTTAGAAGGATTAACTGGATTTGAGATTGTTAAAAGGGTTAAATATTTGGGGGTGATTTTGTCGCCCTCTAATACAAAGCTATATAAAAATAATTATGAAAAGTTATGGGGGAAAATTCAAAAAGAACTGGAGAGTTGGGAAAAATTGCAATTGTCTTTGTTGGGACGGATTGCAGCAGTGAAAATGAATGTCCTGCCCAAATTTTTATTCTTATTTCAAATGATACCGATTCTTAAGAAAGACTCTAACTTGGAGGAATGGCAGCGTGGTATCAATAAATTTGTGTGGGCAGGGAAAAAGCCACGAGTTAAACTTAAGATTATGCAGGATACTCGTGAGAGAGGTGGCCTTAAAATGCCTAATTTTAAATTATATTATGAAGCTGCTGCACTAGTAGGAATAAGTGATTGGATTAATTTGACACAATCGAGGTTATTAAATCTTGAGGGCCATGATCTGTTGTTTGGCTGGCATGCATATTTGCTGTATGATAAGAAGGTAGATACTGTGTTTAGGATGCATATTTTAAGACAGGCATTGCTGAGAGTTTGGAAGAAGTATAGACATAAGTTAAGCAGCAAGATACCATTGTGGGCAATCCCAAAACACGCAATAGAAAATATACATGCTGGTTTCAAACATGATGAGACTACTTACAAGGAAATTCTAAGTTTGGAAAGGAATATTTGGTGCTTGAAATCATATAGTTTCTTGCGAGAAGAGAAGGTTGTTCAGACTTGGTTTCAATATATTCAGTTACAGGCCAGGTGGAAAGAAGATCAAAAAAATGGATTTGCAACGACTGATGAAAATTTGATAAAGCAAATTAGAAATCAAGGACCAGCACATATTAAACGGATATATCTTGCATTGATAGAGATCGATTCAGAAACAGAGCTTGTTAAGGATTGTATGATAAAATGGGCCCAAAACATTCAGGAAGTTATTACAATGGACACGTGGGAAAAGATCTGGGTGAGGAATGTAAAATTCACTCAAGCTCAAAGTTTAAGAGAGAACTTTTACAAAATGTTTTATAGATGGCATCTAGATCCTAAAAAGCTTGCAAGTATGTATCCGAATTATCAGCCTAAATGTTGGAGGTGTGGTGATGAAGAGGCAACATATTTTCACATATGGTGGACATGTAAAAAGGTCAAGGCTTTTTGGATAAAAGTCTGGTGGAATATGCAGAAGATTTTTAAACGGAGGATAAAGTTTTGTCCGCAATTTTTTTTGTTGGGAATAATTGTTGACGCTACAGTTGTGGACTCTAAGTTGATGTTGAATTTAGTTACGGCAGCAAGACTTTTGATAGGTCAATATTGGAAGAAAGAGGAACTGCCGACTATACAAGAGTGGATTTTAAAGGTTTCCGACTTGGCAGAGATGGCGAAGATTTCGGCCTATTTGAAAGATTACTCGCAAGAACATTATATTATGGAATGGAGAAAATGGATTGAGTTTATCCAGAATAAGTATAGGGTCAAGAAGTTTTATCTAGCATTTGAATAAGTCTTCTTTCGTTTTCTTTTTTCTTTTTTTATTTTGTCTTCTATATATATTTAATAATGCTAAGTTTTGTTTGATCCTATATAAGTTAGAGAGTGATGGATTTTAGAATTTATAGTTGTTAGTATATGGTTGTTTATGATTGCCTTTTTATATATATATACCTTGTATTTAGCTCTGGGAAGTCCGGGGGGGGGAGGGGGGTTAGGGGGAGGTGGGGGGGGAGGAGGGAGGGGGGGAGGGGGGGGAAGGGGGGAGGTAGGGAGGGGAGGTAGGGAGGGGGAAGGGGGTTTTTTAAAGGAAAACTGTATTTTTAAAACTTTTCAATAAAAAAAAAAAAAAAAAAAGATATTAAATCAGAAGCAGAACCAAGATGTATCCTCTCGCCTCAGCCTAGGTAAAATGAATTCCAAGCTGCCACATTCTGTCTAAGATTTATATGTTCTAAAGCACATGATAATCCTATAATTTATATACTAATGAAATTGTGAAAAACCAAAAACATAAACCTTTTTTTTTTTAGAAAAAAAAACCCTTAATCAAGATGTAAAATAGGTAATCACTATGTTTGGAAGCATTTAAAGTGAGTGAAAGCCCTGTTTGCAAGATACTGCATTGCATCATCTCAAATTATGTTGTGTAATAAAATGTCAATGTGCCTATCATTTGATACAGAGTTGGTTGTATCAAAATGCTAGCTATCACTGGAATACTCTTGCTATACAGGGGCCCTTCTTACACAGCTACTTCATTTTCCTCAGCAGAAGCATTTTATCAGTTTATGGAGAGATGCAGTAGCATCACCCTTGTAAATAATGTCAGAGTAGTTTTATTATGGAGGACCTACCCAGCAGCATTTTAACACTAAATGTTCTGCCAGGAAATAAAAGTTTCTATTCCCTAGTGTTTTAAACTTTGTTTTCAAATAAATCATCATTTATTATTTCAGCCATGGAGAGAGTTCCTTAGTTGTCACATGCTTCAATTTCCAATTCGCAAAAAAGAAATACTGCAGTGTCATTTCTCAGCATTTTTGAAGAAGAATATAAAGGCTTTTATATGTATAAAATGTGATAAAGCTAAGCTTAGAATAAGTGTTATGAAAAAAAGACAAGAAATTTGTATTTTCATGTTAGTTTTCACTCTTGGTGACTGCTTCAAGAAATCTCTGCAGTTTTCTTGGCAATATTTTCAGAAGTGGCTTGCTTGTTCCTCCTTCCTAGGGCTGAGAAGGACTGTGACTGACCCTAAACCAATCTGACAGGAATAGCCAAGATAGGCACTAGATCCCTACAAGATAGGCACTAGATCCAGATGGATCTAGACAGCAGTCAAAAACCCAATGCATTCCTAGGTTGCATTAACAGAGGTATAGAATCAAGATCATATGAAGTGTTAGTACTGCTTTATAATACCTTGGTAAGACCACTCTTGGAATACTGCATCCAATTTTGGTCATCATGATGTACAAAAGATGTTGAGCCTCTCGAAAGAGTACAGAGAAGAGCAACAAAGATGATTAGTGGACTGGAGACTAAAACATATAAAGAACGGTTTCTGGAATTGGATATGTCTAGTTTAATGAAAAGAAGAACTAGGGGTGACATGATAGCGGTCTTCCAATATCAAAGGGGTTATAAAGAAGAGGGAGTCAATCTATTCTCCAAAGCACTGGAAGGCAGGACAAGAAGCAATGGATAGTAACTAATCAAGAGAAGCAACCTAGAACTAAGGAGAAATTTCTGATAGTAAAAACAATTAACCAGTGGAACAGCTTGCCTTCAGAATTTGTGGTTTCTTCATCACTAGAGGTTTGTAAAAAGAAACAGGATAACCATGTCTGAAATGGTATAGGGTCTCCTACTTGAACAGGGGGTTGGGATAGAAGACTTCCAAGGTCCCTTTCAACTCTGTTATTCTGTTAAATTACCCAGCTGGTTTTGTGTTTAAGGTAGAACTGAATGGTGTTGTTGTGGTTTTTTTTGGTTTCTCAATAAATGCCTTAAAATGGTAAGTAGGTTAGATTAGATTAGATTATTAGATAAGATTAAGAATCACATAAGTGATACTTTGCATTAGTTCACATATAATACAATGATATTTTTTGATCAAAACTCTGTGATCTCATTCACAAACAAAACAAAATGTCATGTGTGAGTTTCCATTTGATGCTAAGACAAATACACATATTACATTATTTGAATTTGAATTATATACTGCCCTTTCCTGTAGGACTCAGGGTGGTTTACAGGGTATATAAAACATCAATACAAAAATTAAGAGCAATTAAAAAAGATTAAACTAAATCCCTGAAAAAAAAATATATAAAACCCCAGTTAAAAACCCAATTAAAACTCAGCCTGGGCTGGAAAGCTCGAAGAGCCAGGTCTTCAGGTCTCGGCGAAATGATCGAAGGTCAGGGGCAGTCCTAAGCTCCATGGGTAGCTGGTTCCAAAGGGCAGGCGCCCCCACAGAGAAGGCCCTCCCCCTGTTATCCGCCGGCATTCTTTTACCGGCGGCACCCTGAGAAGGCCCTCCCTGTGGGAGCGCACAGGACGAAGGGAACTTGATGCCGGCAGCAGGTGTTCCCTCAGATATCCTGGACCCAAGCCATTTAGGGCTTTATAGGTCATCACCAGCACCTTGAATCTCACCCGGAGGGCAACCGGAAGCCAATGCTTTAGCCTTAGTATGAGACAGGACAAGAGGAATCAATTTTTAGAATCTAATGTAACTTAATTCCTATTACCTTAATTACATTAGTTTTATAATATAAGCACACATACACCTATGAACAATCTCATCCCCCATTTAAATAAGGTGACTAGATTAATGTGGAAAGAGAACTATTCAGAATAACAATATTACTGAGTATATTAACTAGATATATTTCAGCATGCCTAAATTGTATGCAGATATACAACCTAACAACCTATAAAATGTTCATGTCAAAGCTGAATATTATCAAATAATATTCCTTGAATGCTCCTGAGATTATATCCTTCTGGGAAATGCTACACAAATCAAACAGAAACTTGAAGGAAGGAAATTATATGATGCTTAACAAAACCTCCTAACGAATCATTTCCCATCCTAAGTAAACTGGATAGAATTAAGTTATCCCTGTAAATTGTTATGAATGTACAAGACTCACTCTCTTTAAGAAATGAAAGAGATTAAATGTATTATATCCATTAAACAGATTATATCTGTTTGGAGTCGCAGTGATGCAGTGGTTAGAATGTAGTATTGCAGGCTAACTCTGCTCACTGCCAGGAGTTTGATCCTGACCGGCTCAAAGTTGACTCAGTTTTACATCCTCCCTAAATCAGTAAAATGAGGACCAGATTGTTGGGAGCCATTGTAAACTGCCTAGATAGTGCTATAAAGCACTGAGGAGCGATATATATGTCTAAGTGCTATTGCTATTATTGTTCTACAGGAAAATAATCCAAATGCATTCCAGGGATAGTGGTGAACTCAAGAAGTTTGGTATCTACAAAAAGCAATAGCTCAGGGGTGCTGGGAAGACTTAGAGGAATGTGAAAGAAATTAGAATGAGGTGAAGTTTCCAAATTAAGCTTTACATATGCACAAACTTCCTATAATAACCATATATTATACACACAGTACGATACCATTATTCTCTTTAGTTCCCTTGAGTAACAGTGATTGCTAAGACCTGTGTCACATCACTTACAGAAAACTTGGTATTCCAGGTAGTGGAAATTTTTAAAATTGGCAAAAAAGATCAAATTTTATTACTTTGAGTGTTATGATGTTAACCAAGGAATTAAAAATCCCTGATTAAAACAAGATTAGAAAAAAAGCTAATTTAAATGGTTAAGCTTCTTGAGCTATGTGATGATGTAGCACCTCCAATGTTAACGAACTACAGTTCTTAACACACTACACAACTTGTTCAATTTCTGTATGACCAATTTGTCTAGACCCAACTTGTGGCTCTACAGATGCTCCTGAATTTCAATAGTCAACAGGTACTCCTGAATGTCAACTTTACATAGTCAATTATTTAAAGTTGAAATTCAAAAGTATCTGTAGAGCCAAAAGGTACCCATTCTGAATTCTCCCAAGTAAGTGGTTTAAAGAAATTCATTTGAAATTGGCCTATAAATACAATGCAACACACAAGGAGTTTTCCAAATCACCCAAAAAGAAGCAGGAAGTGTTTAGCCTACAATTTTCAAATAATCAGACCAAGATTTACTCTTTCTGGTTTAGGAGGATATTCTCAAGAAACTTCCCAGCTAGTATGCTGAAGGCATCTGTGATTTACCACTTTCAATACTGACATCCGCCAAGGCTGGTTACCATCACTGTTTCCCTGTTCACCTCTAGTTCAAAATTACTCATCTCAGCATTTGAAAGCTGGTGAGTGAGAATGAGATTAGAGGAGGCAAATTTGCAAGGGAAACTAACATATCTGTTTTCTATTACTCAGAAGTTACGTAGCAAAATTGAAGCAATAAAAAACTTAGCAAGCCTGTATATCTTTTGAGACTGATGAACTTCATCTTGTCCTTCAGCTGTTTATTGTTGTATGCAGTAAGACAGAATTTTTATTTTACTTAAAAAAAAAGAATTACCACTTTTTCAGGCAAGCCCAAGCAAAGCATATAGGAATGTGAGCTTTTTTGATTTGAGGGTCACACAGGGATTTATGCAGGGGTGGGATTCAAATATCTGAACATCTGGCTCTCTGTGTGGATGTAGGCCTGGGCCTCCGAGGCCTAGAATGGACTCCTGGAAGTGACATCCATGCACTTCCAGCAGGCCATTCTAAGTCTGGGAGGCCTCCTCCAGGCCTCCACGGGCTAGAACAGTCTTCCAGAAGTGACCTCAGCATACTTTCAGTGGGCTGTTCTAGACCTGGGAGACCTCCTTCAAGTCTTTGAGTCCTGGAATGGACTTTTTCAGGCAAGCCCAAGCAAAGCATATAGGAATGTGAGCTTTTTGATTTGAGGGTCACACAGGGATTTATGCAGGGGTGGGATTCAAATATCTGAACATCTGGCTCTCTGTGTGGATATAGGCCTGGGCCTCCGAGGCCTAGAATGGACTCCTGGAAGTGACATCCATGCACTTCCAGCAGGCCATTCTAAGTCTGGGAGGCCTCCTCCAGGCCTCCACGGGCTAGAACAGACTTCCAGAAGTGACCTCAGCATACTTTCAGTGGGCTGTTCTAGACCTGGGAGACCTCCTTCAAGTCTTTGAGTCCTGGAATGGACTTCCAGAAACAGCATGGGTTCAGCCGGTTCTCCAAACTCAACAAAATTTAGCTACCAGTTATACCTAACCAGTGCAAACTGGCTGAATCCCACCATTGGATCTATGTGATAAGTTGTACACCAAAACTGAATATCTCTTTTGATGAGGAATGTATTTTTAAAGGGTGACATATGTATCATAGCCTTGTAGAGTGTCTTTCCCAAGAAGACAGTCTACAAGCTTTAAAAGTCCCCTTCCACCAAAGTTACAATGTTCAGTATTATCCTTTACTCAAGATTCCAGTAGGCTGCATGGAACTTTCCAACTTTATTTTTTGCACCCTGCCATAGTGCCTAATTGCAGTTGTAAAAGAGTCTCCTCAAAGAAATAGGGGCATCTGTAGATTGGGAAAGCATTAAACTAAGATGGTAGGTCCAATCATGCTCTTAAAACTCCATTCCACTGAACACATGGTCACATCTGCCATCTTGGGCTCTTGGTTCCATCATCATGAACAAAGAAGTGAAGGACTGAGGTTTGCATTCATTCTTTTTCATTAATTTGCAAAATAAGAATATTTTAGAGTCCCTATTATTAGTATATTCTTCTCTTCAATTCATCATTACATTAACTCTTTGAGTAAGGGTTAAGGAATTGTGACCGACTCAAAGAAGAACTGGAGAGTTCTAATCCTCATTTACATTTGGCCATTGCTTAGAGACTTGATGAAACTTGATTCCTCATTAATATTAATATTGTGAAATGCAAACAGACACTTATTTTTGTGAGTTGTGGCCATCTCTGAATAGCAAGGTTTCACTTGGTCATGTAAAAGGCTGTGAGAATGACCCTAGGAAGCAAGAAGAATAAGCACAGCCTAGACAACTGTCCTGAAAAAAGATATGTCAGCTCACAGAAGAAAAGCAGGAGTTGGAAGTATCAGTTTTCTGGAAAGTATACTAAGAGAGGGAACAAGTGCTTTTGAACATGCAAGTTTCTGTTTCTGTAATCTTACAATAAAATGATATATGATTTAGCTACTGAGTTGCTTTTTTCCAGCATGCCTTTAATTTCCACGTTGAGTGGACAAGTCCATGAGAGCAAAGTTAAGCAAATTGAGTACAAGGAAATTTTTCAGAAGCTGAAAGCTGTTAAATAGCACATCTCCCAATTTTATAGTTTTGTTATTGCCTTTCTCCCCCTTCTATAGAACTGCTTTATGACAGACCCATAGTTTAAATATCATTGGTATAGGAGGTCAGAACTGAAGAGCATATAAAGAATGGAGCACTTTCACTCCTACTGTAGGAAAAAAGATGCCTTGGTATTTACCTTTCTTATTGCCACATTCATGAACAAAGCAATGTGGAAAAACTCTAAATTAGCTTCTAAAACACTTCACTTTTGAACTTAGGTCTTATGACTTTTTCTTTCTTTTTTCTTTTTTATACATTTTTATTTAAAGTTTTAAAAACAAGAGCAAAGATTAACTCAAACTATAACAGAATAAGAAACAAAAAAAGAATTATGATATAAAAGACAAAGTTAAAGGAAAAAAATAAAGATAGAAGTAAAATGGAAAATAAAAGATATAAAGAAGTGATTTTCTTTATTCCTGTTATAAATACAGTTGTGAAGTTATCTCTTTCTCTAAGTTACAGCATGGCTGTCCTCGTTTTATAATTTGTTCTATCTATCATCATCTAATCTTAAAGAGCAAAAGTTTTTTTCCCCTTTCTGTTTTATGAAAAAAAAATCCAGTCAGCAATAAATCTAGATATTGTCTTTTTTTTCTAATCAAAAAGGTTAATTTGACCATTTCTATCTTCTTCATTAAACACATGCACAATCGCCACATTTCACAACATACATAATCATAAAATTATATATCAATGGAAAGATAATTTAATCAAGAATGTAATGCAACAAAGCTCATTCAATTATCTGTACTATATTCTATGAAAAGTTATAGCCAAATAGTCAGAAAAAGGAAGCAAAACTTGCTTAGGTTGATATCAGGTAGCTTTCCTTCATCTGATTGTAGCCAATGAGCACGAGTGCTTAGAGAGCCAATCAGGTGTCATCTTGTTTTGGTAATAAGCCAGTCAGATCCCAGACAGGAAAATGTGCACAAATGTGGGAAGTCACCCCCCCACACACACACACCAAAGGAAATATTTTTGGGAATATTAAAAGGCAGAATATTATATTTCCCCGAAGGATCTTAAAGGTAGAAACCAACCCACCCCCCAAGTCTCTCTGCCCCAAACAGAAACCAGGTGTACAGAAATGCAGATGTAATAATCTTGTCAGAAAGATTGGAGCCATGAAGCTTGGATTAGAAAGGCAAAGATCTCTAGAATCAACAATCCCTCACACACACAAAAATCCAACAGTCATCAGCCCCAGCCCCAGGGAAGCAAGATATGACCTTTGGGACATAATAGGATTAACCCACCACCATCAGAATACCAGAAAAGCACACTCAGACTCAGGTCAAAGTTCATGCCACAGGAACAACTCCAAACAAAAGCTCAAGGAGGTATAAAAACCCACCACTCCCTACTACATGTGGTCAGTTTTTCCCATAGCCGTCTTTCTGTCTGGCTCTCCTCTTCAATAAACAGCAACCTTCTTTCTGAAGCAGTCTCCATCTTGTTTATTCTCGGCTTGGACTGGACCCTGATGAAGATTTTTCTTTCCACAAGATAAAACTTTCATGGTCTGGGCTGTTGTGCTGATCTCTGTTTCTTGGCCGAGGGAGCCAGCATTGTCCAAATACATTTTTGGGTGGTCATATGGCCAGCATGGCTATATGCCAAAAGCACACAGAATACTGTTACCTTTCCACCAAAGTGGTACCTATTAATTTACTTGCATTTGTATGCTTTTGAACTGCTGAATGGGCAGGATAAAACAGTAGATATGTTTTAATCCTCTAAAGCAGACACGTCAAACTTGCAACATCATGTGACGTCATGCAACGTATCGCCATTGCCCGCAATGGGGTGGGTGTGGTTTCCTGATGACGTGTCTGTCCTGTGGGCCAGCAGTTTGACACCCCTGCTCTAAAAAGTGCTGAGCATACTGAGGGCAACATTCAGGCACTATGTGGGCAGCTATTGCAATAGCACTAAGACTTATATACCATTTCACAGTGCTTTTACAGCCCTTTCTAAGCAGTTTAGAGAGTCAGCCTATTGCCCCCAACAATCTGGGTCCCCATTTTACTGACCTCTGAAGGATGGAAGGCTGAGTCAACCTTGAGCCAGTGACAATCAAGCTGCCAAACTGCTGGCAGTCAGCAGAATTAGCCTGCAGTACTGAATTCTAACCACTGCATCACCACAGCTATAACTGTACAGCTATAGCTATAGTAGTACAAACCAGGAATTTCTTCCCTCCCACAGCCTAATCCAAAATCGGCATGGAAATCACTGGCTAGAAGGAAGAATGCATGTCCTCAGATGACCAATAAGAGCTGGGAGGGCCTTGGTTCCTAACTTTGTCATCAACCACATTATTGAAGAAATGGTGTCCATTGAGTCCAAGTTGTGTTGAGACAAGTGGAGAAATGCTATATTTATTAAACTGGGCAATGAAACATAAAGTTACTTTCATATTGGGGCTGAGATCAAACAAACACAGCATCATGAAAATATACCATTAAAAATTGTCACTGGGGCATCTTTGTGATGTAGTTAGAATGATGCATGGATGAGACATATTACTGACACAAGATGAAAGGAAAAAGCATCTGGTATGGGGTCCATTTGACCCCAATATAATAACAACATTTTTTCCCCAGTCTTATTTATTTATTTTATTTATTTTTATTCCATTTATATCCCGCCCTTCTCCAAAGACTCAGGGCGGCTTACAAGCTTAGCAGTAGCCTTCATTCTATGTATATGCCTGCTTATTAGGGCTTTCACACACACACCCAAGCGGCATTATTACAAAGTCAGCTTATTGCCCCCAACAATCTGGGTCCTCATTTTACCTACCTCGGAAGGATGGAAGGCTGAGTCAACCTTGAGCCTGGTGGGACGCGAACCTGCACTAATTGCAGGCAGCTGGTGTTACTTAAGGAGGCATTAGCCCACTGCTCCACCAAGTCATCCTAAGAATTTGGAAAAGAATTGATGCTTATGAAATATCACATAACAATTCATATATCTGAGAACTAAAGTATGAGTTATAGATCCCTGATATATATTATTTGTAGCAAGGTAGAGTGGAGGTGCCCATTTCATTAACAAATGCACGTAAAACTGAAACTATTCCATTTCAAGGACACAAGATCTATTTACTAAAAATTTACAGAGCTTGGGAGAGAGAGATATACCTGGGATGGTCAGGAGTTTAATATTAAGATCTTAGTATTTTCAGCTGTATGTGAAGGCATCCAGGAAGTGGATCAGGCAATTATTTCTATTGTTTCTTAAAACAATAATGAAACTGGAAATTACACATTTTATGATGTTCTCTTTTTTTTTTTACTTAGGTTTGTATGGATTTGTATGCTTAAGAAAATTATACTCGTCTAAGAAGATGCCCTTTCTAGGACATATTCTGATAGAAAGAGATTGTTTTCATTTTCTTTACCTTATTCATTGCAGGCCAATTATGATGAATCAACAGAAATGATGTTATAATAGCCAGATACAGCTGCTCTTAATGGTAAATTAATAGGTTCGCTTCAGATTACAGGAGTCAGGAAATGCAGTTCAGTATTTCAATTTTTTACACAGATCTCAGAAAATACAGTATACAAAAAATACTCCAGGTGTTTACTTTTTCTTTTTCCCTGAGAAGAAGGGGAAGGGAATAACTTGGTGATTTTAAAACCAAACAATTAAAGTAAAGGATAGACATCCATTTAGAAGTAAATGACAGAAAGAACAAGATAGATGTATTGTAATAATTTTAGGCATGGTTGTTAGACCACTCTGTGGTTTATCTTTTATAGCAAATGAGAAATGTTGAAATATAAAATTCCTGAGATATAGCTTAGGCAAAACTCCAGGAACAGGAGATTTTAATGAGTTGTAAAATAGAACCCCTGCTGTAATTAATTTGTAGTTAAGAGGCCTTTTACACAGCAATCTGTTTTGTCATTTACAAATAATTTTTCAGTAACAGAAAAAGGCAAGAATTAAACTGTATAAAACATTTGGAAAAAAATAATAATCATCATATTATTCCACGGTAGCTACAAAATCTTATATCAAGTTCTAGTTGACTCCTGGTGTCTTTACATTCAAAAACACCTCAAGCCATCCTGTTTCTCACTGTATTACACAATTCTTGAAGGTGTATTCCTGCAGCTTCATATTCCATATATCCATTTCATGCACCGTTAGCTTCTTGTTTATCTTAATTTTTTTTTCTAATTTGCCAGTAGACATCTTTGTTTTCTTGATGTACAAAGAGAGCTCAGTCTTTTCATTGGCCTAATTTACATTTGTAATTAATATTCTTAGCTCTGCTTCTTCTTGAAGTCAAGATAGTGCAGTATTCAGAACAATGACATTCTTTCCACAGATTTTGATACCAGGCTTCAGTTCTTCCATATCCATGGTAGGTATAATGCATTCATAGTGAGATGGGTGGCATATAAAACAAACAAACAAACAAACAAACAAACAAATAAGGATGCATTCCTGTCTAGATTCCTTTTTCTCATATTAAACCATTTGGTATTATGAAATTCTATTCTTACTATAATTGCCTGAGCATTGTAGAGATTTCTTATTAGACAGATGCTTGGATATATTTATAGCAGAGTTCCGCAATGTTTTCGACTTTGCGCACCAGTGTGGTTCTGCATGTGTGGTGGGCAAGATTGTGTACCCACTGCTCGCATGAGTGGGAATGCATGCACTCTCACCCGCCACTTCTGTGGCCTGGTTCCCAAAGGTTCAAGGCCCGGCAATGGGCCATGGCTTGGGGGTTCAGGACCCTTGATCTATAGTGTTCAAAAACTTCCCAAAGTCCAGCTTCAAACATTGGTTTGTCAGTACAGATAAAGGGAAGAAATGCAATCGATTACAGTGTCTGATTTAGGGCACACTTAAATGGAAGGATAAATATTTATTGTAGACTCACTTGTAGTTAAAATATCATAGTTGGTGATCTGTTATAGATTGAAGCTGTGTTCAGGTATGCTAAGTAATATGAATTTTAAACATTGGAAATTTGCAACTCTGCAACACTCTTTGTGTTTTAAATTGGAAGCTGGGATGGCATTTCTTTGAGATACTGAAACATGCTGAGAGTAAAGTTTGAAATGAGATTCCCTACTGGTAAGGAGGATAATTGGGCAGTTTTTCTTTGGATTAACTTGCCTAAATAATGTGGAAGCACAATAAACTCAGTACTATTTGGATTAATTTCTGCAATAAAACTGCACACTTTGCTTAGGCAATCTCTACATAGCCCATCTGTTTCTGATATGAGTAAGATAACTTGCTGAATCTCTTTTGGGGGCATAAATAAATGCTAAGCTTCAGGAGGATTACTTTAAGAGATGCAAAACAACAAACAGCAGTTTTCATGGATGATGACTTGTGAATGCTCTTGAGATGGAAAGAGATGAAGCCAGAGGTGTCTGTAAGATGGTAGACATAGCATTGCAAAGCCTCACCATCATGGATTGCAGACCATCTGGGAGATTTAAAGCACTCTCTGTTCCTCTCACCTCCAAAATACCTTTCACTGCAGAACCTGTGACAACTGTTAGAGATTAAACTTGATTTGGGTGACAATATTATATAATGGAGTAAAAGCACCTTTAAGGAGTTAAACGGCCTAAGGGTGTGGCTGTAATTATTCCACATAAAAGAGAGTTAGATGTTACACATAGTTGTTCTTGTATATGTGTTTGATGTTAGTGTTTGGATACCTCTTGTTCTCTTGTTTGCTAACTTGATATTTATTCTCTCAAGAATCAACTGCTTGCTACAGTGTATATTGTTTTTGATATTGGTAAGCAGTTTTTGTATTTTGATACTATGTTTTTATGGACTGACTTTTGTGTGCATGATACTGGATTGATATTTGGACTATTTCTTACTGTGTTTCTTTTTGTTGTCTGAGTAAAAATAAGTTATAAAACTCGTGTTAGTGCATTACTGTTTGCCTAAAAGTCCCAGTACAACTTCCACTGTGTATTAATAATACTCTGTTAAACAAACCATTTTTTCAACAACATATTCTAACAATGGTTATGGGCCCAGATCCAGTGTGGTGCTGAGGACAGGCACAGTATTGTATTTATATTTCCTAACTGAGTTTTCAAATTCAGACAATGGCACAAGGACTATTCAATCCATTCTGCATTACCCGGCTTAATGGGTCAAACTACGTATCCTGGTCTACACAATGTAGTTTGCTATTACAAAATCAAGGTCTTTGGAAAATAGTCCATAATCCTCCTGATGTAACTGCCTGGGATCCAACTAATGAAGAAGATAACAAGAAGATTGTAGACTTCAATAAAGACAATGATAAGGCTTTATCTATCATTGGGCTAACATTAGGAGACCAACAGCTAGTCCATGTGCGTGGAGAAGAATCTGCTGCTAAATGTTGGGCTAAGTTGAAAAAGATTTTTGTTCGGGACAGTGTTGGTGCTCATATAAATCTTACCAGAAAGCTATTTAGAGCTAGACTGGAAAAGAATGGCGATATGTTAGCTCACCTTAACTTTATAAAAGCAACTTTGTTGGAACTGCAAGAAAAAGAACTTATTTTCTCAGAGCTTCACCAGGTTTACATCATTTTATCATCATTGGATGAGAGCTACGATGCCTTTGTATCGTCCTTGGAGGTTTTGTCCAAAGAAGACCTAACTGTTTCTTCAATAACTGGAAGGTTGTTGGAAGAATCAAGATGTCGTATGGAGAGAAAACAGTTGAGAGAGCCATTGCAACAAGAAATAAAGAAGACTGAATCTGCTTATATTTTAAGGAAATGCTTTAATTGTGGGTTAAAGGGACATATTGCTAAGTTTTGTCAGAATAGTAATTGTCAGAGAAAGGAAAGCCATAGAAAGAATAAAAAGCTGATTAATGTAGCTGTAGCTAATAGAACTACTAATAACCACAATTGGTGGGTGGTAGATAGTGGAGCTACACACTGTATTTCAAAAATAAAAAGGGATTTTGAGAATATAAGGTCTAGTAAAAAATATATTTCTATGGCTAATGGCTGGAGAGTCAAGGTCTCTGGAGAGGGTAAGGTTTACTGTTCATTTTTAAAACAAAATTTGGAAATGCTATATGTTCCCAGATGTGATTATAATCTATTATCAGTTAAGGCATTATTGGAAGCAGGTTTTAAAGTTACTTTCCAAGGGGAGGAATGTCTTATTCAAAAGAATGAAGTGAACTTAATAGCTAATATGAAAGACGGTTTGTTTGTAATTAGCAATGATCCTATAATAATGGCTACTACTTGTACAAATCAAAAACCACATGATGAATGTATTCATTTATTACATAGAAGATTGGGTCATGTGAATTTTAATACACTAAAAAGAACTGTAGCTTTGTCTAATGGGTTTAAGTTAAAGGCTTGTAAGAAATATCTACAGTGTAACGTATGTGGTAGAGAAAAGAGCAGGGCAGCACCAGCTGATAGGTTAGATGGATTTAAAACCACAACTCCATTAGAACTGGTATTTATGGATTTGATAGGTCCTATGAAACCCAGTTTAGGGGGTGCTTGCTACATATTAAATATTCTAGACCATTATAGCAGATATGGGTTCTGTTATCTCCTTACGTCAAAAACTGAAACTATACAAACAATATCTAATTGGCTCAAGTTTGTACAAAGGAAAACTCAGTTAAATGTAAAAACCATAATAACAGACAATGGAACTGAGTTTGTTAATAAACAGTTTAATGAGCTGTTAGTTTCAGAGGGAATAGAGCATAGACGTACAGCTCCTTATAGACCTCAGCATAATGCATTTGTTGAACGGAGGGGCCAAACATTGCAAGCTATGATTAGATCTATGATTGAAGATTCTGGTTTACCTGATAGCTTATGGGGAGAAGCAGCAAAATGTGCTAATCATATTTTAAACAATGTGGTTAGTTCAGCTACAGGTAAAATTCCTTATACCTTATGGTATAAGAGAAAACCAAATCTTAGTTATATTCACACATTTGGGACACCTGCTTGGGTACATATTCCAAGTTCAATAAGAAATAAAGGAGAACATAGAGCTAAACAATTATTTTTTGTTGGCTATGAGTTAAACCATAAGTCTTATCGGTTCTGGGAGAAAGGTACTAAAAACATTTATTGTAGTTCTAGCGCTGTTTTTCAAGAACAGTCAGGCTGGGAAAGGGTAGAAGATATTGTATATATTCCTCAACAAGATTTAACTAACTCCTCAAATGAAAGTGATAAGGAAGAGGAGGAACCTGCTAGAGAGATCAAACAACAACCACTGATAGTGGAGACAGGAGAGGAAGAAGATAATAATGTAAATGTACCTATAAGTCCAATAATTCTCAGAAGGTCTAACAGGGAAAGACGACAGCCTGATCATTTTGAGGCAGGTTTAATTTGTCAAATAGACATTGAACCTTCTAATGTTGAAGAAATAAAAATGTATCCTGAGAATGAAAGAAAGAATTGGAAAGTAGCTATGGATAAAGAAATAAAGTCTTTGCAAGATCTTAATGTTTATCAAGAGGTTAAAATACCTAAAACAGAAAAGTTAATTGGATGTAAATGGGTTTTTAAACTGAAAGAAAGTGTTACAGGAGAGGTAATACATAAAGCAAGATTAGTTGCTCAAGGATTTGCACAGAATAATAGTGATTATGATGTAGTATTTTCCCCAACGTTAAGAGCTTCCACTCTTAGGGCTGCTTTAGTTTGGGCAGCAAATAAGAATTATAGTATAAAACATGTAGATATTGAAACTGCTTATTTGCATGCAACATTAAACCATGATATATATATGAAAGTTCCATCAGGAATAGAAAGTAAGGTAGGGTACTGTTGGAAACTGAATAAGAGTTTGTATGGTTTAAAACAGTCAGGTTATGAGTGGAATAGATGTTTAGTAAAAGAGTTAAATAGTTTGGGATTTAAAGCTAGTATTGCAGATCCTTGTTTATTTATAAAACAGCAAAATAGTGAATTATCATTGTTATTATTATTCACTGATGATATTGCTATTATAGCAAAAGATGAAACAGAAACTGAAAGAATAATTTCAGGGTTAAAAAGAAAATTTAGAGTAAAAGATCTAGGAGCTATTAGTCATTATCTAGGGCTGGATATTGTCTGGACTAGTAAAGGATTTAAACTGTCTCAAGCTAAGAAAATTAATGGTTTGCTGAAACGTTATAATATGGAAAACTGTAAACCAGTAAAAACACCTATGGTTCAAGGTTTTGAGAGTTCAGCAGATAACAGCAATGTCTTTGATAAAAAGATATATCAATCATTAATAGGCAGCTTGATGTATTTATGTAATTGGTCAAGACCTGACATAGCATTTACAGTTAATCATTTAGCTAGATATTGTGAGAATCCTACAACCAGATGTTGGCAAGGTGCGAAAAGAGTTTTAAGATATTTGAAACACACCATACATTATTCTCTATATCTAGAGCCAACAAAGGAATTAGAACTAAAAGCATTTGCAGATGCTAGTTTTGCATCTGATACTGTAACCAGGAAATCCACTTCAGGATTGGTTGTATTATTGGGAAACGCTTTAGTAGGATGGAGGTCTAACAGACAGAAGCATATAAGCTTATCAACAACTGAATCCGAATTTTCTTGTCTATCTTTATTATGTACTGAGCTATTGGTATGGAAACAATTATTGTTTGATATGGGTTTAAATTGTAATGAACCAATAAAAGTGTATGAAGACAATCAAGCAGCTATAAAATTAGCAACTAATGCTGCAGTGAAAACTAGATCAAAACATACGGATCTACGGTATCTAAATGTCAGACAATGTGTTAAAGATAATTTGATTAAACTGGAATATTGTGCAACTGAAGATAATATTGCTGACCAGTTTACTAAAGCTCAGGGTGCTATAAAGCATAAATCTGTTTGTGATATGTGTAATTTGAGATTGTAAAAATATATGTATAATATGCCACCCAAAAGGGGAGATTGTTAGAGATTAAACTTGATTTGGGTGACAATATTATATAATGGAGTAAAAGCACCTTTAAGGAGTTAAACGGCCTAAGGGTGTGGCTGTAATTATTCCACATAAAAGAGAGTTAGATGTTACACATAGTTGTTCTTGTATATGTGTTTGATGTTAGTGTTTGGATACCTCTTGTTCTCTTGTTTGCTAACTTGATATTTATTCTCTCAAGAATCAACTGCTTGCTACAGTGTATATTGTTTTTGATATTGGTAAGCAGTTTTTGTATTTTGATACTATGTTTTTATGGACTGACTTTTGTGTGCATGATACTGGATTGATATTTGGACTATTTCTTACTGTGTTTCTTTTTGTTGTCTGAGTAAAAATAAGTTATAAAACTCGTGTTAGTGCATTACTGTTTGCCTAAAAGTCCCAGTACAACTTCCACTGTGTATTAATAATACTCTGTTAAACAAACCATTTTTTCAACAACATATTCTAACAACAACGATGGCCTTTATATTTAACAAACTTAAAAAAAAAATTAGAAAATGTTACAAAAACTTTAAAAAATGTTTTTGGATCGTCTTCTAGGATGAATCGAATCCTTGCTTGTAGAGTGACCTATTGTCTAGATCAGGGGTGGGGAACCTTGGCTCTTTTATGACTTGTGAACTTCAACTCCTAGAACTCCTGAGCCAGCATTGCTGGCTCAGGAATTCTGGGAGTTGAAGTCCACAAGTCATAAAAGAGCCAAGGTTCCTCACCCCTGATCTAGGTTGCTGTCAATGTATAGCATGCCTAGAAATCTATAGAATGTGTGGATGTCTATGGAGATTCTCAGTCCTCCAGGCATGCTGGCTGAGGAATTCTGGGAGTTGAAGTCCAGAAGTCATAAAAGGGACAAGTTTGAAGACCCCTGTTCCAGGTCATAGTTGTCTGAAAGGGTGCTTTTGCAAAAGGCAACTGGACTTTGTTTCTCCTTGAAGACATTTTGCTTCTCATCCAAGAAGCTTCTTCAGTTCTGACTGAATGGTGGAGGATAAAGACTAGGTATTTAAGATACAGTTTTATTTTCTACATAGCAGTGTATACCAGTAAACCACACTAAAATCAGAATATTTAAAGAGGAAAAGTAGAAAACTGCTCGGTGTCCTCCCTAAAATATCCCTAAAGATGATATTTCTAATTCAGCATCACAAATCATACTAGAAGTTAAATTCAAATTTTGAAAAGCTGATCCTTCCAAAAAACATCTTCTGTCTCTGTAAGGAGGCATATTCTCTCTCTCTCTCTCTCTCTCTCTCTCTCTCTCTCTCTCTCTCTCTCTCTCTCTCTCTCTCTCTCTCTCTCTCTCTCTCTCTCTCTCTCTCTCTCTCTCTCTCTTTCTTTCTCTCTCTCACTGTAAAGCTTTAAAAAGCTGGCTCATTACCAAAAGAACTTGGACTTGTTAAATAAGCTCTTCAGCATTCCTTAAATTTACTGGAAGTCAAGAATAGATTTCTGAATGTAAAAAAATAAAAAAATAAATACTTGGGCTTTAGGCAGATTGCTTCAGCAACATTGCCCGTACTTCATTTCCTCTAGCAAGAATACAAGTTTGGTGACAAACTTGAAAGAAGAAAGAAAACGCATCTAGATACTAAAAAAGAAAAAGAAAAAAAAGTATTTGCTAGGTACAGAACAGTAGTAATCCAGTCATATTTAGCAGGGCAGGATTCCAATTCATCTTAAAAATATAATAAGCCTTTATATTAAAAATGCATGCCTATTTTCATGAGACACTTTCTAACAGATAGAGCAGAGGAAGAAGAAAGTATGGCTGTAGAAAAAGAAAGTGTGCGGAGTTAGTGTGGAAATGACCACAATGCAGTAAATGGTAAGGGATGAATGGGAAGAAGATGTGTATATTACTGTCAATGTGTGGAATCAGGCATTTGATAGAATGCCTAGGAAATTTATAGAAGGCCAAAAATGTCACATCAAAATGTGAAATGCTTCATATCTACGTGTATCATCACAAATACATTATGTTTAACATATCAAGATATTATACTGTATGTGAAGAACTGGGAAATAGAGAATTGCTATTATCAAAAGCAACCCATTCATGTCTGAAATCCAAATTTGCAATTTCCCAGCACAAGTTTCTTATTATTTCACTCAGATAGAAAGAAGGAAGCCTGCCATTTCTAGCAGGAAAAAATGCAACAAGTCCAGAACATCATTTTTAAACAATGGTCTTTGAACCTTAAGTGAAAATGACCAACTTTACACCTCTCATAGTTTCACCACTGGATATTTTAAGCAATTATATTCCACAAAAAGCTATAAAAATATTTGCAGACGATTCAAGTGCAGTGCAACTGAATGGACTCATTTATAATTTAGTTACAAGTATTTTTGATATACATTTTTTATTAAAGTTTTTAAACAAGAAGGCATGAGCTAACATGTATAATAAGGTAGAAAAAAAGAAATCAAAGAAAAAGCAAAAAGTGTGAGAGAATGAAGTTAAAGAAAAGGGAAAGAAAAAAGATATAAAGAAGTAGCTTCCAATTTTACTCACAGCAGACATAGGTAAAATATATATTTAACCCCGGTCTCTAAAGTCACATCATATTACTCTTATTTTTATAATCTCTTCTGTCTAATCATCAAACCATAAATCCCAAGGGTTTTTTTTATTTTCAAATAAAAAGTCAATAAGAAGTTTCCAGTCTCTAATAAAAGTAGATAATGTCTTTTGTTTAATCAAAGAAGTCAATTTATTCATTGACTTGTGGCGATGTGTCTTCTGGTGAAGTAGCAAAATGCCCAATATTCATTAATCTGTAATGCATAATTTAGCAACAATTTCTTTTGCACAGCCTAGCATATGGAGTAATTAATGAGGAAAATGGAAAGCATGTTAGGAGGAAGTTAAAATACACAATGGTAACTCAGGCAAAAACTTATTAAAGACCCTTATTTTTAAGATAAGTTGTTGCTGAATTGCACTTTCTACCTACTTGGTGCCATTTCCCTAACATATTTATTTTTTTAAATGTTTCAGTAGATATTTGATCTTGGAGAGTGATATTTTGACACCAGGACTGTAAGTCAAGTTACAATCAGTTGTAACCTGACTTAAACTACATACATGATCACAAACACATGTATCAGGAAAAAAAAGAATAGTTGACAACATGCAAAGTGTTTCCTAGCTATAATGTCAACACTGTTGGAAGGAGACAGAGATCATCACTGCTAATAAAAAAGCAGAATTTATAGTTTTGTCACCTCCCCTATTCTTAACAGCAGTCAATATTTGGCTAGCGCCTATAAATCTTCCCGTATAAATCTGTTCCAACTGTGTAGATTAGAAGTAAAGTTTCAGCCAAGGATACTTCTTAAACATACATGCTGAATAATAATAATAATAATAATAATAATAATAATAATAATAATAATAATAATAATAATAATAATAATAATAATAATAATGATGGTGATGGTGATGATGATGTCTGAATTTGAACTTATTGAGTTGGCAGGGCTAGCATTAAATTCTAAAATCATTTGTGCACTAGTGTCTTCATGGCATCAGAAATGATATAATTCCTGTCTGCATTATTGCCATTTTGGCGTAATGATGTTGAGTCAAGTCTAGAAAATGCTATAAATAACTAGTGTAGAAATGACCTCACCGTCCATTAGAGAGGCAAAGTAAAAGTCTGTGGTTGTTCACATTAAATAAGTGAAAAGCTTTATATAATCCACTGAACCCAAAGAAATGGTACTTTTCCTCCGTGATATGCAGAAAGTCTTCCAATTCTGATGTGCATATGGGTAATAAAATTAATTAGCTGGCTATTTATGCCAATGTCAATATTGAAACTGCAACATTCTGTAACATTCCATAGCTTAACTATCCCAAGAAGAAGAAAAAAAATATTTGAATTTATGAAGTGATATACAGTATAAAGTTATGACAGTTCTACATTAAACACATCCAATTGAAGCATCTGAGTGGATTGCTTTGATGGGACTTTCAATTGCTTTAATGGAACTGTCACCAATGCTTCAACACAGACACTCAAAATTTCTGAGTAGTTTAGATAAATGATAGGATGAATTTTTTTCTGAGATCAGGTTTCTGAATTATTAGTACTTAATGTGTTCTAGATATTATGGACAATTTCTTTATTCCTTATTATGGACCAGGTTTGTTTAATATAGGAGTTATAATCCATCACATCTGGACATCATCATGTTACTTTTTCTAATGATTAAGCATGCATTTCTTCCAGTAAGATATAATGCAGATCTTTGATTCAGCATGTTATATGAACTCATCATATTTTAATGTGTCATATGAAACAATAATAATCCTCCAGTGAGGCATTGACTTGGTGTGGTTTTAGGGGTTGCGTGCTCTGAGAAGGATAAGAGATATGCCAGATGTTCAACCATACTAGATAGATCTCATCAAAGAAGTCAGATCATAAGCAATATAGTGAGAGTAATTTACAAAAATGCATACCACATTGGTTGTCATTCAGATCAGTAAGGACCATGTGGGGTGTCAGAGTTCCTGGACATCTGGGAGAAAGGGGCTAGAGGACTGTTGGCAGAGCAAACCAAGGCCAGCAACTGCAGAACCACTGGAAAAAATGTTTTAAAATATGCAAAGTCTGAAAACAAAGGAATAATGATTTGTTTTACAAATCCAAAAGGAGAATTTAGAGTTGGTCTTATGAGCAATAAGTCTACAATAAACAATGCTTATTTATGGCTAATAGCAAATTATTATGTAACATTTCACATTCAGTTTTTAAAAAAATGCCCTGCAGATAAGAAATATGAAGACAACACTAGTCAGAATTATTTAAAGCAGCTGCATCTTTTCCTAGGCTCATATAGTAAACCCGCCTGTAAGTTGCCTTGAATTTCTTGAGAAAAGGAGTGAAATAGAAGTTGCAGATAAATGAATAAGCTTTGCATACTGTTATGTACAACATTGTAACTATAATATGCAGTGCAATACCAGTACAATTCAAAATAAAATAAAAATAAAATCAATCTGGAAATATTCTGAAAAATGTTATTTAATTAAGAGTTAAATCGTTTATCTGTTACAATTCTGATCCTGAGGTCACAGTCCTGATCCCCAGGGATGATAGAAACAGCACTGCATAAAAAGGGTAAATGAATGAATGAATGAATGAATGAATAAATAAATAAATAAATAAATAAATAAATAAATAAATAAATAAATAAATAAATAAATAAATAAATAAATAAATAAAATACTGTTAGAGTCTTAAAGTCACAATCTTCAAAGAATATGAGCTGAGGATGCTGTCCAAAGTTTTCGTTTTCAATATATCCTCAGTCAAAGGACAAAAAAAATAAACAATGAGTCTAGATGCTTTCTCTTTTTATTACATACGGGCTTAGGAATTACAGATGATGACCAGCTAGTGAAGCTGCTTAAAACTGGGATGGGGAGAGAGGGTTAAGAGGTTAAGATGCAGTCAGAAATGTTAGCAATTTGCAGTAAGAATTTGAATGCTCACCTGCTGGTCAGGGACTAGTTTAAACAGCTTTAGGCTTGATTTACAGCTTGTACTTCACAATCCCATTTCAATATATTTGAGATTTATTTCAGATTCTTGGCATGCACATCTCATAAAATATAGAAGACTGTGGAGCATACAGCATACAGGCTGTATCCAAAATGAATTAATTAATTAATAGGTGCACTTCAGCAAAGCTATTTTGATTCATACATGCTACAGAAGGCCACCAAGGGTGATCTCAAGCCCACTTCTGAGTTTTACAAAATTCATGTAAACTCAATATGTTAAGACAAAGTACCTTTAAAAATGCCTACTTTGGGAATAGGCACATGAATCCATTCAGCAAATATACAAGTGTGTCATATACATACATTTCTGAAGGTGAAGTTTTTAGCAATACTATATTGATCAAGTGAGACAGCTTATGTTTTATAGGGCAGGGCTTTTCAACCTTTTCACCCACTGTACCACTTTTAGGACATGGCAACATCCGAGTACCACCAGTCGCCTAGCAAGGTGTCAAAAACTTGATGAACAAAAAAAAAAAAAGGAAAAAGCTGATGAAGTACAGGTAGTCCTCAACTTACAACAGTTCACTTAGTGACTGTTCAAAATTACAATGGCACTGAAAAAACTGCCCCCCAAGCCACAGCCGAGCAAGACACTTGCCTGCCTTCCTGTTGGCGCTCTTCCTCCTGTCCGAGGTTTTCATTGTTGTGAGCATTTCTGTTGAGCATTGGCAGTGAGGTGGGGTGGGGGGTGTTTGGTTTTTATTTCCCTCCCCCATCTGCTTGGTGGTTGCAGCAGGTTTTGGTCACTTCACATGACCCTGGGACACTGTGACCATCATAAATATGTTGCCAAGCATCTGAATGTAAATCACAAAACCCTGGAGATGCTGCAACATTCCAGCTGATCGGCACTTCTTCTGGGCTCAGAAGCGCCAAGATCAGCACTCAGCTCCAGCTGGAGCCTGGTGCTGATCCTGGCACTTCCACTGAGCTCTGACAGCCCCGAAGAAGCCCTGATCCTGGTGCTTTCACTGAGTCCTGACAGCCCTGCAGCTCCAGCCATCTCTCGCTCAGGCTTGTGTGGTGCTGCCACCGGTTCAGCTCATTCCCCTCCTCCACTACCACTTTTCTAGGATGGTTGCATACCACCTGCCAGGTGCCAATGTACCACAGGTGATACTCATACCACTGGCTGAAAAGTCCTGCTATAGGGATTCCCCTTCATCCATGTTATCTTCTCTTTTGATCTTCTTCTACACAGCTTCGATATGATTTAATTACTTAAAAAACTTGCAGAAACAGGACTTAACTAATTTACAGATGATCATATACAAATATGATGTGGATTACAGCCTGTCCTAACCAGTCTTTCTCAAATTTCCCATGTCTATATTGCATTTTGTGAGTCTTTTATTTGCATAGTTACAGTTCATGTGCCCAGCTAAAAAAATGCCCTAAACATGTACAGTATATTTACTTTTTTCATACTCATCTTTGTTCCGTGCCTTCCTGCCTGCCCAATTAATTAGTTATAGATTAACTTTATTTCCTTTTCTATTTTTTATCCCTATGATCCTGTGATATTGGATCTGTTCCTTGAAGCAGAAATATGTTTTTCTGGTAGTTTGGAGGAGATGTGGGGGATGGCAAAGACAATTCAATCTATTCTGAAAAACTCTAAGTATACTGTAAGTCTACCTATATACATAATAGGGACATGGTGGCTCAGTGGGTTAGGACGCTGAGGTTGTCGATCAGAAGATTGGCAGTTTGGCGGGTCGAATCCCGAGTGCCGCGTAGCAGAGTGAGCGCCTGTTACTCGTCCCAGCTTCTGCCAACCTAGCAGTTCGAAAGCATGTAAAAATGCAAGTAGAAAAATAGGGACCACTACGGTGGGAAGGTAACAGCGTTCCGTGCGCCTTTGGCGTCTAGTCATGCCAGCCACATGACCACGGAGACGTCCTCGGACAAGCGCTGGCTCTTCGGCTTTGAAACGGAGATGAGCACCGGCCTCTAGAGTTGGAAACGACTAGCATGCATGTGCAGAGGAACCTTTACCTTTACCTTTATATACATAATGAAGACTGTTCAGTAATTTGTACATTAATAGTGCAATCCAGTAAGCTTCATGAAAGACCATGGGGTTTACTATATTCTATAGAACGGGCATAAAACACACACATATATACATATATATATATATAATAAATAATATAATAAACCTTTATTGTCAAAGTACAACATGTGTACATTGAGATTAGCTGAGCCTCCCCCCGTGCTCTCTCCCCCCAACACACAGTGACAACAAACCCTCCATCCCACCACACTATGTTAACCAACTACACCACACACCGGCCTCCCAAGTCAATTCTGCATAGGATTATGTCCCATTTAAAAGCCTAAACATATGCATATACATACATACATACATGTACATATATATAAAATATATATAAGCATTCAGAATACACTTGCTTAGTCCCAGACACGGGACAAATCTTATTTCCTGTTTCAGCCTAGCCCAAGGCCATCTACAGGCAGTAGCCACAGCAGTGGCAGCTCATATTTGTGTAGATTTTTTGGCTTGCTAACAAAGAATAAAGGGAGACCGATATATATACTGAATTTCTAGTTCCAAAGAAATTTAAATTGATCTGAGCAATTAGCAAACTCAATAATTAAAGGTATCTAGAGATTTAACAAAGCAAGGGGAAATAAAAGGTTCTTTTTCTTTTTATGACAATAGTTTTCAGCCCAGCTCTGCAAGTATTTCTCCTCAAAGTTCTCCAATAATGTTTTACTTTCACTCAGGACAATTCCACACTAAAGCCTATGTTGCTTTTTTTTTTTTGCTGCTCCCTTCGTTTCTTGAGCCAACTTCAGAAATTCTATTCTAAACTGCATTGTGTTGCCACCCGAGCTTATTTGATTCCCCAGTTTAGACTATGGTTACTGCAAGATCAATTGTTCTCTGGTTTCTTGTCCTTCCCATCCAAGTCTTCGAATCCATGGCAATTGCATCAAGCACCTTATTCAGAGAAGATATGTACAAGTAGTCCTCAAATTACATTTTTGTTGCTAAGTAAGACACAGGTTAAGTGATTTTTTTTGCTCCATTTTAGGACCTTTCTTTCCACGGTTGTTAAGTGAATCACTGCAATTGTTAAGTTAGTGAATCTGGCTTCCCCATTGAGTTTGCTAGACAGGTTTGATAGTTTGCTAGTTTGCTAGTTTGCTAGACAGGTGACACTGCAACTGTCATAAATATGAGTCAGTTGCTAAGCATCTGAATTTTGATCACCTAACCATGGGGATACTTCAATGTTTGTAAAATGGTCATAAGTAAAATTTTCCAGTGCTGTTGTAAATTTGGATGGTCAGGAAATGAACTGTTGTAAGTTGCAGACTAGCTGTGTATGTGTACACTACAAACAAAGGACATGGCATATATCCTCTTTGACTGCCAACTATATGTTTCAGCCAGATCCTGCATTTAAGCTCATTAATTGATAGGACAGCCTTTCGTTCTGGAAATTGACAATTTTTCTTTTAGAAAATCAATCCTCTCTGACTCTTCTATTTATTATTCCTCAGTTTTCCCCTTTCCTATTCAAAAATATTTAGTTCCTTATCAATAGTGCCTCATTTTTCCTGTCCAGTCTTTCTATATCCAACTTTTACTGCTGCTTAGGTAAGCTCTTGTTCCCTACTTTTGTGAAGATATTTGATATCCAGCTTCACTATTTGAAAAGGAAATTGTATATCAGTATCTTCCATAGGGGTAACTCTATTAGTCTCTTGCAACAACAATGAAAATTTGTTCATCCTCAAATATGAACAGATGCAACATGCATACCCACAATAGCTCATAATTTGTTAGATTTTTAACAGATGTTAATATGCTACATCCAAGATCACTGCAGATGGGGACTGAAGCCAAGAAATTAAAAGACACTTGCTCCTCGGGAGGAAAGCCATGACAAATCTAGACAGCACACTAAAAAGCAGAGACATCACCCTGTCAACAAAAGTGCGTATAGTCAAGGCTATGGTCTTCCCAGTTGCAATGTATGGCAGTGAAAGTTGGACCATAAGAAAGGCTGAGTGCCAAAGAATTGAGGCCTTTGAACTAGACTCCTGCCAGTCCCTTGGACTGCAAGGTGATCAAACCGGTCAGTCCTAGAGGAGATCAACCCTGACTGCTCTTTAGAAGGCCAGATCCTGAAACTAAAACTCAAATATTTTGGCCACCTAATAAGAAGGAAGGACTCACTGGAGAAGAGCCTAATGCTGGGAAAGATGGAGGGCAAGAGAAGAAGGGAACGACAGAGAATGAGGTGGCTGGATGGAGTCACTGAAGCAATAGGTGTGAGCTTAAATGGACTCCAGAAGATGGTAGAGGACAGGAAGGCCTGGAGGAACATTGTCCATAGGGTCGCGATGGGTCGGACACGACTTCACAGCTAACAACAACAAAATATGCTACAAGATTCTGCAACCTGCAATAGCTACAAATGTTCAAGAAAGGATACAATTTGTCTTAACAAAAGAGAGAGAGAGAGAGAGGGAGAGAGAGAGAGAGAGAATAGTATCTTATTGAACAGAAATAAATTCTTCAGAATGATTGCTAAATCAAATTGATTTATGTTCATTTATCTCATAGGCGTAACATATATAATTTGTTTTACCAAAAGCAAACCAAACAAAGAGGCTAGTATATTAATTGTTAACATCTATGAAATATTTTTTTAAAATTTATGTTGATGTGTTTTAGCAATTACCTGCAAATAAGGAAAATCAGTGAATTCTGGAAAAAAATCCTATATGTTTTAATCTATGTTTTATCAGGACAATTTTTAATCATTCTTATTCCTAATGGATGGTATTTGAGGATGTGTGTCAATGCTGCAAACATTGACATGTTTTTGCACTGACAATATAAGAGGCAGCCTTTTGCTTTAACTGTTTGGCTTTGAATCACTAAAGCATGGGAGGAATTCAACCCAGATATTTTGAGAAGATAAGAGCAGCTTCAGAAGGGAAGTGAAACTTTGTGTGTTAAACTAATTGGTGAATGTGATTCATGACATGTAATTAAAGGAGGGAGATTCTGTATGATATGATGGGTTAAGGGGAGGAGAATTCAGATTCTGGCATTCATCTATGAGTGTTTATGCTCCGTTCTCATTATTATAGACTTTTATGGAATAAACAATCATGCAGTATTCTTTGATCTGTCTCATTAATCAGAACCATGACAATGTGTATATATCAGGGGTCTTCAAACCTGGCCCTTTTATGACTTGTGGACTTCAACTCCTGGCTGAGGAATTCTGGGAGTTGAAGTCCACAAGTCATAAAAGGGCCAGGTTTGAAGACCCCTGGTATATTTTGTTGGTAGGGAGGAGGTTTCTTTGATTTTAATGGGTCGGTTCTGTAACACTGGGTAATATTTCTTTTTTTTATTTCTGTCAGTGAAAGGTGATTGAACCCTGTGTTGAGATGTGATATCTTTTCAGGAAGCTTTTGGAGTTTCACTGTAAATCTTGTGAATATCAGTCAGATCAGTCTTCAGAGAAGTAGAACAAATATATTCTGTGGTTTAGGAAAAATAACATCCTGCTCTGCCACAGCAGTGAAAATGATTGATGATTTGGCATGGCAAATTTGACATTGATAGAGCAAGTTTGTCAACAAGAAACATCTTCCATTCTCTGTTTCCTACCATTGTTGTTATGAGGTTTAAGAATAGCATTACATTAGAAGGAAAAAAAAGTGTAGATGCTCTTTTTTCTCTCTCCCTCTCATGCAATATGGTCACATGAATTATTGCACAAGCGATAAAAATAAATAGCAGTGGGTAACCTTGAAAGACATTGCCCACATTCTTTGTTGAAGTTGAATATATCCAGCATTACTGAAATATAATGCAATGGATATTAGCCTGATTATACTGAATTGGTTTTCCTTTGTAGAATATCTATCTGCCTGTCCATCTATACATCCTATGACTCACCAATCTGACAGAGAGAGAGAGAGAGAGAGAGAGAGAGAGAGAGAGAGAGAGAGAGAGAGAGAGAGAGAGAGAGAGAGATACACAATTCCTTGCACCATCATTCAATAATACTGTAGTGTGGGGTCCATTTTGGTAAAGCCATTTTGATTTTGAAAGGTGTGGAGTTGGGGCTAGATAGTATGGTATTCCAGAGGGCAGGCTCCATTATGGAAAATAGGTCCCATTAGAAGACAACCCCTAACATCTGGCACTTGAAACTAGCTCCTCCTGCCCAAGCTAACAGGATGGGAAGACATTATGAGGATAATGCAGTCTCTCAAATGCTCTGGCTTCATGTCGCGTAGCATTATTATTATTATTATTTAAAAAAAACTCCTTTGATTTTTCTTCTTTTTCAACTGCTTCAATTGGTAAGTTCCTTCTTCCTGTTTTCAATATATGAGATTAATTGATCAAGGGCAAACTATATAATAATTAATTACATTTTATATATTTACCTTAACATTCAGTTTTTATATGAAATAGATGTATTATGCCTTGAGTGGGTCCATTGATTAAACATATGAAGGAGGATATTTTATTTTATTTTTATTTTATTTTTCAGGATCCTCATTTTAGGAAAAACACAACTCCCATTAATACATTTGAGAGAAGTAAAGTGAAGTCAATGTTGAATTGACTGAGAGATCGACTTCAGGAATAATGGTTCCTGAATATTTAAGATGGGTGTAGAGATTTGTATTGGTGAGAGTTAAATAAAGAAACAATGCCTCCACTTCCATAATTTAACTAGAGATAATTTGATTAATGAAACAGGATATAACCCTCAAAATGACCTATTCTGCTAGCTGCATTTATAAATTGGCATAATCACTCCAATTTGCCACACATTTCTTTTTACCAATGATAGATAATTTTCTCAAAGCTACAGTGAAAGAATTCTACGCTTTGTCTTTTCAACTAGATCCTGACAGTACTTCTCATTTCTTTATCTGAGTCAAAGAGATGCCCATGAATGTATTCCTTTAATTTTATTTATTATTATTTATTATTTTAATTCCATTTATATCCCACCCTTCTCCGAAGACTCAGGGCGGCTTACAAACTTAGCAGTAGCCTTCATTCTATGTATAAGCCTGCTTATTAGGGCTTTCACACCTCCCCCAAGCGGCATTATTACAAAGTCACCTTAATTGCCCCCAACAATCTGGGTCCTCATTTTACCTACCTCGGAAGGATGGAAGGCTGAGTCAACCTTGAGCCTGGTGGGATGCGAACCTGCACTAATTGCAGGCAGCTGGTGTTACTTAAGGAGGCATTAGCCCACTGCTCCACCAAGGCTCTATAATTTTGGGAAAAGATGGAAATTATAAAGTGCCAAGTGTATGGCATTGGATAAGACAGCAAGACCCAGCACCACAATTGTCCCTTTGATGATTTGTTTGAGTTTTGATGACTATTTTTGTCATGTTGCAGACAAACTTCATTCCAATGCCTTCAAACTCTACTTACCGTAATTGTTGTTTCAAATCTAGTGATCTGAGTTAAGAGTGGTGCCAGGCCTAAGGTAATATCTTCAGATGCAAAGATGTAAATATAATTATACACATTAAAAAGGCAACATATAACCATGTTGGTCTTTTTCAAAAGGCAAGTGGACTTGGTTTTTTCCTTAAAAGGAAAGTCATTTCACTTCTAATCCAAGAGGCTTCTTCAGAACTAAAGAAACTTTTGAACAAAGATGACTGAGCATCTCCATAAACCTGTAACCGTATGTTTTCCTGCTCATATCTTTACAAAAAAATAGATGAAGCTTTGTGATCATATGCCATGGATTTTTACTTCCTTTCTTGGTTATAATCTCCTTGATCACACTAATCAGTTCTTTCCATCTCCTCCTCACCCTCCTCCTTGCCCTCCTCCTCCTCCTCCTCCTCCTCCTCCTCCTCCTCCTTTCCAGCAATGCACAATGTTTATATCATCCCAGTTAGCACTCTAAACAAGCTAGATTTGGTGTGAATTTGAATTTATTTATTTGTTTGTTTGTTTGTTTGTTTGTTTGTTTGTTTGTTTGTTTGTTTTATATACCACCCTTCTCCCGGAGAACTCAGGGCGGTGTACAGAGCAATAAAGTAAGAATACAATAAAGCAATAAAGTGAGAAAATTTTAAAACCCAAATCCATCAGGCCAGGCCGGCTTGTTGGAATAGATAAGTTTTTAGATCACGCCGGAAGGAGCGAAGGTCGGGGGCCATCCGGATTTCAGCTGGTAAGCGGTTCCAAAGGATTGGCGCACCCACCGAGAATGCTCTCCCCCTGGGGGTCACCAGCCGACATTCTCTGACCGGTGGCACCCTGAGGAGGCCCTCTCTGTGGGAGTGCACAGGACGGAGGGAAGTTGACGCCGGCAGCAGGTGCTCCCGTAGGTAATCCGGACCCAAGCCATGTAGGGCTTTGTATGTCATCACTAGCACCTTGAATTTCACCCGGAAGGCAACTGGAAGCCAGTGCAGCTCACAGAGCAGAGGTGTAATATGGGAGTATCGGGAGACCCCCAAAAGCACTCGTGCAGCTGCACTTTGTACTAGTTGAAGCTTCTGAGTGGTTCTCAAGGGCAGCCCCATGTAAAGAGTGTTGCAGTAGTCAAGAGGAGAGGTCACAAGTGCATGGGTGACTGTACGCAAGGCATCCAGGTCCAGATAGGGTCGCAGCTGGCGCACCAGACGAACCTGGGCGAAGGCCCCTCTAGTCACAGCTCCTATATGATCTTCTAAGGAGAGCTGTGAATCTAAGAGGACACCCAGATTGCGAGCCTTATCTACGGGGGGTAATAACTCACCCTCGATATTAAGAGATGGAATAATCTGAATATCCTGACATGCCGGTATGTACAGCCATTCAGTCTTGTCCGGGTTGAGTTGAAGCCTGTTCCTCCCCATCCATTCCCGGACCGCTTCCAGGCAACGGGACATCACGTCGAGGGCATCACTGATGTGGTTTGGGGTCGAGATGAAAAGCTGGGTGTCATCAGCATACTGATGAAAACCCACTCCAAAACCACGGATGATCTCACCTAGCGGCTTCATATAGATGTTAAACAGGAGTGGTGAGAGGACCGACCCCTGAGGAACTCCATAAATGAGAGGCCTCGGGGTCGATCTCTGGCCACCCGCCAACACCCACTGTGAACGTTCCAGAAGGTAGGAGGAGAACCACTGAAGAACAGTGCCTCCCACTCCCAATCTCCTGAGACGCCGCAGTAAGATACCATGGTCGATGGTATCAAAAGCTGCAAAGAGGTCTAATAGGACCAGGACAGAGGAATGACCCTTGTCCCGAGCCCGCCAGAGATCATTCATCAGAGCGACCAATGCTGTCTCCGTGCTGTGTCCGGGCCTGAAACCCGATTGGTACGGGTCTAGATAATCAGTATCTTCAAGGAACAGAGGAAGCTGATGTGCCACTACGCTCTCAACAACCTTCGCAAGAAAGCGAAGGTTGGAGACCGGGCGAAAGTTGTTTAAAACAGCTGGGTCCAGGGAAGGCTTTTTGAGGAGGGGTCTCACCGCCGCTTCTTTCAAGGCTGCGGGGAAACTGCCCTCTTTCAATGAAGCAGTTACCACTGCATGGATCCAGCCTCGTGTCCCATCCCGAGCCGAATAAACCAGCCAGGAGGGGCACGGGTCCAATAAGGATGTAGTGGAGCTTAGCTTCCTCATGATCCTTTCTACCTCGTCCAGTGTCACAGGATCGAACTCTTCCCAGATAACATCAACAAGACTGTCCATGTTCTCATCGTCAGACTCTGCCCAGTTGGAATCCAGACTGGTCCAGATCCGAGCGATTTTGTCCAGCAGATGTTGGCTAAATTCCTCAGCACGACTCTGCAAGGGATCCTCCTTCACCTCTAGATTAAGGAGGGAGCGGGTCACCCTAAACAGGGCGGTCGGGCGATTATCTGCGGACGCGATAAGGGTAGCAAAGTAATTAGACCTTGCCCTCCTTAGCACCGTGAGATAAGACCTCGTAAAGGACCTTAGTCGTGATCGGTCAGATTCGGATCGGCTGGATCTCCAACAGCTCTCTAGGCCCCGTCTCTGCCGTTTCATCTCCCGGAGCTCCGTAGAAAACCATGGAGCCCACTGGGATCTGCAATGGGTCAGGGGCCGCATGGGTACAACTCGGTCGAGTGCTTCTGTGGCTGCCTTTTCCCAGGCTTCCACCATTGCACTGGCTGAGCTATGAGCAAAGGAGGCAGGTGGGGGGCCAAGCGCTGTTTGGCCAAGCCGCCATTTCGTTGGTTCAGTAACCCCACGACGGGGAGTGGCAAAGCGGAAGGTCAGCCGTAGGAGATGATGATCTGTCCATGACAGGGGCGTAACAATTGGAGAGCCCCCACCCATATCATCTAACCACTGTCCAGATAGGAAAATCAAATCGAGCATGTGTCCTCCTACATGAGTTGGGCCCTGGATTATCTGCATCAGGTCCATGGCCGTCATGGAAGCCATGAACTCCCGAGCCAACTCAGAAGATCTGCCCAGGGATGGTAAGTTGAAGTCACCCAAGATCATAATTTTGGGGAACTCAACCACCAGTCCCAAGAGGATGACAAGAAGCTCGGGCAGGGCTGCTGCTATGCGACTAGGTGAAAGGTACACTAGCAGCAAGCCCAACTGAGCCTTAGGGCCACATCTAAGGAGGAGAGACTCACACCCGGCTATTTGGACAACAGTGGCCTCTCGCGGATACAGGTTCTCCCTCACCGCTACCGCCACTCCCCCGCCTCTTCCCTGAGCCCGAGGCCTGTGTAGCACCCAGAAACCTGGTGGGCAAAGATCTACCAAAGGGACACCACCCTCAGGTCCTAACCAGGTTTCCATAATGCAGGCCAGATCCGCATGTTCACTCTCAACCAAATCTCGGATGAGAGGAGCTTTATTGACTATGGATCTGGCATTAAGATATACAAGCCTGAGCTCAGGTGGTTGATTATCTTCGCTCCCGGTACCACGGGCCGAAACCTGAGGGCCGGAGTGCATCACCGCTTGAAGGCCCCACCTTCATCAGTCAGAAATTAAAGCATAGTACTGTACATTGTTTAAAGCACACTTTGGTGTCACAGTCAATAGCAGCAAAAACCTTTCTCAAAGCATTTTCTTGCTAAAGAACTGCAATTCTCCATGACTGAAATGAAAAACAAACAAACCCACAAATGGCAAGAGACACATTAAAAGTTCTATTACTTTGATACTGCCATCTGTTGGCAATTTATAACATTGAAAGTATTATCCTTCATTCAACCTTCAGACCTTTTGTAGACTTACTTTGTTAATGCAGAAAATCCTGACCTTATCATAAATAGTATGCAATTTAGTAAAGAAACTTGCAGTATAATTAAGAATTTTGAATAAATTTTCTACTTATTACAGAAATAAAAGAATTGGCACTTTGCATTTATTTATGTCACAACTTTTTAAGAAAAATCATTTCAAACCCCACGTAAGAGAGATGAAGAAAACTGATTTGCCAAAATAATTTTTGGCAAGGAAAGAAATGGAGAAAAATAGGTCTGGTTTACTAAGATACTGATGTATAATGATGACAGATAAAATAACTGTTTTTATGCTTGTGTAGACAAAAAAGGATCATTGTTTCCTGTAAAAAATGCTTACTAGAATTAGAATAAGCATATCAATAATGTGATATGAGTGTAGAAACTATTGAGGAAATATAAGTTCTATAAATATACTAAGTAGGACAACATTTCTGAAAATGTGTACAATTTGGGTCACTAAATTGACATTCAGAAAATGAAGATCCAGTTAAACAAACAGCCTCCGCCCTTGGTGGAGCAGTGGGCTAATGCCTCCTTAAGTAACACCAGCTGCCTGCAATTAGTGCAGGTTCGCATCCCACCAGGTTCAAGGTTGACTCAGCCTTCCATCCTTCCGAGGTAAGTAAAATGAGGACCCAGATTGTTGGGGGCAATTAAGCTGACTTTGTAATAATGCCGCTTGGGGGTGTGTGTGAAAGCCCTCATAAGCAGGCATATACATAGAATGAAGGCTACTGCTAAGCTTGTAAGCCGCCCTGAGTCTTCGGAGAAGGGCGGGATATAAATGGAATTAAAATAAAAATAAAATAAAATTTTCTTCTTTCAAAGCACGGCAATCTACATTTTTTTTTGGTGAATGAGATAATCATTATGGATACATTAGTTTACATTATATTAACTTTCCCTATCCTCTCTATTTTTAAAGGACTTCTCAAGCTAAATTTGTAACAAAATATTCTGTTCAAAAATTTACCTACTACTTGTATCGTTTTACATGCCCCATGCCATAATGATAATTAATGTAAAATTTTATTCTTTGAAATTAATACTAGAGATAGTGGATATGTAGTCCAGGCAAATCTCACTTTTATCATCCTATTTCTTCTTCATACCTTTATTTTTGAGTTGTTTATACAAGGTCAGCATTCTCCTTAGCATATAGACTTAATATTGATAACTGTACTGGACACCAGGTGACTATTAGGATTCCTATTGCTACTTGTATTTACACATTTCCACGGTCCAGTTTTTTGTTCCTGCTTCATTCTCATTGAAATGTTGACCTGTGAAGACATAGGACTGAGACCCCCCAAGTGAACACTTGCCAGCTGACTGTTGATATGAGGATGGAAGAAGTGTGGTGTCTTTGTGTGTGTGTATATGTGTGTGAGACAGACAGACAGACAGACAAACACACACACACACAAACACACAGAGGGGAGGGTCTGTCCTGTGAATATGAACACCTGTGCTGGAGCTCCTGATGGACATCTCTGTATAACCTGTTTAAAATCACTTCAGTAGAAGATAGTTTGTTTTGACTTCTAGGATAAGAATGTTCTCTGTCTCTTTCTCTCTCTGTCTCTCTCTCTCTCTCTCTGTCTCTCTCTCTCTCTGTGTCTTCTCTCTGTCTCTCTTTCTCTCTCTCTCTCTCTCTCTCTCTCTCTCTCTCTCTCTCTCTCTCTCTCTCTCTCTCTCTCTCTCTCTCTCTCTGTGTGTGTGTGTGTGTGTGTGTGTGTGTGTGTAGGTGTGGGTGTGTTAGCATGCACATGTGTAGACACCATTCTGTGTTCTATTTTTATCCTCAAGAGTTTCAGAAGAAATATCCCAGGTATATGATGGTTGCGATGAATTTGGTTACTCTGAATAATATTTACAGTAAAGAAAAGAATGTTTGCATCCTGTTCATATGTGCTATTTATTCCAATAATGTTTCCAAATGTACAATTTTTATCTATATTGCCCAAGAGTAAATGCCTTTTTTAAACATACATTTATGGCAATCATGACAATGATATGATATCTTATTTTCTGGGATTTGTCTTGCAGTTCATAGATCTTCTTTACATGGGATGCAAAAGATAAAAGAGAACAGGCAACAAGCATGCAGGTTCAGAAGGAAATGTAAAGAGATACAGTTGATAGAAGAGACAAGTCCCACCTCAGGTTCTGAATATAATTTTTTATCATCAGGTGTTTCTCTCTTTTTTTGTTATTTTTCAGATTATGTTGTAGTCAATAGAAATAGTAAGATTTGTATTCAAAGTTCAGACTGACCCATGAGCTGTTGACACACCTCTACAGAGAAAATAATGAGGCTATCATTTGTACTTCTATAACTGTCTGGTTTGGCACCACAACCAAAAAAAGACAGGTACAGACTTCAGCAGATAGTTAGGACTAGAGAAAAAAAACAATTGCAACCAGCCAGCCTTCCATTGAGGATCTGTATACTGCACTGGTCAGAAAGAGAGCTGAAAAAATACCTACAGATTCCTCATATCCTGGACATATTCTGCTTCAGCTCCTTCCCTCAGGATGCCACTATGAGCATATGAGCACTATATGACAAAACAATTAGACAGAGAGACAGGTTTCCCCCCCCATGCCATCACTTTTCTGAACACAGTACTGTCTTATGTCTAAGGATATTTACCCATGTAGTAGGCCTGCATTACAATTAGCCTTCTCATCTTTTCTACTACCCTCTCCTATTGGTATCTTATGATTACATTGCTTTAGCTAAGAAGCAGGCGAGACAGCAAGTTAACAATTTAACTTTTATTCTGAACCAGGCAAAGAACAAGGGAACATGACAACTATTTATACTGACAGCTGCCGGCGGATCGACCAATCCCGGGTGAGTCTTCTCCCGCGCCGTGGTCTCCGCCAATCGGGTTCGTTTGGTTTTGACAGCTCGGAGCTGTCATCTGTAGCGCGTGTTGAGCTGTCACTTTTGGCGCTTGCGCGGTTTCGCCCGGCAGCTTTTGACAGCTGTCAAAAGCTGCCGCGGTTTTACCTCAGTTCTGTAACTTCTGTTTAACTAATGTAAATAACAATTAGTAATACACAACACCCCTTCCCCCTCCCTCTGATTGAGTTGATTTTACCCCAACTGTTTCTTCTTTGGTTTTCCCCATTCATAGTCTTTCAGGTATGTGGGAGGTTTCTTTAATCTCTCGGAGCGCCGGGGGGTAGCCTCGGTAGTATGTTCTGGTTCTCTTGGCGCCTCTTGGGTCGGTTCCGGGGGTGGGGGGTTTGGCTCTGCAGGATCTGCGTAAATTGGAGTGGGGTGTTGAACTGGTATGCTCCGATCAGGGGAGTCCTGTCGTGCCAGTCTTTGCGCCGGTGCTTCTGTCGGTATTTCGTCGTCACCCCTTCCCCCTATAGTTTGAGGACTGCGTTGGCGTAGTTGGTCTATGTGTCTGCGGATGTGTATATTTTGTCCGATGTCAATGATGTAAGACAAAGGGCCTGTTTGTTCGATGACCACCCCTTGTGTCCATTTGTTTCCTCCCCCGTAGTTTCTCGCCCAGACAGCTTGCCCAGTGGTGAGAGTTCTATGATGGAGGGGTAGGTCTGGGTCTGGAGGGGATCTGTCTGGGTGGAGACGGTCCAGTCTGGTGGTCAATCTTTTGCCCCAGCGAAGCTCTGCTGGGGACTTTCCGGTAGTTGTGCAAGGCGTGGTGTGTTGGGAGAGAAGAAATTGTGCCAGTCGTTGGTGCCAGTTGCCGGAGATGATCTTGCGCAGGGCCTCCTTGGTTGATTTTACCATCACCTCTGCCAAGCCGTTCGATGATGGGTGAAAGGGAGCCGAGGTGGTGTGCCTAATAGAGTTCGCCGTTGTGAAACTCTGGAATTCGTAGGAGGTAAATTGGGGCCCGTTATCGGAAACTATAACATCAGGGAGGCCGTGTGTGGTGAATAATCCCCTTAAAACTTGTATAGTGGCCGAGGAGGTTGTATTGGCTACCGGCGCCACTTCAAGCCATTTTGAAAAGCTGTCTACGACAATTAGGAATGATTGTCCCTGGAACGGACCTGCATAATCTATATGAATGCGGGACCAAGGTGACTTTGTCGTTTCCCATCTATGTACGGGCGCCTGTGGCTGAGCTGCTCTAACTAGCTGGCAGGAATAGCAGCCAGCTACGTGTGCCTCAATGTGTTTGTCTATACCCGGCCACCACACATAGCTCCTGGCCAGAGCCTTCATTTTGACGGTGCCCGGGTGCCCTTCGTGGAGGCTATCTAGCACCTTAAGCCTGTGTTTGTCAGGGATGATTACTCTGCAGCCCCATAAGAGACATCCCTGATGGGTGGATAATTCCTTTTGTTTTAAGAAGTAAGGTTGGAATTGTGGTTCCTGGGGTGCATATTGCCAGCCCGTTGTGACATAGCCTAGGACTCTGCCTAGGATTTTGTCTCCCGCGGTAGCTGCGGAGATATCTTTGACAGTTAAGGGGCATTCTGGCAGTTCTGAGATAGCCAGTATCCTTCCAGCTGGTGCTGGGTCTGGGTCAACAATTGGCTGCGGCAGTCTGCTCAGGCCGTCTGCATGGCCCATGGTTTTCCCTGGCCTGTATTCTAGTTTGTATGAATAGGCTGATAGAAATGTAGACCATCTCAGGATGCGGGGAGATAATATTTGTGGTGTTAGCCTGTTTACTGTAAAGAGTCCTAATAGGGGCTTATGGTCAGTATAAATAGTAAATGGTCGACCATACAGGTAATCATGAATTTTTTTTACGCTGGCCACTATAGCTAGAGCCTCTTTATCGATTTGAGCGTAATTCCGCTCAGGTTTTGACAGCGTTCTCGAATAGAACGCTACAGGGGTCTGTATTCCTTCTGTAGTTAAATGGCTTAGGACCGCTCCGATGCCGTACGGGGAGGCATCACAGGCGAGACATAAGGGCAGCTGTTCGTTAAAAAGGGCTACGGTTGTGCTGCTGGAGAGTAAGTTTTTTAGGAAGTTAAAACTTTTATCATGCTCAGGGGTCCACGTCCAGGGTTTGCCCTTGTCTAGTAATCTATGTAAGGGTTCTGCAATGGAGGCTTTATGCGGTAGGAAGGTGTGGTAAAAGTTGACTAACCCTAAGAAAGCCTGAAGTTCTTGTTTGTTTTTGGGGGTCGGTGCTGTTTTGATAGCTTTAATTTGAATTCCCTTAGCGTCTATTTTAAACCCTAAGAACTCTGTTGAGGGCACCCCGATGGAGCATTTGTCTTTTTTTAATTTGAGACCAGCCTTCCTGAACCTTAGGAGTACCTTAGTTAGTTTGTCAGCCAGGTCATTTTCTGATTCCCCTGCAATTAGGACGTCATCAAAATATGGGCAGACCCCGGGGATTCCCTTAAGTGTTTTCTCCATGATTTCCTGGAAGATTCCCGGGGCTGCAGAGATGCCAAATTGAAGGCGGTTAATTTTGAATGCTCCCTTGTGGGTGACTATTGTTTGAGCCAAAGCAGTGTCAGGGGTGACAGGCAACTGTAAATACGCCTGCGCCAAGTCTAATTTGGCAAATATGGCGCCTGACTTAATGGCCGCGAGGATGTCTTTGACAGCCGGGACCGGGTAGGCATGTGCGTTTAAAGCGAGGTTGAGGGTCGCTTTATAATCGGCGCATAATCTTATTTGGCCGTTTGGTTTAACTGGGGTCACTATGGGTGTCTCCCACTCGGCCCCTTCTACCGGTTCGAGGACCCCTAAGTTTGTTAATCTGTCGAGCTCCGCTTCTATTTTTTCCCTCAAAGCGAAGGGAACCCTTCTGGCCTTGATTCTGACAGGCATCACATTTGGGTTCAGTTTAAGTGATACGGGCGGTCCCGTGTATTTCCCTAGTGAGCTGTCAAAAACGTCCGCGAATTGACGGCAGACGGATTCCAATTTTGACAGCTGAATGGCGTTGACACCTGTCAACGCTATTCCTAGTGCCTCAAACCAGTCTAATCCTAGCAGGCTTATTCTGTTTTCTTGGGTCACCAAAATAGGAAGGGATCCTTTAAATTTTTTGAACTCTACGGAGACGGAAGCTTTTCCCCGGAGTTTAATGGGCGTTTTCTGGAAGTCGGCTAGGCGGAGTTTAGTGGGTCTAAGGGCGGGTCCTTCCTTACTACGGTTACAAATGTCCCTGTACGTTTGCCAAGAGATTAGTGAGACGGAGGACCCAGAGTCCACCTCCATCTCACAGGGAATTCCCTGAATCCGGACGTCCACCTTAATTTTGGGCTTAAGGATGTTGTGGACTGTATGTTTCTCTGCCCTTCCCCTTACGTTAGACACTGGGGTTCTGGGGCTGTGCCTAGCTCTTAGTGTATGTGGGGCCATACCTTCGGCTGTCACCTCCAGGTCGTGCAGGTTTTCCCGGCTCCGGCTGCGGCATACGGCTTTGAGGTGACCTGTCTTCCCGCACCCGTGGCACTTGGCGCTGCGGAACCGGCACGTTGCCCTGGGGTGGCTTCCGCCGCAGCTGGCACATTTCACCCTGTTATTCGGAAAATTGGGCCCCCTCTGATTGCTGGCAGGGCCCCCCCTGTAGTTGCGTTGCATCCTCAGTTTCTCGAACCGCCGTTGCACCGCGTCTATATCTGTGGGGCCGTCGTCGTCCTCAGAACCGCTGAACCTGCCGTCTTCCTGGTGCACGGACCCCCGTGGTCCGCTGTCCAGTACCCGTCGGTCGTCTCCGTGGCAGTCTTCGTATGCGATGACTTCTCTAGCCACATCGGTCATTGTCATTTCAGGCTTGGCGATCAGCTTCTTCCTCAGCCGTTCGTCCTTAAGCCCTATGACAATCTGGTCCCGGATTCGGTCTTCCAAATCCGGGAACCGGCACCGACGTGCGGCATGCCTGACCCTGGTTATGAAGTCATTTGCTGACTCGTCAGGAAGCTGGAGTTTCCGAGCGAAGTTCACTCTCCAGTAGAGTTCTGACTTGAGGGGCATGAAGTATTTACTCAGCCCCTCAGTAAGGTCTGCATAAGAGATGGTGGCGACCGGCTCCGGGGTGAAGATCCCCACAGCGGCATCATAAACGGCGGGGCCGCTGAGCCAGAGGAGGGCGGCCGCCTTGGCCCGGTCATCCGTTATCTTCTTGACTACCAGGTACCCTTCTACCTGGCCCAGATGCGATTCCCAGCCTTCTGGGTGGCGGGTATCGAATTCTCGAATGTGGCCGTGGTTCGTCATGCTGTCTGTATTTGAGGTGCCGCTGCTTGCGTTGAATGGAAGTTTGACTTCCAGTGACTTCAGCAAGTGACCAGCTCGGCTAAGGGAAAAAAATCTCTTCTCCCCTTAGGTAGTGACTTCAGCTAAGCAAGCAGCATCCCATCCTCGTCGCCAGTGCTTTAGCTAAGAAGCAGGCGAGACAGCAAGTTAACAATTTAACTTTTATTCTGAACCAGGCAAAGAACAAGGGAACATGACAACTATTTATACTGACAGCTGCCGGCGGATCGACCAATCCCGGGTGAGTCTTCTCCCGCGCCGTGGTCTCCGCCAATCGGGTTCGTTTGGTTTTGACAGCTCGGAGCTGTCATCTGTAGCGCGTGTTGAGCTGTCACTTTTGGCGCTTGCGCGGTTTCGCCCGGCAGCTTTTGACAGCTGTCAAAAGCTGCCGCGGTTTTACCTCAGTTCTGTAACTTCTGTTTAACTAATGTAAATAACAATTAGTAATACACAACATACATTACTTTGTTGTTTCTATGTACACTGAGAGCTTATGGGCCGGAAACAAATTCCTTGTCCGTCCAATCCCACTTGGCCATAAACTATTCAACTCTATTCTATTATTGATCTCCAGACTTCATGTCTGTAGCACGTTTTCTGACAATGTAGCATTCTTTCCTTTTCCCCCTTATAAAATTGCCTTTTCAGTCATGACTGATTAGCAATTACCTTTCTCTCTTATTCACTGTCTCCATCTCTCATAAAAGCTTAGTGATGTTAATTACATAATGGTTCATTACTTTGTTATTCCAGAGTTAACAAAACAAAACAAAACTAGCTTCCTGTCTCTTTCCCATATGGTAACCCAACTGAAAACGAATGAGAAAGTGAGGCTCAGCTGAAATTGCCAACTCCAGTATCTTGCTCTTGCAAGCTGTTCTTGAACAAGCACCTCTTCCAGCTGCCCTCTGGATTACAAACACATTTGAAGGGCATCCTTGCTGCCACAGAATAATAGCCTGCCCACAACTTACAGAGGTGCAGACTAAAACACAGACATTTAAAGTAAAAGGTTCTGCTCAGGTCAAAGTTACTGACGGAGATCTATAAATGACAGAGATGCCTGCTACCTATTTTAGAGAAAGAAGCGAAGGAGGAAAATACGAATTTGCTGGACAAAGAATCTTATAATACATCTGTGTTTGATAACCACTGCTGTCCTGATTAACAGATGAATTATTAAGGGGAGAATATAAGAAATTCTAATAAACTATTAATAAGATCTTTACCCTCATCATCATAGTTGAAGAGATATTAGAGGTCTTTTGTCCAACCCCCTGTAATAGCAAGAGACCTTATACCATTTTAGACAAATGGCTGTCCAGTCTCTTCTTAAAAGCCTCCAGTGATGGAGCACCCACAACTTCTGAAGGCAAGCCATTCCTTTGGTTAATTGTTCACACTGTTAGAAAATTTCTCCTTACTTCTAATTGCTTTTCTACTTGGTTAGTTTCCATCCATTGTTTCTTGTCTTGCCTTCTAGTGCTTTGGAAAATAGGTTGACACCCCTCTTCTTTGTGGCAGCCCCTCAAATATTGTAACACGACTATCATGTCACCCTTAGTCCTAGAAATTACTAATAATAAATTAATAATAATAATAATAATAATAATAATAATAATAATAATAATAATAATAATAATAATAATAATAACAACAACAACAACAACAGCAACAGTAATTATGGGAGAAAATCAAAGAAAGTTCTTCAACATTTATCCCTTCCCATATTTCTATACTTCTTTGTTTTGGGGAAATTGCTGCAAGCTTCTTTTTTCAGATTGACTTTTAACTATATTTGAGAAATGAACAGCTATTTCTTTGCACAGCAGTAGAATTGATAAACAATGCTGGAATGAATGAAGAGTTAAATTTAGTAGGAAAGACCATCTGCCAGCTTGAGCAGCTTTGGAAAAAAAAATTCCCGCTGGTTTACTGCTAAAATTGCTGCTTGTAGACAGAAGCCTCTACCCCGCTTATGTTTCATGCTTAAAATGAACATTCATAATTATTTTCTACATGAGTGAGACCTTACATAGCATAAGCAAAAAACTTAACCCCAGTTAAAATTTAAGATTATGGAGAATATTTTAGGATTCCCTAGTTACACCACACACACACACACACACACACACACACACACACACACACACACACACACACACATTCACAAGTATACAAATTCCATAAGGTAGCTCTGTGCATTCCTCAATCAGCACATTTTATATCTATGCTCTGTGAATTGCACTGGTTGCCAGTTTTGTTACACATTCAATTCAGGCTGATGGTTGCAATCTATAAGACTCTTTAGGGAATAGGTCTGGGTGGATTACTTAAGGTATCACCTCTCCCCAATTTTGTTTATCTCCTGTTTTAGGTCTAATAGAAAAGGATCTAAGTTCTGTTAAGGAATGCTCTTGGGCCCAGTAAGATTTTTTTTCCCCCATCAGGGCACTCACCCTTTGAAATATTATTCCTCCAGAGACCAACCAACCCTGTTTTCCTTTCCTAAAAGCTTAAAGACTTGGGTTTGTCCTGGAGCCTGCAGCTCTGGCCTTGACTGAATCTATAGATTTGGTTATGTTGATATGTGATTGATGAGCCTTTTTAAACCTCAACTGCTGTTTCTGTCTGTTTTGTTTTTCTGTTGTATATACATGCATACACATACATACATACATACATACATACATACATACATACATACATACATATCACATAATTAACTGGACAGAATCATGAATCTGAGATGGGTAGCCACACTGAATGAATGAATGAATGTTTTTTTTCCTCACCAATTTGTTCCCTAGTCCTGTATCTCTAACCAGAAGCAACACATTAGTGCTCCTGTTTCCCACAAGTACAGTTGTATTCTGAATTAACAGGAAAAAAATACCAGTCTTAGCACTACAGTGAGGTTACATCAATCCTGTAATCGTTTTTGATGGTTAGTCTAAATAATTACATAGGGATGAGAAAGGTTTCTTGAACAATTATAAGTTATGAAATGCCAGACATACAGTATATCCCAGTTCACAACACTTTGATATTTTCAGCTTTACAGAAGTTATGTTTATGTACCCCTTCCTTCCCCAATTTCTTATGAAGATTTTATTTTTGTTGACTTTTGTCAAAAGGTAGAAGTAACACTGAAACACTCTTCAAATGAAAGAGAAACTAGCTGACTACTTTTAAGAACCCTTGCTATTACAGGCATTCTTTCACTTCAAGAAATGTATTGGTTAAAAGAAAATAATATAAGAACCTATTATGTAGGGTAGAAATCTCATGATATAGGAGAGGACGGCATGGGGAGGACTATATTTTCATTATTTTCTTCTCCATTTTTTTAAAAAAAGTCTTGAGTATCTGTAAGATGTTCATCTCCACAGTCAACACAGGTGTTGGAGTATTTTGAAAGCAGATAACTTTAAAATTCAAGAGACTATGCTGCTCATCACAAAATCCTGTGGGACATGAACATCATTATGAAGTAAGTTCAATGCAGAGGGAAAAAATCCACCATTAAAATTTTCAGGGCATATAAATCTATCTCTATTCAACTTGTGTGACTGTTTTTTTGTGGTTGGTCACACACTCATCTAGAGTCATCCAGATGTATAGACTAGGTTTGACATTTTTATCCACCAATTGAGTCCTTCCAAGGACCTGAGATAGGCAGATGTTGATATCTGATGGTTTTAACGGTATCATTGCAGGGTGTCAGCGGTTCCAAATAAAGTTGCCTTTGCAAGATCAAATCTGGGTCGGTCACTGGACTAGAGATTTAATCTTCCAAGCATTCACTCATGCTGGAGCCCATCTTCAGGGAATTTCTCTCAACTGGGATAGGTGCTTTGGGTTATTCTGTGAATTGTATTTATGTGGTGCCTTCTTATTGGTTGATCGGAAGTTGCCTTTCACAACTGACAGATGGTGATTTTGTCAATGGCAGTGGTATTCAAGTGATGTTCCAGTTGTTTTGGGACTGCATCAAGGTGCTTATTACTCTTGGTACTATCTTTGCTTTCTTTTGCCATAGTCATTCTACTTCTGCTTGCATGTTTTTGTATGTTGTGATTTTCTCCAGTTCTCTCTGTATTCTGCTGTCTCCAGGAACTGCCATGTCCACTACTGAGACTTTTTTTGTTTTTCTTATTGAAAATGGTTAAACCTGGAATGTTATTTATTTATTTATTTTATTTATTTATTAGTTGAATTTATATACCGCCCTATTCCCGAAGGACTCAGGGCGGTTCACAGGGCAATTAAAACAGTACAAAAAAGAATAAAATGGAATTAAATTAGTACAGCCCCACAATTCCTAATAACAATAAAATTAAAATTTTAAAATTAATTTAATATAATTTAATTAAATACTTTAAAATTTAAAATCCCTCAGTCCAGGCCAGACTGTTATGTGGCAGGTACTTCTCTGTTTGAATTGTAAAGTCCCAGAGCACTTTAGATTCTTCATTTTTCTGTTATTTTCCCCCTTTTTTATGTTCCCATCAGTTCTTACATATACTGCACGCAAATGGTATTTCTTGCAGATATTCCAATGTAGCATTGCTGCTATTTTGTCCTGCCATTATTTGTACTCAGACTGTGCAATCTTCTTGCAGTTGACTAGGTGACCTACTGTTTCCTTAGCTTCTTTGTAAGAATAACAATTGCTATCTTTTGCTGTCTTTATTTACAAGGACATCAATCACTCTGTCCTAATTTGCTTTAATGATGAACTGCTTTTGGTGAACACTTTTTAAGAGGGATATTATTATTTTGGAAAATGTTGATGTGTATGAGATTGAAAGCACCTCCCTATCCACTTAGCAAAGGCATCAATGTCTTCTGCAATGTGGCACTCCATCAATATATTAAGACAACAAGTTCCAAATTACTGGGACATCAGTAGGCATTAATCCTACTTAAAATGTACAGGACCAACAAACATCATTGATGATGATAGAATGGCTGGTCATTTCTTGTCTCTAATAATCGAATGGTTTATCTTATAGGTGTCCAATTTCAATGACATTCTCCTCTTCATTGTACTGCAGGTTATACTACAAAAATCCACATCATATATGAAGTCTCTCAAATGTGCTATGCTAAGATTTATATTGTGCAAAGTATGTGTTTAATGTATATGTATCCTTTACATATATGAAAAGAAAAGCATATTTGAATACATGATTATCATTACCAGTAACATCATCTACCCATGTGTATACCAACTGCAGTATGTGGCTCTGATAGAAGTATAGATCCAAATCAAAACTCCCATCATGTTTAGATAGGATTCAGGGCACATGGTGAGCAACATGTACATTTGACAACCAGCTTTACTAAAAAGGATGGGAATAATGTGACAGTACAAATAAAACTCAACATATAACAGTTTATTTAGTGACCATTCAAAATTACAACAGCACTTACAAACTTTGCAGGATCCCCATGGTCATGTGATCAAACTTCAGATGCTTGGCAATTGGTTCATCTTTATGAGGGTTGCAGTGTCCCAGGGTCACATGATCACCTTTTGCAACTTCCTGACAAGCAAAGTCAATGGGGAAGCCAGATTCATTTAACAACCTTGTTACTAACTTAACAACTGCAGTGATTCACTTAACAACTGTGACTAGAAAGGTTGTAAAATGGGGCAAAACTCACTTAACAAATGTCTCACTTAACAACAGAAATTTTGGGCTCAATTGTGGTTAAGTCAAAGTCAAAGTCTACCTGTATTAAACTTGGCTAATATTGGAAAGTTAATCAGGAATGGGCCTGGCCAAGACTTGTATGCTAATCAGGAAATGTTCTCTCTCTCTCTCTCTCTCTCTCTCTCTCTCTCTCTCTCTCTCTCTCTCTCTCTCTCTCTCTCTCTCTCTCTCTCTCTCTCTCTCTCTCTCTCTCTCTCTCTCTCTCTCTCTCTCTCTCTCTCTCTCTCTCTCTCTCTCTCTCTCTCATACATACAAATGTGCACACACACACACACACACACACCAGTTAGTATTCTGGATTGGAATTTATTTTATTTGTTACATTTTTAAAGCTACCAACTCCTTGGTTGAATTGTTAAGTGTTGCAGTCCTAACTTATATGGAAGCACCAAATTGGGGAAAGCTGGACTCTGAGATCTGTTTCATGGTGCAAAATATACATTTGCTTGCAGATCCCTGGGATTTACATATATCTGACCAAATACATTTTGAACATGGCTGTTAATGTTGTGCTGAAGTCCTTTCCCCTTAATGGAAAAAGTCCCAGTTTATTGATTTTTTTTTCAGCAGCTCTTTCCTAATCTTCATTCAGATATCTCACAATAAAGTCATCTCCCCAGTAAATGTTTAAGAGCTAAATAAACCAGCAGTATATGAATAACATTTCATTTCAGTTAAAATGTCCATTATGTTGTGATTTTACAGTATAATTGGATGGCAAAAATGGTGTTACATATGGAATAGGTGATAATGGGAAGTGTATGAAATCTCACTAAAGACAGGGGAAAAAAATGAGGGTCAGAGTAGAAACAGAGTACTGTTGCCCATGTTTGCAACAGTATAATGTGTAATGTCACAACTTACATTAAAGATGAAAAATGACCAGGATTTTACAAGTTATTTATTTCTCTTTGTTTAAAATGTGCACATTCCTTTCTTCACCTAAATAAAGTTTAAAAGTAAAGATGTTCTCCAACCACTGGTAACATAGTTTTATTTGTCAATATTAAAGGTAAAGGTAACGGTTCCCCCACACATGCGTGTTAGTCGTTTACAACTCTAGGGGCCGGTGCTCATCTCCGTTTCAAAACCGAAGAGCCAGCGCTTGTCCGAGGACATCTCCGTGGTCATGTGGCTGGCATGACTAGATGCCAAAGGCGCACGGAACGCTGTTACCTTCCCACCGTAGTGGTCCCTATTTTTCTACTTGCATTTTTTATGTGCTTTAGAACTGCTAGGTTGGCAGAAGCTGGGATGAGTAACAGGCGCTCACAGTTACGTGGCACTCAGGATTCGACCCGCCAAACTTCCAACCATCTGATCGACAAGCTCAGTGTCCTAACCCACTGAGCCACCATGTCCCTTGTCAATATTACATTGCCTTATTTGAAGGGAGGGAGATAGAGAGAACAAAAAAGACTTACCCATTTCACATTTCACTTGAGTCAAAAATTAATCAAGATTTTATCTGTTTAGCTTCTATGCTCAAGCAAGAACAGCTACCTATTCTACCTACTTCACTTGTAATGGCTTTGCCTACAGTTATTTCTAATGAATTTGAATATTATAAGGATAGTGTGACAAAAACCTCTGTGAAATTGCTGGAATCGGGTATGTCTACTTTAACGACAAGAAGAAATAGGGGTGACATGATAGCAGTGTTCCAGTATCTCAGGGGTTGCCACAGAGAAGAGGGACTTGAGCTGTTCTCCAAGGCACCTGAAGGCAGGACAAGAAGCAACTAATCGAGAGAAGCAACCTAGAACTAAGGAGAAACTTCCTGACAGTTAGAACAATTAATCAACGGAACCACCTGCCTCCAGAAGCTGTGAATGCTCCAACACTGGAAGTTTTTAAGAAGAAATTGGACCTGAAAAACCATTTGTCTGAAATGGTATAGGATTTCCTGCCTAAGAAGTGGGTTGAACTAGAAGACCTCCAAGGTCCCTTCCAACTCTGTTATTCTATTCTATTCTATTCTATTCTATTCTGTTCTGTTCTGTTCTGTTCTGTTCCGTTCCGTTCCGTTCCGTTCCGTTCCATTCCATTCCATTCCATTCCATTCCATTCCATTCCATTCCATTCCATTCTATTCTATTCTATTCTATTCTATTCTATTCTATTCTATTCTATTCTATTCTATTCTATTCTATTCTATTCTATTCTATTCTATTCTATTCTATTCTATTCTATTCACCATGGGAAAAAAGTTTGTAATATCAGATGTAACTTTCTTAATAATTTCATCTCTTACTGATGGAGGTTCCTCTCCCACTTGTCATTATAAGTCAAGGACTCAGTGGGTTAGGACGCTGAGCTTGTTGATCAGAAGGTCGGCAGTTTGGCGGGTCGAATCTCAAGTGCCGCATAGCAGAGTGAGCGCCTGTTACTCGTCCCAGCTTCTGCCAACCTAGCAATTCGAAAGCATGTAAAAATGCAAGTAGAAAAATAGGGACCACTACGGTGGGAAGGTAACAACGTTCCGTGCGCCTTTGGCATCTAGTCATGCCGGCCACATGACCACAGAGACGTCCTCGGACAAGCGCTGGCTCTTCGGCTTTGAAACGGAGATGAGCACCGGCCCCTAGAGTCGGAAACGACTAACACGCATGCGCGGGGGAACCTTTACCTTTTACCTTTATATGTATATACAATATGTATGTATGTATACACACACACAGAGTATATACAATATGTATGTAAGTAAACTTATAGGCAAGGATTGTCTTACTGTCAACATTTTTAAGCTGCTGTGGGAACTGTTCAGGATGCGTATCTATATAAATAAATATATAATAACACTGCTAGTAAAAAACAGGTAAATTGTAAAAGAGATAATACTTAGAATGCCTAGTAAACAAAAAAAGCTAATTATGTAAATACAAACTGTCATGATTCACATTCTACAGTTGGGCCTAGGGCTCTCTTTTAAGTTTTCTCAGATTCATTCATTTTTGTTTCCAAGGAGAGATTTGTTTTGTTTCTAAATTTGCTGTAAAAAAATCCAAGAAAATGTATCTGCATTTAAGAAGGTTTTTTTCCCATCATCCCAAACTATTTTATATGTTTTTAGACCCATTGCATGTGTGCTGTTCTCAATTTTTTTATAATTTCTTATTTTTTAAAAAAAAATCCTACCAAACATATCTATGGCAAAAATGATTAGATTCCTTTTTGTGCATGAGTTCCAAACAAAAAGTCATCTCTGTAGCTGACATCCATCTCATCTTAGACAGAAGAAGGACCAGTTGTGGTATTCAGCCGGTTCGCACCAGTTCGGTAGAACCAGTACCGGTAGTTAAATGTTGCTACATTTGGAGCACTGGCTGGCTTCCAGAAGTCCAGTCTAGGCCTGGGAGGCTTGGGGGAGGCCTCTCAGGCCTAAAACAGCCCACCAGAAGTGCATGGATGCCAGTTCTAGCAATCTGTTCTAGGCCTCAGAGGCTGAGTCCTGCATTTAATAAGAGAACCAGTTGTTCAGGTATTTGAATTCCACCTCTAAGAAGGAGTCTTCTAAGTATTTAGGGAATACTGTAGATGACTGAGAGCAGGGGTAGGCAGCCTCCAGTCCTATTTTTGCAGATGTCAGAGCACCTCCAGATTGTGCCAAAATGACAATTTCATCAGTATCACTCCCCCCACTTCTTTTAAAATAATTTAAGAAGATAGATGTTGGTCTCAAGGCACTTGGGAGTCTGAAAGCAAGCAAAGTCAAGTTGGCCTTGAAAAGGAATGGCTGAAAAGCAACATGCTTTTAAATGGAGAAGACATCATTTGTCTCAATCAAAACTTTAGTACTGGAGTTGAATTCAGAAAAAAAAACCACAAAGATTTTAGTGCGAATCATCTTCAAAATTAGGCTCACACTGCAATAAAACAAATGGTACATCCCTGTTTCTCCTTTCCAAACATATCACCAAGGGCTAGTACAAAACATTATTTGCTATAAAGACTTATTTAGCTTCAAGGCATGATGCTGGATCCAGAAACCTTTTGATGGCAAGCTGTTATTTTGGGTAGGGATAGCAGAACAGATAGATAGCTAGACTTCATTATGGCTGAAAGCCATCAATTAAAATACCTTCAAAAACTAAACATATAGTACATAATAAAAAGAGAGTAACATAAAGACAACAGATGAAGGAACTGGATTACCAGGTTTACTGGTGTCCTCTTGGCACATGTTCTTCCCACTGTAATGCTGGCATCACAGTCAGGATTAGTGTGGAACAAAGACAGAGGGAGGGATTTCACCTGAAAAAGTTATTAAAAAGGATATAATAAGCTTGCTCCATAGATCCTTACAACTTCCCTATAATCACACTTCCCATCTGTTTTGGGAGGAGCAATAATACCTTCTAGAAAAATGACTTGAAAATCTACTTTCCAACAAATGGAAAGACCAAAAAAAAATATATCATCTATTGTGTGTGGTTGGATACTTCCAAGATGGTAGCTAGCTGATTTAGAAAAAAATAGCTAGTTGTGCTTCTGATTCCATCAGGTATTAACGTTAAAGACTTGGTTCATTTTCCTGTTTAAAACTCATGTGACACACATATTCAAAAGACTGTGTTATGTGACACACATATTCAAAAGACTGTGGAGGCTTAAAAAGACTGTTTGATATAGTACAGTAAAAGATGATCATAGGACCTTCCAGATATTGACCAGTACAGCTACTGCAATTCCCTTCCCATTTAATATTCTTGCCATTGGATGGGAATGACAATATTCGGAAGATGCTTGATTACTGACTACCAGATTAAAAAGTTAAAGTACAAATCTCAGTTCAATGCAGTTGAAAATGTAATGGGGAGAGAGTGATGAGGACAATCACACAGAAAGTCAGGAGATCTGAAAGAAATAGAATGGTCGATAGAATGTACAACAACAGCAAATCAAACAAAAGAGCCTCATAATTTAACCAGCGAATGGATGAATGGTGAGAACTAAAATAAATGTAATGGAAAGAATTGGGCATCTACCATTTGAAAAACACTTCAGTAGGGACCTTCAGTAACAGAGAGATCAGGCAATTATCCAGGGTAGAGAGACAGAAATAAATGTGGAGGTGGATTCAAATTTTGATGGATGCTTTGAGCTGCAGAATAGGAAAGCCTTTGTGGATTGAAGGCCATTTTGTTAAATGGTTATGCATTATTTTACTAGTCCTCTAAATGTAACAGCATTATAAGGCAACCCTAAGTCATTCCTTCATACAGGATTTTTACATTTTTCTTTCTTCTTCTGCCGACAGGAAAATCCCACAAACTTTTGAGGTGTGCTTTCAATATATGAAATGGGTTGTAGGAATCTCCTCCTGTGAACTGTGCAGCCCACTTGACAGAACAGAACTTGCTCCCAGCAAGGCATGCCTTCCATGAACTGCTATCTATATGTGTGTGAGCCTTCTTAAATGCTTCATAGACTTCTTAGATGATCTCTGATTCCCTTAAAACATAAGTTGAAAAAGTACCTGAAAAAAAAAAGAACCTAACTGCATAGATGAGAGCTACCGAAGGTTTTGTTGTTATTCTCATTTTGGATTTGAAGCTCGTGTGGAATGCTATTGCACAGGGATAGGGGATTTTACTGATTCACACAGATTGGCTATGACATAACATTTTTAGAAATGCAATGTTAGCAGAAGGCTGTTTGCCATCTCCTCTAGCCCCTTTCCACATGATGTCCCCTACATTCCCTGCTTCTTGTTTACTTTTCTTTGGTAGGTGGAGACCTGTAATATACAAAAAAAAAAAAAACAACAACTGCTGTTTAATCATTTTTTAATGTTTAAGATAATTTGTGGGATTCACTTTGGACCCAGAGATAATGCTGACTGATACATTGATTTGCAGAAAGATTCTTTCTTTCTTTCTTTCTTTCTTTCTTTCTTTCTTTCTTTCTTTCTTTCTTTCTTTCTTTCTTTCTTTCTCTTTCTCTTTCTTTCTTTCTTTCTTTCTTTCTTTCTTTCTTTCTTTCTTTCTTTCTTTCTTTCTTTCTTTCTTTCTTTCTTTCTTTCTTTCTTTCTTTCTTTCTTTCTTTCTTTCTTTCTTTCTTTCTTTCTTTCTTTCTTTCTTTCTTTCTTTCTTTCTTTCTTTCTTTCTGTTCTTCAGCTCCAACAAAGCATAATTTTAGCCTGGAAAGTAGTGTAGACAAGAATCATAACCTAATTCTATTTTTATTGCAAGGTTCATTAACAGAATCTTACAAGACTGAAAGTATTTTTCTTCTTCTTCTTTTTTTACTTTCCAGAAAACTAGGGCTAAGAATTCTTCCCATCCCTCCTAACTATCTGTGGACAAAGATATCTTTTATTCCCAAGATCATTCTCACATACTACTACTGCATATTAGGGTCTTGGGAAACTATGCAGAAGATACAGATAATCAGCAAGAAAGCTAAGGAAGATTCAAAAACAAGAGAATTTTACCCTTTCCAAAGTATTCAGCAAAGAGGGAAGCAGTAGCTTCTTCAGTTATTAAAATTTAATGACATTTCTCAACATAAATTACCATTAATATGTTTTTCAAGGTAATAATGAGGTTCAATAATATTTGCTTACTTCTCTGCTGTTTTGCAGAATGTAGTCATTTTCTAAGTCTTCCCTGCCATTGTTTGCAAATTAGCAAATTTCCACAGTCCAGAACTAGTCTGTTGAGAAAAGAAAACAGCATATTATTGCTTTTTATTAAAGCATGACTCAGAAAGTAATTAGCAAAATCTACTATCACAAATACAGAAATGAAGCAAATCCATCTTTGGAACTATTCCCCACATAGGACTATGTTCTTCTTTTATTGTCACTCTGTTTTACATTTTCTACATTTACATGGATTTATTTTGCACAAACACTAGATGTGGGGATATTCAAGGATTGTGTATAGAACAACATTTAAGATCCTTCTGCACAGCTATTTGGTTCAACACTCAAACCCTCCGAAACATTTTTGTATTGCTGCATTTATCCTCATTGTCACAGTCCTTATCACTTGCATTGTGCCTCATAAGACAAACACATAAGCACTCAGAAAGAAGCAAATGAGCAAAAAACTCAACATAGGCTAGCTCTCTACTTGCAATTCCTCACTAATTTGTTTTCACAGTGGTACTTATTTTAATTTTATTTTCAAATAAAAATATTTGAGGGGCTGCCACAAAGAAGAGGGAGTCAACCTGTTTGTTTTTTTCAAAACACCAGAAGGCAAGACAAGAATGGATGGAAACTAATCAAACTAACTAAGAAGAAATTTCCTAACGGTGAGAATAATCAACCAGTGGAATGGCTTGCCTTCAGAAGTTGTGGGTGCACCATCATAGGAGGCTTTTAAAAAGAGACTGGATAACCATTTGTCTGAAATAGTATCTCCCACTTGAACAGGGGGTTGATAGAAGTCTCTTTCAGCTCTGTTATTCTGTGTTCTATGCTCTAAGTTAGTGAAGTGGTGGTAAGGAACTGCAATTCTTGCACTTCACTAATTGAAATAATACCTTATGAAAAGTGTTGTGTAGTGGGTTTTTTGGCGCAGGAATGAAGATGAGGCAAGTGAGTATAGGAAAACTCATGGTTTATTGCTTGCAAGATCTTAACAGAGAATTGGGCTGTAACCAGCCACAATATATATGGTAGTCTAGCCCCTAGGCGGCAGCCAATAGGTTTGAAGCAACCATTGCTGCCTAGGGACATCCAATAGCAGCACTGGAGACTTGTAGTCTGGGTTGCTGGAGGGCCATTAGCTGCTCCAGCAACCCACGTGGTATTACCATTGAGCCCAATACATAACAAAAAGGTAAGAAGATACTGACATCCATAGGGAGGTGTGATAGCTGGCAACCTTGGAATCAGATGCAAAGGAGCATTTAATATGTTTTCCAACTCACCTTCCATACAGTGTATGGATTCAAATGTTATTCTACTCAATTTGGCTCTCTGGACACTTGCCTTCGATTTATTTATTTTGAGATCCTCCCATGTTGAGTTGATCTGGTCTGCCTTGCTGTTTTTTTGTCGGACTTGTTAAGATCATGCGTCTGACTTATTCGAGCACGACCTTATACGCTCTCAGGGGGCCCCCCCCATCCTGGGAGCGACCCGCCTTACTTTTTACACCTCCTCTTGATGAAGGGCCCGAGTGTTGGGACCCTGAGAGATGGCTGGGCATGGGTAGGGGCCTCCGATATAAGCCAAATAGGAGGCCCCTGGTTAGTTTTTTGGTTAAATTTTTTAGGAGGTTAGGGAGGGGGGTGGGAACTTCTTTTGGTTGTTCGGATATGGGGGGCAGTCCAGCAACCACTGTTCAGGCCAGGGCCGGGATTGATCGCGGAGGGGAGGAGCGGAGGTCGGTCGCCCCCGGGGCTCCAGGGCAAGTCGTGGGAATGCCTATTCCCACGACGTTAGGGAATGGCAGCAGGTGCAGGAACAGAGGGCCGTATCGACTCCAGGGAAGGCCTCTCCGCTACTTGCAAGCGGTGAGACGTTCCGACCCTCTTGTTCTACCCCGAGGTCCCGGGAGTGAGGATGTGCAGCCTCCTGAGCTCCGGCTGGTGTACCTGAATGCCAGGTCTGTCGTTAATAAAGCTCCTCTCGTCCGTGACTTGGTCGAGGGTGAGCAGGCGGACCTGGCTTGCATCACGGAGACTTGGTTGGGCCCAGAGGGCGGTATTCCTCTGGCTGATCTCTGCCCACCAGGTTTCCGGGTGCTAAACCGGCCTCGGGCTCAGGGTAGGGGTGGGGGAGTGGCTGTTGTTATGAGGGAGACCTTAGCTCCGCGGGAGGCCACCGTTCTGCAGATAGTCGGTTGTGAGTCTCTCTTCTTGAGATGCGGCCCTGGTGCGCAGTTGGGCTTGCTGCTGGTGTACCTTTCGCCTAGTCACGCAGCAGCAGCCCTGCCTGAGCTTCTCGTTGTCCTCTCTGGGTTGGTGGTTGAGTTCCCGAAACTTATAGTTTTGGGGGACTTCAATCTACCATCTCTGGGAGGATCATCTGAATTGGCTCGGGAGTTCATGGCTTCCATGACGGCCATGGACCTGACGCAAGTAATTTCAGGACCGACTCATGAGGGAGGCCACACCCTTGACCTAGTTTTCTTATCTGGGCGGTGGTTAGATGATCTTGGTGGGGGCTCCCCAATTATTATGCCCCTGTCATGGACCGATCATCATCTCCTGCGGCTGGTCTTCCGTTTTGCCACCCCCCGCCGTGGGTGTGTGGAACCAGTTAGATGGTACCGCCCCAGACGCTTAATGGATTCCGCGAGATTCCAGGCAGCGCTGGGGTCCCCACCTGCCTCCCCCACTCACAGCTCGGCAGATGCCTTAGTGGAAGCTTGGGAAAGGGCAGCCACTGAGGCTCTTGACCGAGTTGTACCCTTGCGGCCCCTGACCCGATGCAGATCCCGTCGAGCTCCATGGTTCTCCGCGGAGCTCCGGGAGATGAAGCGCCGGAGACGGGGCCTAGAGAGCGGTTGGAGGTCCAGCCGATCCGAATCCGACCGATTGCGACTAAGAACCCATATTAGGTCTTATCTCGCTGCGATAAGGGTGGCGAGGTCTAATCACTTCGCTACCCTTATCGCGTCCGCAGATAATCGCCCGGCCGCTCTGTTTAGGGTGACTCGCTCCCTCCTGAATCAGGAGGTGAGGGAGGAACCCTTGCAGGGTCGTGCCGAGGAGTTTAACAATTATCTGTCGGACAAAATCACTCGGATTCGGACCGGTCTGGACTCCGACTGGGCAGAGTCTGGCGATCAGGACGCGGGTGGTCTTGTTGATATCACTTGGGAGGAGTTTGATTCTGTGACTCCGGAGGAAGTGGACAGGATTATGGGGAGACTGAGCTCCACCACATGTTTATTGGACCCGTGCCCTTCCTGGCTGATTTATGCAGCCCGGGAGAGGACACGCAGCTGGTTCCAGGCAGTTATATCAGCTTCTTTGAGTGAGGGTAGCTTCCCTGCCGTCTTGAAAGAGGCGGTGGTGAGGCCCCTCCTCAAGAAGCCTGCCTTGGACCCAGCTGTATTGAACAACTTTCGTCCGGTCTCCAACCTTCGCTTTCTTGTGAAGGTTGTTGAGAGTGTGGTGGCGCATCAGCTCCCTTTGGTCCTGGATGAAGCGGATTATCTAGACCCGTACCAATCGGGTTTCAGGCCCGGGCACAGCACGGAGACGGCATTGGTCGCGCTGGTGAATGATCTCTGGAGGGCTCGGGACAGGGGTCATTCCTCTGTTCTAGTCCTATTGGACCTCTCAGCGGCTTTCGATACCATCGACCATGGTATCCTGCTGCGGCGTCTCAGGGCATTGGGAGTGGGAGGCACGGTTTTACAGTGGTTCTCCTCCTATCTCCAGGGACGCTCGCAGTCGGTGTTGACAGGAGGGCAGAGGTCGACCGCGAGGTCTCTCGTTTGTGGAGTTCCTCAGGGGTCGGTCCTCTCGCCTCTCCTGTTCAACATCTATATGAAACCGCTGGGTGAGATCATTCGTGGCTTTGGAGTTGGGTATCATCAGTACGCTGATGATACCCAGCTTTTTCTTTCTACCCCAAACCACCCCAGTGATGCCCTCAACGTGATGTCCCGTTGCCTGGAGGCGGTTCGGGTCTGGATGGGGAGGAACAGACTTCAGCTCAACCCCGACAAGACCGAGTGGCTTTGCATACCTTCATCCCGGGTCTATTCGGATATTCCATCTCTCTCTATGGGGGGTGAATTATTACCCCCCGTAGATAGGGCTCGCAACTTGGGAGTCCTCCTAGATTCGCGGCTTACCTTGGAAGATCACATGGTGGCCGTGACTAGGGGGGCTTTCGCCCAGGTTCGCCTGGTGCGCCAGTTGCGGCCCTATCTAAGCCGGGATGATTTATGCACGGTCACTCACGCGCTCGTGACCTCTCGTCTAGACTACTGCAATGCCCTCTACATGGGGCTTCCCTTGAGGACCACCCGGAGGCTCCAACTGGTACAGAATGCAGGCGCTCACTCTGTTATGCGGCACTCGGGATTCAACCCGCCAAACTGCCGACCATCTGATCGACAAGCTCAGCGTCCTAACCCACTGAGCCACTTTCAGTTTAAATAAAGTAAAAAAAATGTTTAGCTTCACCTTCAAGACAATACAAACCTAATTTTAGATCCAGTGACAGGAGAGATAGGATGGTGCAAAGTGTGTTTCAACAAGAGGGATGGCTGCTAAAGGTCTTTAAGCAGAACCTACTAACCACATTGACCAGCTTGAAGTGCAATCAGTAAGGGAATTATGAAAATAACATCCACCACAGGGATGTTTCTCACCCTAATTGCCATACAGATGTCTTGCCCTTTTCAGCACTTTATTTTCCTGGCCAAGATGGATTTTTCAGATTAGTCCATGCGGTGGCTCGGTGGGTTAGGACACTGAGCTTGTCGATCAGAAGGTCGGCAGTTTGGCGGGTTGAATCCCGAGTACCGCGTAGCAGAGTGAGCGCCTGTTACTCGTCCCAGCTTCTGCCAACCTAGCAGTTCAAAAGCACGTAAAAATGCAAGTAGAAAAATAGGGACCGCTACGGTGGGAAGGTAACAGCGTTCCGTGCGCCTTTGGCGTCTAGTTATGCCAGCCACATGACCACAGAGATGTCCTCGGACAAGCGCTGGCTCTTCGGCTTTGAAACGGAGATGAGCACTGGCCCCTAGAGTCGGAAACGACTAGCACGCATGTGCGGGGGAACCTTTACCTTTACCTTATCTATATTTGTGTGTGTGTGTGTGTGTGTGCACGTGCGTGTGTGTGTATTTATTTATTTGTTTGTTTGTTTGTTTATTTATAGCATATCTTTAGTAAAGAGGTAAAGGTTTCCCTGTCAGTTATGTACAATTCTAGTGCATGGTGCTCATCTCCATTTATTAGCCAGAAGACCAATCCGAAGATCATTCCCACAGTCCTATGGCCAGCATGGCTATATGCCCAAAGTACAAAGAATGCTGTTACCTTCTCACTTAAGGGGTACCTATTTATCTACTTGCATGAACATGCTTTTGAACTGCTAGGTGGGCAGGAGCTACAGTAGGGCAAGGACGGGAACTCACACCATTGCACAGGGTTCAAGTCTTGAACCCGGGCTGTCAGCTCTCCAGCTGATAAGCTCAGCATCTTTAAATGCTGAGCCATCACAACCCTTCTTTAGTACTTTAGTACTCTAATATTAAAATACTTCTACTACTTTTCTTTAGTAATTTTCCTATGTGTGACCGAAGTTTTGAGATTTGTGTTCTTGTATTTTATTTTATTTGAAATAAATAATTGTCAGTGTTGCAAAGAAAAGCCTTAACATTATTACAAGGCTGCCGTTCAATTTCATATTACCTCTGGGTTAGAGAAGTCTGTATAAGAAGGCAGAGGATCAGCAGGATGTCACCTACAGAAAAGAAATGTAGTTTTAATGCAAGGGTGGCAATTAGCAAATGGTTGTAATCACAGAATGTGTAAAAGTGTGAGGTCCCTGCTTTTAGCTGTAATCTTCTGCTGAGGATTCCAGATTCCTGGGAATCCTGGTCTTAGGCAAAAGCTACTGCTGAGGTTCAATGTTCTTCTCTTTCACAATTTTATGGAGGATTGAACAAACCTAGCATGTAGTAACATGATTGGGGATAACCTGGCTGCAGATCTACCTGCCAGCTGTGTTAGCAACAATGATTCCAAGGTCCAAAAGAATAACAATTACCTTTCAGTTCTGCTCCTCAAACAGCTGGAAGTGAGTGTCAATATTTTGAGGTTGGGCTCTTAGCTTCCCCAATGATATTTTCACTTGGTGTTATAATCTGTTCCCGCTTCTATCCTTTGCAGTTTTTAAGAAGAAAATGTTTATTTTTAGTTTTATTTTACAAAAACAACAACAATGTAGTGAAAGTTGGAACAAGATAATATTAATAATGCATCATTTTCTTTTCTTTGCATGTGGTTGTTTTGGTTTCATGACCCTAGCAGTCGTTCAGGCAGTAATAAGGTTCAATAAATGTCCCCCACTGATGACAGTTTATTTCTAGTCTGTATGAATTTTTCTAGCTACAGATTCAAATGCATCAGTCAACTGAGCAGAGTAAGTTAATTAATCCACAAGGCAAAATTCGTGCTTGCTTTTAGGAAAATGCACTTAAGCAGTTACACTGAATGGATTTTGTCAGAAAATGCACACTGCTAAACCTTTTATCTTTAAAGTCTTTATTATCTTTCTCTCAATGTGACCCGTCACAATTGAAATGTTTCAAAATCCATTTATTTTTAAACTTCTTGAAGTTGTGCTATTATTTTGGTCACCAAAATTTAAAATATTTTTCAACATTTTGTACATTATAGCTTTTTTTCTGACCTAATATACTGTATTCTTGCAACAGAGTGTTCTGAATTAGGATTCACAAATAGCAAACATATTTACTTATTTATAATGAAGACAATAAATACACAGCCTGGAATTATTACTCTAATGCTTCCATTAAAATCATATCCTCATGAAAGTTAAGCTCAGTTTAAGCTCTTAAGGTAAAGGTAAAGGTTCCCCCGCACATGCGTGCTAGTCGTTTCCAACTCTAGGGGCCGGTGCTCATCTCCGTTTCAAAGCCGAAGAGCCAGCGCTTGTCCAAGGACGTCTCCATGGTCATGTGGCCGGCATGACTAGATGCCAAAGGTGCATGGAACGCTGTTACCTTCCCAACGGAGTGGTCCCTATTTTTCTACTTGCATTTTTACGTGCTTTTGAACTGCTAGGTTGGCAGAAGCTGGGACGAGTAACAGGTGCTCACTCTGTTACGCGGCACTCGGGATTCGACCCGGCAAACTGCCGATCTTCTGATCGACAAGCTCAGCGTCCTAACCCACTGAGCCACCGCGTCCCTGCTCTTAGTCAATACATTAAAGATTAAAGCTCTTAGTCAATACATTAAAGGTTTTGCTACTCACCAGATCATCAGCCTCTACTAGTTCCTATGGTAAGTGTAGGGAATTCCATACTAAAAGGAGTTTGTATTTAAAACAAAACAAAACAAAACAAAACACTACAGTTTAGGAAAACTGACTGTACTTATTGTCAACCTGGACTATATTTATTGTCAACAAGATCTTCAAAATGCAAACATCCAGACACTTTTTATGAGGTTGTGTGAAGTATTTAATCCATTAAATGGAATAATACATAGATAAATGTATTATTCAGGTTATACTCATACCTTTATCACATGTTTTCCATAGAGAATTGGGATTTCATGTCACAAGGACATCTTACACATGTTTATAATGCATGGATAAAGGCTTAGAGAATGACATAAGACAATTATAGAATATTATATGACTGTAACATGTAGGGGCCATCTAAAATTTTTAATATGAAAGTGATTTTTTTTTTAAAAAAGGTAGATAATTACCGTAGACTATGCCAAATCACTGAGCTTGCATAATGTCTCCAAGAATTCACACATCCTGGGTCAGAGATCAGCAGAAAGCATCTGCTCCTGGACACAGGATAAAAGCAAGATCACTGTCCAGCTGGTAACTCATAAAAAAAAAAGTAAAAAAAAATAACCAGCTCAAAAGTCATGGCTTGAATATTGAACTTAGTATACTTATCATAAGCTTCTGAAAACCACTCTTAAAAAATGATCGCAATTCAGAGCACAGTATAGTAAAATTAAGAATACTAAACTAGATAAATCAATGGAATACTAAGAATATTCATGGTTTTTAATTTTGTTTTAATGACCACCACACTATTCATTTTTTTTCTATAGTAAAAGCTTTGCCATTTCATTTTTCAGCTGCTAAAAATCATATTTATTTCATAATTTGTTCATTATAATTTTATTGAATGCATTATTCTAATTTATTTCAGTTGTTTTCTTATTGATTTTTGAGTGTTCTACTACATTTAATTAAATTGCCAAGCATTTTAGTATGCATCAGAGTGATCAAGATGTTCTAACCCATCTATAAGGCTAAAATAAACACATGTTATTCCTGAAAGCAATGAATAAATAATACACGAATATGTACTATTTGTTATTAAATATCAAGGCACAATCAGCAGCCTAAAGATTCTAATCTAAGTTGGAAACCTTATTTGAATGTGATAACAGGAATGTACAGAATGCAAACGAGCCTCCATCCTCAACACAAGATATTAGTTGGTTAGGGGGAAAAAATAATCCAAACTTTTTTATTCTGCATCTCAGCCCTGCCAAAGAACTCAGTGGATTTGTGATCTGACTGTATACATTGTAAACAACCATGCCTGAATGCCCAGTAATGGTCACCTAGCTTTTAAAACTCTGTTTCCTAGACCAGAGGTCTCCGACCTTTCTGGGCTTGCAGCCCGAATGGAAGGAGACCATCTTCCAAATTGGTGCGTGCATGCATTCAAATGGAGCCTTGTGTACTGGTGCGACATTAGGGCCCCGTTCATGCATGCAGCATGTGCTGATGCCAGGTGCATGTGTGAACAGCCGCACAACCCCTGCAGTGGCTAGCGGCTGTTCACACGTGCACAAACAGGCCGTGCAACCTGCCTGGCGCTAACAGCCACATTCACACCTATGAGCATGCGTGAATGGGGCAGTGGGTGCGAGTGCAAGAGGGGGGGATGTGTCCCCATGCATGCACGCACCAGCCAGCCATTTCAGTGGCTCACTGGCCAAGAGCCAGTGGCCTTGTCATGGACCGTGGCCCATAGGTTGGGGACTCCTGCCCTAGACTACAATAGAATTACTAGCCATATCTATTCTTGTCTCAGAGAGAGGGGACACTGTTATTTTGCTGTCAGTTATATAATCAATCAATCAAATAAGTAACCAGTTCAATATAAATATTAACCAAGGCTGTTCATCATGCAAGAGATAAGCAGTATTATCCATGCTGTAGAAGAATACAAAATGGCCAAAAGTTGAACACATGGAACAAGACGCATTCTCATCGCACTCATGTCAGAAGCACCGGGACATCTCTAGGTTGAAAAGATTAGCCAGTGAAATCACTGCTGTCAGGGGAACCCCAATTGGGGGGCTTCTTTCATGTCCCCGGCAGGAGATGGAGAGAAAGACAGGAGCTCATCCCTGCCCCATGGCAGCACTTGGGTTTCAAACATGGGCTTGCTGCCCAATGTCCTAGCCACATAAGCCACCATGTTTCGGTGTTTTACCATGTTGCAAATTATTTTACACCCTTCATTACATCTCTCTTTAAACTTCTGTCCTTGAAAGTTTTCCTTGCCATTCTTCATATACACCCTTCTGTTCTTTAAACTTCTCATCTCTCTTTCTCTCTCTCTTTTGACTAGTCAAAATATATGTATTTTTTCCCATACTGGGTGTTCAGTTTTGTATTCAGTCCGCATTCATTCCACAACTTTCCTCTGTCACAGATATATTAAACACCCCATTTGCAGTTTTTACAAAGTACACATATCCATTGTCACCTCTTTTGACAAACAGTCATTCCTTGTAACAAATGATATACTACTCAGCATTTTCATTTTCTCACTTTCAGTGAACATTTTACCAAAACACCCACATTTATCTATTTTCTTTAGTTCCCCCCCCCCAATATGTTTATCTATCTTGCTATTGCTCACTCCATTTCCCCTGCTAAACACAATTATCTTGGCTCTTGATACATGAATGTTCAGATCCATATTCTTCATTTCCTCATATCATCAATGTAAAGTTCACTGAAAATCATTTGGGTTCTTAGCCAAGAGCATAGCCTCACCTGCACAGAAAAGCAAATGTACATTCAGATCCCTCATCAATACTTTACAGAAGTATTTATTTACCTTTATAGTTATCTATAATTATATTTTAAAAAGCCAAGGAAAAGTCACATCTTCCTCTTCTCAGGGCTGAACCATGCACTAAGCATTTCATTGTATTCTTGTTCATTCTGCATTTCCACCATATATGGATGTTATCACATTCAACAGAAACCTTCAGCATATTTGTGCAAAACCCTCTACAATTCTAGTCAATTCTCTTTGGCACAAACATTTTCTTAGTCATTAAATAAATAAAAAAACTTTCCTTTTTACTTTCATTACATTCAAAGGTAGTCTGATTCAAAGCATATACTGAAATGAGATTAAGAGAAATGGAAAAATCTACCATGGGAAAACTATTTTTCATGCTGTAAAAATAGGCAGCATATAAGTATTAAATACGACAGAGAATGAGGTGGCTGGATGGAGTCACTGAAGCAGTAGGCGTGAGCTTAAATGGACTCCAGAAAATGGTAGAGGACAGGAAGGCCTGGAGGAACGCTGTCCATAGGGTCGCGATGGGTCGGACACAACTTTGCAGCTAACAACAAAAAGTATTAAATAATATATATATTTTTAAAAAAGTATATACATGTGTGTGTGTGTGTGTGTGTGTGTGTGTACACTTGGGATAAGAAGGGAGAGGGGTGGAAAGAGAGAGTTTTGTTTAAATGAAACACATTTTTGAAGTTTTCTAAGCAAAAATATAGAAGATGTTTGCTATTATCTTCTTCCAGTTAAAACACCAGGAGACAGCGAGTTCTCGGCCCGCCTTAGGCATGCATGAAGCTAGATGGTTGAATTCTATCATCCATCTATCTGTCTGTCTGTCTACCTATCTACCTAGCTATCTATTTAGCATACTACATTATATTAGATTAGGTTACATTATATTACATTTATTTATTAAACGTATATGCCTATCAATCAATTTACCTTCTTTCATCCTTTGGAAGAAAGCAAAGGCAAACTAAATCTGATGTGTTGTCAAACAATTACAGGGTTTTGTCCAAGCAGTTGCCAGGACTAAAAGCTGACTCAGACATGCGCACATATTCAAACGTGATATCTATGAATGAATATTTTAATGAGAAACAGCAATGTCAAATATCAAAAATCTAATAGGGAATTTTGTACGGGAATGAGACCTCTTCCTGAATACAATAAAGCTGATTTTCAAAGGGTCGCATGGCAAGTATAAGGAACTAGTGTTCTCTTTTACTCTTTTCTATTCTTGATAAATATGGTATTAATAAAGATGATGTATCTTTCTTATCCTCAGAGATTCAGAGACTCAGAATTAGACTTCAGAGAATACAGATTAAAACTCCATTATTGGATCAGATCAGATATCCAATGCAACTGAGAAAATATTATTACACTAATCAGAGGGAGATTCTATTGACAGTAAAACAAAGCTCAGGGTTTTGTTTTTTTATGCTAAGAATGTTGTAAACTTTTACCCCTCAAGATGCTGTAATGAGCACAAGAGAATATTAATTCCCTTATCAATTAATGCTTTATTTGACCCCAGAGCAGGAACTGAAGGTGTTCTTACCATATTTTTCTACCTGTGGTAGATGAATGTCTATTCTGCAATAGCTGACTCCACTTCACCAGTCTGGAAAACATCAGTAAATACATTAATAGCAGCATTCATCATTTTGTGGGCTGAATTTTCATTTGTAATTTCTACATACAGGACCTCCCACTTTTATTCAATAGATGAAAAAATGCAGTTTATTTTTGCATGCAGATAGTTGTTAACTTATGGCTGGTAACTTAACAATTGTTTGAAACTATGATAGACTTACAAAAAAACAAAACAAAAGCTACTTTTGAGCCATTCTCAAAATTGTGCCTGCTCTCTCTTCAGTCACGTGATCATGTTCCAGGCACTTGGCAACTAGGTTGCATTGATGACTAAATGCAGCATCCCATGGTCACATGATGGCCATTGTGAGGTTGTTGCTGTTTTGCCAGTTTCCCATTGGACATGCTGGGTTTGCTTAACAACCACATGATCATCTCATTTAATTTACCAGTATTGTAAAAACAATTATAAAACTGAGTCCAGTTACATTAGAGCCTTGACGTACATCTTCAGTGATTTATAATAAAATTTCACACCCCATTGAGGTCATAAATTGAGATTACCTGTATTTTAAAAGGCTATGTGGGACATCTCTTTATGGCTACTTAGAGGTAAGATCACAGAAAGAGTACAAAGAGCAACAAAGGTGATTAGGGGCCTGGAGGCTAAGACATATAAGGAATGGTTGCTGGAATTAGGTATGTCTAGTTTAATGAAGAGAAGGATGAGAGGGGACATGATAGCAGTGTTCCAATATCTCAGGGGCTGCCACAAAGAAGAGGGAGTCAAGCTATTCTCCAAAGCACGTGAAGGCAGGACAAGAAGCAATGGATGGAAGCTAATCAAGGAGAGAAGCAATCTAGAACTAAGGAGAAACTTCCTGATAGTTAGAACAATGAACCAGTGGAACAACCTGCCTCCAGAAGTGGTGAAGGCTCCAACACTGGAAGTTTTTAAGAAGAGACTGGTCAGCCATTTCTCTGAAATGGTATAGGCAGTGGTGGGATTCAAATATGTGAACAACCAGTTCTCTGTGTGGATGCCACTTCCGGAAGTCCATTCTGGGCCTGTGCAACAAAAAATTAGCTACTGGTTTTGCCAAAGTGGTGCGAACTGGCTGAATCCCACCACTGGGTATAAGGTTTCCTGCCTGAGCATTGGGTTGGACTAGATGACCTCCAAGGTCCCTTCCATCATCATCATCATCATCATCATCATCATCATCATCATCATCATCATCATCATTATTATTATTATTATTATTATTATTATTATTATTATTATTATTATTATTATTATTATTGATCATTGCATAGTCAGCCAGATGTTCAGACTGGATTTTGCATTTTTGTATACCTATCGAGTCCTTACCAAGGACCTGGGATAGGCAGATGTGGATGTTTGATGGTATTATAGATACCGTCACAGGATGGAAGCAGTTCCTAGTAAGGCAGCCTTTTGCAATTGACTAATGGCAAATTTGTCAATGCTAATGGTGTTCAAGTGGTGCTTCAGTTGTTTTGGAATTGCACCCAAGGCGCCTATTATATTGGTACTACCCTTGCTTGCCTTTGCCACAGTCTTTCTATTTCTATTTGTAGGTCTTTGTATTTTGTTATCTTATCCAGTTCTTTCTTGTCTATTCTGCTGTCTCCAGGCACTGCCACATCCACTATCCAGACTTTTTTGTCTTTCTTATCGACAATTGTTAAGTCTGGGGTGTTATGTTGCAGGTGCTTGTCTGTTTGAATTCTGAAGTCCCAAAGCAGTTTAACTTTATCATTTTCTATGACTTTCTCTATTTTATGATCCCACCAGTTCTTGCTTGCAGGCAAATGATATTTCTTGCAGATCTTCCAATGCACCATTGTTACTACTTTGTCATGCTGCTGCTTGTAGTCGGTCTGTGTGATCTTCTTGCAGCAGCTTACCAGGTGGTCCACCGTTTCTTCAGCTTCTTTGCATAGGTGGCACTTACTGTCTGTTTCTGTCTTCTCAATTTTGACTTTGAATGCATTTGTCCTTAAGGCTTGTTCTTGTGCAGCCAGAATTAGTCCCTCGGTCTCTTTCTTCAACTTTCCTGCTCTTAGCCATTGCCAGGTCTTGTTATTATCTGCTTTCCCAGTTATTTTTTTAATGTACTGGCCATGTAGTGCTTTGTCTTCCCATGCCTCTATTCTGTTCTTCATTTGGTCTTTCTTGTAGGCCAGTTTGGTCTCTCCAGTAGTCAGTAAGCCTTCCTGATATACTAATTTCAGTGCATCTTCATCACTGTCCTTCAGATATTCTTCGAAAGCCATTTTTTCTTCTTCAGCCATCTAATGTACTTGCAGCATTCCACATCCACCTATTTTCCTTGGTATATAGAGTCTGTCAATGTCACTGTGTGGATGAAGGGCATGATTCATTGTCATTATTTTTCTGGTCTTCCTATCCATTGCTTTTAGTTCTGCTTGAGTCCAGTCCACTATTCCAGCTGTGTATCTAATGACTGGAATTGCCCAGGTGTTGATTGCCTTCACTGTATTTCCTCCATTGAGTTTGGACTTTAAGATCTTCTTCACTCTCTTGATGTATTCACCTCTAATCTTTTTCTTGACTTCAGTGTGCTTGATGTTGTCAGCTTGAAGGATACCCAAGTATTTGTAGTAATCTTCCTCATGCAGACTCTTAATGTCATTTTTGTGGGGCATCTTGATTCCTTCACTTTTCACTATTTTTCCTTGTTTGAGAGTAAGTGTGGCAAATATGTCCAAGCCAAACTCTGTTGCAATATCTTGACTATATATATGGACAGTGTTCAGTAGTGATTCTATTTCACATGATGTTTTTCCATACAGCTTCAGATCATCCATGTAAAGGAGATGGGATAGCCTGAGAAATGTTTTTGATGTTTGATAGCCATGTCCTGAGTTATTAAGTATTGTTTTTTTTATTAAAGAGTTTTACAAAAACAAAATTTTACAATATATCCCCAAATCCCTCCCACCCCAAACCCACCCACTTCCCCCCCCCCACTTCCCAGAGCTAAATACAGGATTATAGTTACAATAATCATATTCTAAATAAAAAATATGCATAATATACAATTAACCAAATTCATAATGCGCTTTAACTCTCTTTTAACATAACTACAAACAACGTACCAATAACAATATCCCACTAAAATCTACTCATAAGCTAAATGATACTTTTTAGTCCCATATTTGTTTTGAGTATAATTTATCCATCTCCTCCAAACTGAAATATATCTTTCCTGTGAATGATCCTTCAGATAAGCAGAAATCTTAGACATTTCTGCAAGATTCGAAACTTTAAACACCCATTCTTCTACAGTGGGCAAACTATCCTTCTTCCAATATTGTCCCACCAGTAACCGTGCTGCCGTTATCATGTTCAACATCATGAGTTATTAAGTATTGTTGACAGAGGAAACAGTGCAATAACAAATAGTAATGGTGATAATGAATCTCCTTGAAATATTCCTCTCTTGATATTAACCTCTCCCAGTCTTTCACCATTGACCTGCAACCGTGTCTTCCATTGTGCCATCGATCTTTGCACAAATTTTCTTATGTTTCTACTGACTCCTGTTATTTCTAGGCACTTGATTTATCCCGTCATGTGGCAGAGTGCCTTTTTGTGGTCAATCCATGCCACATTCAGGTTGGTCTATCTTTTCTTGCAGTTTTCCAAGATCATTTTGTCTATTAGGAGTTGATCTTTTGTTCCTCTGCTATTGGGGTGGTTTTCTTTCTGTTTGGGTGGAAAGAGATTGCTTTCAACTAGATGCTGTTGTACTGCGTCAGCTACCACACCAGTTAGCAATTTGAAAGTTGTTGGTAAGCAGGTAATTGGCCTGTAGTTGCCTGGTGTTGCCCCTTTTGCTGGATTTTTCATTATTAGGTAGGTTTTCCCAGATGTTAGCCACTTTTCGATTTCTCCTCCTTGTAGTATATTGTTGAACTGCTTGGCAATGAGTGGGTATATAACAGTTAGATGTTTCAACCAAAACCCATGCAGTTCATCTTCACCTGGCGCTGACCAATTTTTGATCTTCCTTGCTCTTTTTTCTACCATTTTTGTTGTCATTACTAGTTCTTTCATTTCAACTTCTGTTTTATTTGCATCTACCTCTTTTAACCAAGCCACATCCTTGTTGTGTTTCTTTGGGTTATCCCATATCTGCTTCCAGAACTGCACTGCTTCTTCCTTGTCGGGTACTGACTGTTTCATTGCAGTTTCTCCATTGATGGATTGGTAGAAATGTTTCTGATTGGATTGAAATTGGAGGTTCTGTGTATAATTTGCAATTCGAGCTTGGTATCTACTGGTTTTCCTGGCTATAGGTGTTATTTGCTGCTTTATTCTTTCCAGTGCTTCCTTGATCTTCCTTGTTTCTAAGTGGCATTTCTTGATTAGGTATTCTTTGGTTTTCTTGTTCTTCAGCTTCTTTTCTTTCATCTGTTCTAGCTTGCTTGCATGTGATCTTAACTTGCTGATCTTATTTTCTAGTCTAACCTTCCATTTTTGTGGTGCACTGTTTGTTTGTTTTTCTTCTTTATTGATTTTACATCCCAGGTATTCAGTTATAACTGCAGCTGTGCTGTACATTAATTGGTTTGTTTCTTGCAGTGAATTGGTGCTTATACTTGATATTGCAGTATTTTCATCTTTTAATGCTTGTGCTAGCTATTTCTTTGGAACAAGCTTCAATGCAGGCAGCCTTCTTCTGTTGTTTTTTTGTGCTGTTCTAGATGCTCAGTTATTATTTGTTTCAATTCCTTTATTTCTTTAGTTAGAGCGCTTTGTTCTTCTTGAGGAAGAGGTGCCTGGTTTCCAAATGAAAACAGCTGTATATCTCTGCTGGATTCCTTCATTGCCAACTCTCCCTGGTTTGCCTCTACATTCTGAATTACTGCTGGCAAGGTTTCGATTTCTTTGCCCTGGGTAAACCTTTGCAGTTCATCCAGTTCTGTTTCTGTGAATACTTTATTTCATATTATAAATTGGTGTTGATCTGCTAGTCTCTGTTCTGTTATTTCTAATTCTAGATGTTGTTTTTTTTTTCCAGAACTGGTGCATTCGTTTTAGATATCCTCTTCTTGTTGGACTTGATCTGTAATAACAGATCATTTTTTTCTTTGTTTTGAATCACTGTGTATTTGCGATGGGTAAACACCTTTTCTTCCAGTAGTTCTGCAGCTGCTGGCCCTGGTTGCTCAGCCAACAGTCCTGAGTCCTGTAACCCATTTTTCACCAGATATCCAGAAACCTCAACATCTAGTGCAGACCTTGTTAATCTGGGTGACATCTGAGCCTGTATGGCATTCTGAAATTTACATCTCACCATATTTTTTTATGGGAGAGACACTCTGACTCCTCTTATGAGACCTGTTCAGTATGGTTGAACCTCTGGCATAGCTCTCATCTTCCTCAGAGTACACAAGCCCCACAACCACATTATTATTATTATTATTATTATTATTATTATTATTATTATTATTATTATTATTATTATTATTATTATTATTATTATTATCTTTTATTCATTAAACATGAACCTCAGTCAACTGAACATTCAAACTGACTGGCGCTGATGGTTGACACGGGTTGCTGCCAGCATCCTAGGTATCAACCAGGTATTTCCTTAAAATATAAGATGTTCCAAGTAGCAAAGTTTTTTTTTTTTTTTTGTAGCTTTGCTGGAGTTATTGCAGGAAGCTGCAATTTCTTGATGTATTTGGCAAAGTTTTTGGACATAGTTCCCAGTGCCCCAATGACAATGGGTATCACTGTTACATATTATTATTATTATTATTGTTATTAAGGTTATGACAGTAATATGAAGTTTCCTAAGAGAATATCATATATACATGCATAAAAAAGATAATTCAAGAAACATGAAGAAAAATATTGACAGCTGGGTGATTATATGAAAATGATGATAAAATGATAAATGGAGAGATGTAAATGCTTATTTAGAAGTTTACTATTTTTAAATCCATATATATGACATATAGGAAAAAAAATAGTAAATACTCTAATTTATAGAATTCTTGTCTGTTGTGTTACATACAGCAGGTGGAGAAAAAAATATTTTACCAGATCAAAAAACTTTCTGCTATCACTATAGTACACACTACAGTATGAGCATTTGGTCAAATGTATAGCAGCTGTAAGTTTGTGCAATTTTGTATACTGATTTTATATTACCCACATAGTATTACTGCCATTTCCTTGATTTTCCATTTGTTTGGCATACTTAATATTAATATTTTTTGCTTGTTTATTTTCTTAATGCCCAGAAATCATTTATTACTACCCTCCATTCTTTGATCAGCTCATGTTCTCATTGTTCTGTACCAGCCTACTACCGGCCCTGCAGATAAGGCAGGGAAAACCCCTTTTACAAGTAGGCAAGAGGCTGGAACTAAGCCTGCCAAATTTATGAACACAAAAGCAAATAGAGCAAAACAAGACACGAACCATGAAACAGGAACTATTCAAACAGTTGCCTTCAGCAAACCAGCCCTCCCACGCATTCCCCTTTTATACAGTTCAGGGCGTGGCTTCTCTCTGCCTCCTTCCGAGGTGCCCCATTGCCTTCCTCTGTTTACTCCTGATTGATTGCCTCCTGCGTCGGGCGTCCTTGAACAGGGCCAGCTGTGGGTCATCTTCATCCACGCTGTCAGGCTCACACAGCTGGGTCTCCGTCGTGACCAGGTGGGAGGGGCCTGGCTGAGGGCTCTCATCAGCAAGCTCTCCAACCCCCTCAGCAACCTCTCCAACACCCCCCTCCTCCTCCTCTGAATCGTCCGACTCAAATGCCGAACCCACAGGCTGACCCTGAATCACAACACTCATTTTGTTGATGGACAAAATACTCTTAAGGTGCACACCGTACAACAGTGGAATCCATCATTTTGGATCAATGGGCACATTTGACCTTTTGAGAACCTGTTGTGAAGTGACAGCCACTAGAAGCTTGCTCATTCACAAAATAGCTTCTACAGTGATGTGACTGGTTATAGAAAATAAGTTTAGTGAAAATCAAACTAATAATATACATCTCCAATTCCACAAGATTCTATAAATCTCAGGCTTGTTTAACCATTTTTCTTGGAAGGTGGGTCCAGTTTCAAATAAAACAGCAAGCTGCAGTCACTCTCTGTTATCATTTTTAAGAAATCCTCTATTGTAAAGTTTCAAGAAATCCACAAGACGTTTATTGTAAACCAAGCCTGACATGGAAATAAAGACAAGACTGGTGCTTTTCTTTTGCCATATGCCAACCTTTTTAAACTGTGCTTGCACAGACATATATTAAAGAAATAGAATGGAGAATGTATTTGTATTCCCTTATTAAGATCTCATTTTTGTTTTTTGTTTTTTTTTTAAAGCTTTTGTTGTGTAGGCCTTGTCAATGTAGGTCACTATATTTTTAAAACCGAGGATGAACATTGCAACTACAGCAACTGCTGCCGGCGTCGACTCCCCTCCGCCCTGTGCGTTCCCACAGAGAGGGCCTCCTCAGGGTGCCTCCGGTCAGAGAATGCCGGCTGGTGGCCCCCAGGGGGAGGGCCTTCTCTGTGGGCGCCCCGGCTTTATGGAATCAACTGCCGGTTGAGCTCCGGATGGCACCGGATCTTCGCTCCTTCCGGCGCGGGTTAAAGACCCATCTATTCGAACAAGCTGGCCTGGCCTGATGGGGGAATGTTAGGGTTTTTAATGTTTTTTATATTTTGATTGTTTTAATCGGGCAATAATTTAATCCTTTTTTAACTTTTGTATTTCTATTTATATGCCCTGTTCACCGCCCTGAGTCCTTCGGGAGAAGGGCGGTATAAAAATGCAATAAAACTTAAACTTAAATTGTACTGAAATTAATCTGAATGATGAATACTGTCTGTTCCCTGGATTGCAAAGTTTTAATCTAAATGTTTCCTAGTATTTAGTCTTTTATGTTATGGTAGAAAGCAAACTAGAATATATTTAACTTCACTCTCCACTAGCAGTAACTAACCGTAAATTGCCCAGGCATTTCACAGATGTTGGATTTCTGAAGCATTAAGTAATGATTGCTGTCAGAGGCAAGATATTAAACTTGACAGTTCCGTGCTTTAACCTCTGTTGTCAAATCCCATGTTCAGTTTGGTAAAAGAGATGTTTCAAAATTCTCCAACCACTTGGAGATAGATAGATAGATAGATAGATAGATAGATAGATAGATAGATAGATAGATAGATAGATAGATAGATAACCTTATTATCATTTTTTACGGTGGGCACAATGGCATACATTAAAAATGAAATTTAGTTGCTTGCTCTCAAAGTGTACAGATAGCCACCCAATCACAATATGTAGCTTTAATTTCCAGTTCCACCCTTCTTCTTGATTATTTAAATCCCTTTTGTAGATACCCCATTGCTCTATTTCAATCTTCTTAATTAAGGTACAATGACAATGTGAATTGGTATGGTCTTCAGAAATCTAAATCTAAGTGTTGATCAAAATGTGGGCTGCTGTGAAAGAGAATATCAACTTACCCTCCCAATATTTTCTCAGTATCTTCCAATTACTAATTTGAAAACCCTGGTGCCAGAATATCTTTATTATCCAGTGTGTTTGTGTGGTGATACCGATGTTATATTACTTAACTATATGACACTTCTCCTTCTCCTTCTCTTTCCCTGTATTGTCATCAAGCCATTCTGAGGTAAAAGGTGTGTTCTCAGTATCTTCCAATTACTAATTTGAAAACCCTGGTGCCAGAATATCTTTATTATCCAGTGTGTTTGTGTGGTGATACCGATGTTATATTACTTAACTATATGACACTTCTCCTTCTCCTTCTCTTTCCCTGTATTGTCATCAAGCCATTCTGAGGTAAAAGGTGTGTTCTCAGTATCTTCCAATTACTAATTTGAAAACCCTGGTGCCAGAATATCTTTATTATCCAGTGTGTTTGTGTGGTGATACCGATGTTATATTACTTAACTATATGACACTTCTCCTTCTCCTTCTCTTTCCCTGTATTGTCATCAAGCCATTCTGAGGTAAAAGGTGTGTTCTCAGTATCTTCCAATTACTAATTTGAAAACCCTGGTGCCAGAATATCTTTATTATCCAGTGTGTTTGTGTGGTGATACCGATGTTATATTACTTAACTATATGACACTTCTCCTTCTCCTTCTCTTTCCCTGTATTGTCATCAAGCCATTCTGAGGTAAAAGGTGTGTCCAATGCTTCATGTCCTAATTAAAGAATCTAAGCAGTGTTGTCCAAAATCTGTGCTGTACCACTGTCTTTTTATTTAGTATTGTTTCTAAATAAGTATACTATCACTACCATTATTATTGTCAGTATTTCACAAGGCATTTAGTAGCATGGACACATCTTCAAAGTTACAGTCACCTTGTGACTTCATATAGTGTAGTTAAATGTATTTTTTTACTAGACACATGTGTTTGTCATCTCTAAAATAGGTCCCATCAAATTTTGATAAGGCTTCTTTGCCCTGATGAAATTTGTTTTTACCTTATTGATTGAAAATGTGACATTTGAGTCAAGGAAGTAGAAACAACACAAAATTTTCCTTCCAGGACCCTAGAAAGCTTTAAGAGAGAACAGACAGATTCTCACAAATTAGAACAGGCAATGTTTAACATTGTCTTGTAATTTTACACGACCAAAGGTTCAGTGGCATTTCTGTAGAATTTAATAATAAGCTTAAGGCAGTTGGCAAGCACAGTTAGCAGCTGATGCATGTTTTAATATTATGAGGAAGACTACTGCTGTATTGTAACTATTTATTCATTTATTCACTGTATACTGTACCTAGGTCTTGATTAGAGCCAGTGCTTTTTTTGTAAAAGAAAAAGGTGCCAGAACTCACACATGTTATACAACCCGCCTTGCCTACCCTACAAGGTTCCATCTAAAAAAAGGTGCCGGAACTCCGTTCTGAGCGTTCTATGACAAAAAAAGCCCTGATTAGAGCTATGATGAATCCCATGAAATTCACACTGTCCAAAGTTGTATTTATCTAAAACATCTAAAATATGATAACTGATAATTTAAACAGAAAGTATTTAAAGAAAGCAAAATAAAAAATGTACTGTAGATTCAAGCATTCTGACATCTTGTCCCATTTTCTATCAAAGCATTCCTGTAGTTCAGTCCCACTAAATTTTTGCTCTAATATAATAATAAGTCTCTTCTGGTGTTTTCTGTGTTTGTGTGTGTTTGTAGTGGTTTAATCTGAAAGAATGTTCCTTTTGTCCATTTTGCACACACAAAGATAAACAAGTGCAGAGTTAATTAGCAGCATCTAAAACTTCAGTAATAACCTAGAAACATCAAATGCAAATCCACCAGCCTCACATTAATTGAATTTTGATTCTCATTAAACAGATTTCTTTTTTTATCCTTGTAAAATTCCACTAAGTCAAATATTGGATTAATGGTGACCTGGTGGTATATAACTGCTCTCCTTGAGTGGGTACTCAAGGTTGCTTGTACAGTCTTCCTCCAATTGTATTCATTGGAGAAAAGTTAGTTGGGCCAAAGTAATCCAGTAATACTGTAAAAAAGAAGCACAAAACTCAAAAAAAAAATTGTAAACACTGCACCATTCTAGGTCTTAGCATTTGTCAGAAGCATTGCAGAAGATCAATGGAAGTCTCCTTGATTTGATAAAAAAACTATTAATACTAAGGAAAAGACAAATGTTGATATGGGGATTCAAAATAGCAACTTTTCAGCATTGCTCTTAATCATTGTCACTGCATCAAATAAAAGGGCAGTCAGATCATTGTGACATTTCTCTTGCAAATGTAAGGATTTGAAACATTAAGTCATGAATATTACCGGCCATTT